>NC_088395.1:61360075-61663106 GCF_037993035.2 Macaca fascicularis | reverse complement strand
TCTTCAAAGGGATCCTAAATATCTGTTCTCAGATTCCACAGAAATAAGGCTAGCAAAGAGATGCACGAAATACAGATGTAACTCTGTGAGATGAATTAACAGAACACTAAGCAGTTTCTCAGAAAGCTTCTTTCCAGATTTCATCTGAGGATATTTCCTTTTTCAACATAGCCCTCTATGGGCTTCCAAATATCACTTTGCCAATTCCACAAGAACTGTCTTAGCGAAAGGCTTCTTGAGGGGAAAGCTGTAACTCTGTCAGATGATTTCACAGATCACAAAGAAGTTTCTCAGAAAGCTTCTTTGTCTTTGTTATCGGAGGATATTTCCTTTGGCCCTATAGTCTTCAAAGGGATCCGAAATATCTGTTCTCAGATTCCACAGAAAAAAGGCTAGCAAAGAGGTGCACGAAATACAGATGTAACTCTGTGAGATGAATTAACAGAACACTAAGCAGTTTCTCAGAAAGGTTCTTTCCAGATTTCATCTGAGGATATTTCCTTTTTCACCATAGCCCTCTATGGGCTTCCAAATATCACTTTGCCAATTCCACAAGAACTGTCTTAGCGAAAGGCTTCTTGAGGGGAAAGCTGTAACTCTGTGAGATGATTTCACAGAACACAAAGAAGTTTCTCAGTAAGCTTCTTTCTCTTTGTTATCGGAGGATATTTCCTTTGGCCCTATAGTGTTCAAAGGGATCCGAAATATCTGTTCTCAGATTCCACAGAAATAAGGCTGGCAAAGAGATCCACTAAATACAGATGTAACTCTGTGAGATGAATTAACAGAACACTAAGCAGTTTCTCAGAAAGCTTCTTTCCAGATTTCATCGGAGGATATTTCCTTTTTCACCATAGTCCTCTATGGGCTTCCAAATATCACTTTGCCAATTCCACAAGAACTGTCGTAGCGAAAGGCTTCTTGAGGGAAAAGCTGTAACTCTGTGAGATGATTTCACAGATCACAAAGAAGTTTCTCAGAAAGCTTGTTTCTCTTTGTTATCCGAGGATATTTCCTTTGGCCCTATAGTCTTCAAAGGGATCCGAAATATCTGTTCTCAGATTCCACAGAAATAAGGGTAGCAAAGAGATGCACGAAATACAGATGTAACTCTGTGAGATGAATTAACAGAACACTAAGCAGTTTCTCAGAAAGCTTCTTTCCAGATTTCATCTGAGGATATTTCCTTTTTCACCATAGCCCTCTATGGGCTTCCAAATATCACTTTGCCAATTCCACAAGAACTGTCTTAGAGAAAGGCTTCTTGAGGGGAAAGCTGTAACTCTGTGAGATGATTTCAGAGAACACAAAGAAGTTTCTCAGTAAGCAGCTTTCTCTTTGTTATCGGAGGATATTTCCTTTGGCCCTATAGTCTTCAAAGGGATCCGAAATATCTCTTCTCAGATTCCACAGAAATAAGGCTAGCAAAGTGATCCACGAAATACAGATGTAACTCTGTGAGAGGAAGTCACACATCACAGAGCAGTTTCTCAGAAAGCTTCTTTCCAAATTTCATCTCAGGATATTTCCTTTTTCACCATAGCCCTCTATGGGCTGCCAAATATCACTTTGCCAATTCCACAAGAACTGTCTTTGCGAAAGGCTTCTTGAGGGGAAAGCTGTAACTCTGTGAGATGATTTCACAGAACACAAAGAAGTTTCTCAGAGGGCTTCTTTCTGTTTGTTATCCGAGGATATTTCCTTTGGCCCTATAGTCTTCAAAGTGATCCGAAATATCTGTTCTCAGATTCCACAGAAATAAGGCTAGCAAAGAGATCCACGAAATACAGATGTAACTCTGTGAGATGAATTAACAGAACACTAAGCAGTTTCTCAGAAAGCTTCTTTCCAGATTTCATCTGAGGATATTTCCTTTTTCACCATAGCCCTCTATGGGCTTCCAAATATCACTTTGCCAATTCCACAAGAACTGTCTTAGCGAAAGGCTTCTTGAGGGGAAAGCTGTAACTCTGTGAGATGATTTCACAGAACACAAAGAAGTTTCTCAGAAAGCTTCTTTCTCTTTGTTATCGGAGGATATTTCCTTAGGCTCTATAGTTTTCAAAGGGATCCCAAATATCTGTTCTCAGATTCCACAGAAATAAGGCTGGCAAAGAGATCCACGAAATACAGATGTAAGTCTGTGTGATGAATTAACAGAACACTAAGCAGTTTCTCAGAAAGCTTCTTTCCAGATTTCATCTGAGGATATTTCCTTTTTCACCATAGCCCTCTATGGGCTTCCAAATATCACTTTGCCAATTACACAAGAACTGTCTTTGCGAAAGGCTTCTTGAGGGGAAAGCTGTAACTCTGTGATATGATTTCACAGATCACAAAGAAGTTTCTCAGAAAGCTTCTTTCTCTTTGTTATCGGAGGATATTTCCTTTGGCCCTATAGTCTTCAAAGGGATCCGAAATATCTCTTCTCAGATTCCACAGAAATAAGGCTAGCAAAGAGATCCACGAAATACAGATGTAACTCTGTGAGAGGAAGTCACACATCACAGAGCAGTTTCTCAGAAAGCTTCTTTCCAGATTTCATCTGAGGATATTTCCTTTTTCACCATAGCCCCCTATGGGCTTCCAAATATCACATTGCCAATTCCACAAGAACTGTCTTTGCGAAAGGCTTCTTGAGGGGAAAGCTGTAACTCTGTGAGATGATTTCACAGAACACAAAGAAGTTTCTCAGAGGGCTTCTTTCTGTTTGTTATCCGAGGATATTTCCTTTGGCCCTGTAGTCATCAAAGGGATCCGAAATATCTGTTCTCAGATTCCACAGAAATAAGGCTAGCAAAGAGATCCACGAAATACAGATGTAACTCTGTGTGATGAATTAACAGAACACTAAGCAGTTTCTCAGAAAGCTTCTTTCCAGATTTCATCTGAGGATACTTCCTGTTTCACCATAGCCCTCTATGGGCTTCCAAATATCACTTTGCCAATTCCACAAGAACTGTCTTAGCGAAAGGCTTTTTGAGGGGAAAGCTGTAACTCTGTGAGATGATTTCACAGATCACAAAGAAGTTTCTCAGAAAGCTTCTTTCTCTTTTTTATCGGAAGATATTTCCTTTGGCCCTATAGTCTTCAAAGGGATACGAAATATCTCTTCTCAGATTCCACAGAAATAAGGCTAGCAAAGAGATCCACGAAATACAGATGTAACTCTGTGAGAGGAAGCCACACATCACAGAGCAGTTTCTCAGAAAGCTTCTTTCCAGAGTTCATCTGAGGATATTTCCTTTTTCACCATAGCCCCCTATGGGCTTCCAAATATCACTTTGCCAATTCCACAAGAACTGTCTTAGCGAAAGGCTTCTTGAGGGGAAAGCTGTAACTCTGTCAGATGATTTCACAGATCACAAAGAAGTTTCTCAGAAAGCTTCTTTGTCTTTGTTATCGGAGGATATTTCCTTTGGCCCTATAGTCTTCAAAGGGATCCGAAATATCTGTTCTCAGATTCCACAGAAAAAAGGCTAGCAAAGAGGTGCACGAAATACAGATGTAACTCTGTGAGATGAATTAACAGAACACTAAGCAGTTTCTCAGAAAGCTTCTTTCCAGATTTCATCTGAGGATATTTCCTTTTTCACCATAGCCCTCTATGGGCTTCCAAATATCACTTTGCCAATTCCACAAGAACTGTCTTAGAGAAAGGCTTCTTGAGGGGAAAGCTGTAACTCTGTGAGATGATTTCAGAGAACACAAAGAAGTTTCTCAGTAAGCAGCTTTCTCTTTGTTATCGGAGGATATTTCCTTTGGCCCTATAGTCTTCAAAGGGATCCGAAATATCTCTTCTCAGATTCCACAGAAATAAGGCTAGCAAAGTGATCCACGAAATACAGATGTAACTCTGTGAGAGGAAGTCACACATCACAGAGTAGTTTCTCAGAAAGCTTCTTTCCAAATTTCATCTGAGGATATTTCCTTTTTCACCATAGCCCTCTATGGGCTGCCAAATATCACTTTGCCAATTCCACAAGAACTGTCTTTGCGAAAGGCTTCTTGAGGGGAAAGCTGTAACTCTGTGAGATGATTTCACAGAACACAAAGAAGTTTCTCAGAAAGCTTCTTTCTGTTTGTTATCCGAGGATATTTCCTTTGGCCCTATAGTCTTCAAAGTGATCCGAAATATCTGTTCTCAGATTCCACAGAAATAAGGCTAGCAAAGAGATCCACGAAATACAGATGTAACTCTGTGAGTCGTAGTCACACATCACAGAGCAGTTTCTCAGAAAGCTTCTTTCCAGATTTCATTTGAGGATATTTCCTTTTTCACCATAGCCCTCTAGGGGCTTCCAAATATCACTTTGCCAATTCCACAACAACTGTCTTAGCGAAAGGATTCTCGAGGGGAAAGCTGTAACTCTGTGAGATGATTTCACAGAACACAAAGAAGTTTCTCAGAAAGCTTCTTTCCCTTTGTTATCGGAGGATATTTCCTATGGCCCTATAGTCTTCAAAGGGATCCGAAATATCTGTTCTCAGATTCCAAAGAAATAAGGCTAGCAAAGAGATCCACGAAATACAGATGTAACTCTGTGAGATGAATTAACAGAACACTAAGCAGTTTCTCAGAAAGCTTCTTTCCAGATTTCATCTGAGGATATTTCCTTTTTCACCATAGCCCTCTATGGGCTTCCAAATATCACTTTGCCAATTCCACAAGAACTGTCTTAGCGAAAGGCTTCTTGAGGGGAAAGCTGTAACTCTGTGAGATGATTTCACAGAACACAAAGAAGTTTCTCAGAAAGCTTCTTTCTCATTGTTATCGGAGGATATTTCCTTTGGCCCTATAGTCTTCAAAGGGATCCGAAATATCTGTCCTCAGATTCCAAAGAAATAAGGCTAGCAAAGAGATCCACGAAATACAGATGTAACTCTGTGAGATGAATTAACAGAACACTAAGCAGTTTCTCAGAAAGCTTCTTTGCAGATTTCATCTGAGGATATTTCCTTTTTCACCATAGCCCTCTATGGGCTTCCAAATATCACTTTGCCAATTCCACAAGAACTGTCTTAGCGAAAGGCTTCTTGAGGGGAAAGCTGTAACTCTGTGAGATGATTTCACAGAACAAAAGAAGTTTCTCAGAAAGCTTCTTTCTGTTTGTTATCGGAGGATATTTCCTTTGGCTCTATAGTTTTCAAAGGGATCCGAAATATCTGTTCTCAGATTCCACAGAAATAAGGCTAGCAAAGAGATCCACGAAATACAGATGTAACTCTGTGTGATGAATTAACAGAACACTAAGCAGTTTCTCAGAAAGCTTCTTTCCAGATTTCATCTGAGGATATTTCCTTTTTCACCATAGCCCTCTATGGGCTTCCAAATATCACTTTGCCAATTCCACAAGAACTGTCTTAACGAAAGGCTTCTTGAGGGGAAAGCTGTAACTCTGTGAGATGATTTCGCAGATCACAAAGAAGTTTCTCAGAAAGCTTCTTTCTCGTTGTTATCGGAGGATATTTCCTTTGGCCCTATAGTCTTCAAAGGGATCCGAAATATCTCTTCTCAGATTCCACAGAAATAAGGCTAGCAAAGTGATCCACGAAATACAGATGTAACTCTGTGAGTCGAAGTCACATTCACAGAGCAGTTTCTCAGAAAGCTTCTTTCCAGATTTCATCTGAGTATATTTCCTTTTTCACCATAGCCCTCTAGGGGCTTCCAAATATCACTTTGCCAATTCCACAAGAACTGTCTTAGCGAAAGGCTTCTTGAGGGGAAAGCTGTAACTCTGTGAGATGATTTCACAGAACACAAAGAAGTTTCTCAGAAACATTCTTTCTGTTTGTTATCGGAGGATATTTCCTTTGGCTCTATAGTCATCAAAGGGATCCGAAATATCTGTTCTCAGATTCCACAGAAATAAGGCTAGCAAAGAGATCCACGAAATACAGATGTAACTCTGTGTGATGAATTAACAGAACACTAAGCAGTTTCTCAGAAAGCTTCTTTCCAGATTTCATCTGAGGATATTTCCTTTTTCACCATAGCCCTCAAGGGGCTCCCAAATATCACTTTGCCAATTCCACAAGAACTGTCTTAGCGAAAGGCTTCTTGAGGGGAAAGCTGTAACTCTGTGAGATGATTTCACAGATCACAAAGAAGTTTCTCAGAAAGCTTCTTTCTCTTTGTTATCGGTGGATATTTCCTTTGGCCCTATAGTCTTCAAAGGGATCCGAAATATCTGTTCTCATATTCCACAGAAATAAGGCTAGCAAAGAGATCCACGAAATACAGATGTAACGCTGTGAGTCGAAGTCACACATCACAGAGCAGTTTCTCAGAAAGCTTCTTTCCACATTTCATCTGAGGATATTTCCTTTTTCACCATAGCCCTCTATGGGCTTCCAAATATCACTTTGCCAATTCCACAAGAACTGTCTTAGCGAAAGGTTTCTTGAGGGGAAAGCTGTAACTCTGTGAGATGATTTCACAGAACACAAAGAAGTTTCTCAGAAAGCTTCTTTCTCATTGTTATCGGAGGATATTTCCTTTGGCCCTATAGTCTTCAAAGGGATCCGAAATATCTGTTCTCAGATTCCAAAGAAATAAGGTTAGCAAAGAGATGCACGAAATACAGATGTAACTCTGTGAGATGAATTAACAGAACACTAAGCAGTTTCTCAGAAAGCTTCTTTCCAGATTTCATCTGAGGATATTTCCTTTTTCACCATAGCCCTCTATGGGCTTCCAAATATCACTTTGCCAATTCCACAAGAACTGTCTTAGCGAAAGGCTTCTTGAGGGGAAAGCTGTAACTCTGTGAGATGATTTCACAGAACACAAAGAAGTTTCTCAGAAAGCTTCTTTCTGTTTGTTATCGGAGGATATTTCCTTTGGCTCTATAGTCATCAAAGGGATCCGAAATATCTGTTCTCAGATTCCACAGAAATAAGGCTAGCAAAGAGATCCACGAAATACAGATGTAACTCTGTGAGTGGAAGTCACACATCACAGAGCAGTTTCTCAGAAAGCTTCTTTCCAGATTTCATCTGAGGATATTTCCTTTTTCACCATAGCCCTCTATGGGCTTCCAAATATCACTTTGCGAATTCCACAAGAACTGTTTTAGCGAAAGGCTTCTTGAGGGAAAGCTGTAACTCTGTGAGATGATTTCACAGATCACAAAGAAGTTTCTCAGAAAGCTTCTTTCTGTTTGTTATCCGAGGATATTTCCTTTGGCTCTATAGTCTTCAAAGGGATCCCAAATATCTGTTCTCAGGTTCCACAGAAATAAGGCTAGCAAAGAGATGCACGAAATACAGATGTAACTCTGTGAGATGAATTAACAGAACACTAAGCAGTTTCTCACAAAGCTTCTTGCCAGATTTCATCTGAGGATATTTCCTTTTTCACCATAGCCCTCTATGGGCTTCCAAATATAACTATGCCAATTCCACAAGAACTGTCTTCGCGAAAGGCTTCTTGAGGGGAAAGCTGTAACTCTATGAGATGATTTCACAGATCACAAAGAAGTTTCTCAGAAAGCTTGTTTCTCTTTGTTATCCGAGGATATTTCCTTTGGCCCTATAGTCTTCAAAGTGATCCGAAATATCTGTTCTCAGATTCCAAAGAAATAAGGCTAGCAAAGAGATCCACGAAATACAGATGTAACTCTGTGAGATGAATTAACAGAACACTAAGCAGTTTCTCAGAAAGCTTCTTTCCAGATTTCATCTGAGGATATTTCCTTTTTCCACATAGCCCTCTATGGGCTTCCAAATATCACTTTGCCAATTCCACAAGAACTGTCTTAGCGAAAGGCTTCTTGAGGGGAAAGCTGTAACTCTGTGAGATGATTTCACAGAACACAAAGAAGTTTCTCAGAAAGCTTCTTTTTCATTGTTATCGGAGGATATTTCCTTTGGCCCTATAGTCTTCAAAGGGATCCGAAATATCTGTTCTCAGATTCGAAGGAAATAAGGCTAGCAAAGAGATGCACGAAATACAGATGTAACTCTGTGAGATGAATTAACAGAACACTAAGAAGTTTCTCAGAAAGCTTCTTTCCAGATTTCATCTGAGGATATTTCCTTTTTCACCATAGCCCTCTATGGGCTTCCAAATATCACTTTGCCAATTCCACAAGAACTGTCTTAGCGAAAGGCTTCTTGAGGGGAAAGCTGTAACTCTGTGAGATGATTTCACAGAACACAAAGAAGTTTCTCAGAAAGCTTCTTTCTGTTTGTTATCGGAGGATATTTCCTTTGGCTCTATAGTCTTCAAAGGGATCCGAAATATCTGTTCTCAGATTCCACAGAAAAAAGGCTAGCAAAGAGGTGCACGAAATACAGATGTAACTCTGTGAGATGAATTAACAGAACACTAAGCAGTTTCTCAGAAAGCTTCTTTCCAGATTTCATCTGAGGATATTTCCTTTTTCACCATAGCCCTCTATGGGCTTCCAAATATCACTTTGCCAATTCCACAAGAACTGTCTTAGCGAAAGGCTTCTTGAGGGGAAAGCTGTAACTCTGTGAGATGATTTCACAGATCACAAAGAAGTTTCTCAGAAAGCTTCTTTCTCTTTGTTATCGGAGGATATTTCCTTTGGCCCTATAGTCTTCAAAGGGATACGAAATATCTTTTCTCAGATTCCACAGAAATAAGGCTAGCAAAGAGATCCACGAAATACAGATGTAACTCTGTGAGAGGAAGTCACACATCACAGAGCAGTTTCTCAGAAAGCTTCTTTCCAGATTTCATCTGAGGATATTTCCTTTTTCACCACAGCCCCCTATGGTCTTCCAAATATCACTTTGCCAATTCCACAAGAACTGTCTTAGCGAAAGGATTCTCGAGGGGAAAGCTGTAACTCTGTGAGATGATTTCACAGAACACAAAGAAGTTTCTCAGAAAGCTTCTTTCCCTTTGTTATCGGAGGATATTTCCTATGGCCCTATAGTCTTCAAAGGGATCCGAAATATCTGTTCTCAGATTCCAGAGAAATAAGGCTAGCAAAGAGATCCACGACATACAGATGTAACTCTGTGAGATGAATTAACAGAACACTAAGCAGTTTCTCAGAAAGCTTCTTTCCAGATTTCATCTGAGGATATTTCCTTTTTCACCATAGCCCTCTATGGGCTTCCAAATATCACTTTGCCAATTCCACAAGAACTGTCTTAGCGAAAGGCTTCTTGAGGGGAAAGCTGTAACTCTGTGAGATGATTTCACAGAACACAAAGAAGTTTCTCAGAAAGCTTCTTTCTCATTGTTATCGGAGGATATTTCCTTTGGCCCTATAGTCTTCAAAGGGATCCGAAATATCTGTCCTCAGATTCCAAAGAAATAAGGCTAGCAAAGAGATGCACGAAATACAGATGTAACTCTGTGAGATGAATTAACAGAACACTAAGCAGTTTCTCAGAAAGCTTCTTTCCAGATTTCATCTGAGGATATTTCCTTTTTCCACATAGCCCTCTATGGGCTTCCAAATATCACTTTGCCAATTCCACAAGAACTGTCTTAGCGAAAGGCTTCTTGAGGGGAAAGCTGTAACTCTGTGAGATGATTTCACAGATCACAAAGAAGTTTCTCAGAAAGCTTCTTTCTCTTTGTTATCGGAGGATATTTCCTTTGGCCCTATAGTCTTCAAAGGGATCCGAAATATCTCTTCTCAGATTCCACAGAAATAAGGCTAGCAATGTGATCCACGAAATACAGATGTAACTCTGTGAGTCGAAGTCACACATCACTGAGCAGTTTCTCAGAAAGCTTCTTTCCAGATTTCATCTGAGGATATTTCCTTTTTCACCATAGCCCTCTAGGGGCTTCCAAATATCACTTTGCCAATTCCACAAGAACTGTCTTAGCGAAAGGCTTCTTGAGGGGAAAGCTGTAACTCTGTGAGATGATTTCACAGAACACAAAGAAGTTTCTCAGAAACATTCTTTCTGTTTGTTATCGGAGGATATTTCCTTTGGCTCTATAGTCATCAAAGGGATCCGAAATATCTGTTCTCAGATTCCACAGAAATAAGGCTAGCAAAGAGATCCACGAAATACAGATGTAACTCTGTGTGATGAATTAACAGAACACTAAGCAGTTTCTCAGAAAGCTTCTTTCCAGATTTCATCGGAGGATATTTCCTTTTTCACCATAGCCCTCTATGGGCTTCCAAATATCACTTTGCCAATTCCACAAGAACTGTCTTAGCGAAAGGCTTCTTGAGGGGAAAGCTGTAACTCTGTGAGATGATTTCACAGATCACAAAGAAGTTTCTCAGAAAGCTTGTTTCTCTTTGTTATCGGTGGATATTTCCTTTGGCCCTATAGTCTTCAAAGGGATCCGAAATATCTGTTCTCAGATTCCACAGAAATAAGGCTAGCAAAGAGATCCACGAAATACAGATGTAACGCTGTGAGTCGAAGTCACACATCACAGAGCAGTTTCTCAGAAAGCTTCTTTCCACATTTCATCTGAGGATATTTCCTTTTTCACCATAGCCCTCTATGGGCTTCCAAATATCACTTTGCCAATTCCACAAGAACTGTCTTAGCGAAAGGCTTCTTGAGGGGAAAGCTGTAACTCTGTCAGATGATTTCACAGATCACAAAGAAGTTTCTCAGAAAGCTTCTTTCTCTTTGTTATCGGAGGATATTTCCTTTGGCCCTATAGTCTTCAAAGGGATCCGAAATATCTGTTCTCAGATTCCACAGAAAAAAGGCTAGCAAAGAGGTGCACGAAATACAGATGTAACTCTGTGAGATGAATTAACAGAACACTAAGCAGTTTCTCAGAAAGCTTCTTTCAAGATTTCATCTGAGGATATTTCCTTTTTCACCATAGCCCTCTATGGGCTTCCAAATATCACTTTGCCAATTCCACAAGAACTGTCTTAGCGAAAGGCTTCTTGAGGGGAAAGCTGTAACTCTGTGAGATGATTTCACAGAACACAAAGAAGTTTGTCAGTAAGCTTCTTTCTCTTTGTTATCGGAGGATATTTCCTTTGGCCCTATAGTGTTCAAAGGGATCCGAAATATCTGTTCTCAGATTCCACAGAAATAAGGCTAGCAAAGAGATCCACGAAATACAGATGTAACTCTGTGAGTCGAAGTCACACATCACAGAGCAGTTTCTCAGAAAGCTTCTTTCCAGATTTCATCTGAGGATATTTCCTTTTTCACCATAGCCCTCTAGGGGCTTCCAAATATCACTTTGCCAATTCCACAAGAACTGTCTTAGCGAAAGGCTTCTCAAGGGGAAAGCTGTAACTCTGTGAGATGATTTCACAGAACACAAAGAAGTTTCTCAGAAAGCTTCTTTCCCTTTGTTATCGGAGGATATTTCCTATGGCCCTATAGTCTTCAAAGGGATCCGAAATATCTGTTCTCAGATTCCAAAGAAATAAGGCTAGCAAAGAGATCCACGAAATACAGATGTAACTCTGTGAGATGAATTAACAGAACACTAAGAAGTTTCTCAGAAAGCTTCTTTCCAGATTTCATCTGAGGATATTTCCTTTTTCACCATAGCCCTCTATGGGCTTCCAAATATCACTTTGCCAATTCCTCAAGAACTGTCTTAGCGAAAGGCTTCTTGAGGGGAAAGCTGTAACTCTGTGAGATGATTTCACAGAACACAAAGAAGTTTCTCAGAAAGCTTCTTTCTCATTGTTATCGGAGGATATTTCCTTTGGCCCTATAGTCTTCAAAGGGATCCGAAATATCTGTTCTCAGATTCCAAAGAAATAAGGCTAGCAAAGAGATGCACGAAATACAGATGTAACTCTGTGAGTCGAAGTCACACATCACAGAGCAGTTTCTCAGAAAGCTTCTTTCCAGATTTCATCTGAGGATATTTCCTTTCTCACCATAGCCCTCTAGGGGATTCCAAATATCACTTTGCCAATTCCACAAGAACTGTCTTAGCGAAAGGCTTCTTGAGGGGAAAGCTGTAACTCTGTGAGATGATTTCACAGAACACAAAGAAGTTTCTCAGAAACATTCTTTCTGTTTTTTATCGGAGGATATTTCCTTTGGCTCTATAGTCATCAAAGGGATCCGAAATATCTGTTCTCAGATTCCACAGAAATAAGGCTAGCAAAGAGATCCACGAAATACAGATGTAACTCTGTGTGATGAATTAACAGAACACTAAGCAGTTTCTCAGAAAGCTTCTTTCCAGATTTCATCTGAGGATATTACCTTTTTCACCATAGCCCTCTATGGGCTTCCAAATATCACTTTGCCAATTCCACAAGAACTGTGTTAGCGAAAGGCTTCTTGAGGGGAAAGCTGTAACTCTGTGAGATGATTTCACAGATCACAAAGAAGTTTCTCAGAAAGCTTCTTTCTCTTTGTTATCGGAGGATATTTCCTTTGGCCCTATAGTCTTCAAAGGGATACGAAATATCTCTTCTCAGATTCCACAGAAATAAGGCTAGCAAAGAGATGCACGAAATACAGATGTAACTCTGTGAGAGGAAGTCACACATCACAGAGCAGTTTCTCAGAAAGCTTCTTTCCAGATTTCATCTGAGGATATTTCCTTTTTTACCATAGCCCCCTATGGGCTTCCAAATATCACTTTGCCAATTCCACAAGAACTGTCTTAGCGAAAGGCTTCTTGAGGGGAAAGCTGTAACTCTGTGAGATGATTTCACAGAACACAAAGAAGTTTCTCAGAAAGCTTCTTTCTCTTTGTTATCGGAGGATATTTCCTTTGGCCCTATAGTCTTCAAAGGGATCCGAAATATCTGTTCTCAGATTCCACAGAAAAAAGGCTAGCAAAGAGGTGCACGAAATACAGATGTAACTCTGTGAGATGAATTAACAGAACACTAAGCAGTTTCTCAGAAAGCTTCTTTCCAGATTTCATCTGAGGATATTTCCTTTTTCACCATAGCCCTCTATGGGCTTCCAAATATCACTTTGCCAATTCCACAAGAACTGTCGTAGCGAAAGGCTTCTTGAGGGGAAAGCTGTAACTCTGTGAGATTATTTCACAGATCACAAAGAAGTTTTTCAGAAAGCTTGTTTCTGTTTGTTATCCGAGGATATTTCCTTTGGCCCTATAGTCTTCAAAGTGATCCGAAATATCTGTTCTCAGATTCCACAGAAATAAGGCTAACAAAGAGATCCACGAAATACAGATGTAACTCTGTGAGTCGAAGTCACACATCACAGAGCAGTTTCTCAGAAAGCTTCTTTCCACATTTCATCTGAGGATATTTCCTTTTTCACCATAGCCCTCTAGGGGCTTCCAAATATCACTTTGCCAATTCCACAAGAACTGTCTTAGCGAAAGGCTTCTCGAGGGGAAAGCTGTAACTCTGTGAGATGATTTCACAGAACACAAAGAAGTTTCTCAGAAAGCTTCTTTCCCTTTGTTATCGGAGGATATTTCCTATGGCCCTATAGTCTTCAAAGGGATCCGAAATATCTGTTCTCAGATTCCAAAGAAATAAGGCTAGCAAAGATATCCACGAATTACAGATGTAACACTGTGAGATGAATTAACAGAACACTAAGCAGTTTCTCAGAAAGCTTCTTTCCAGATTTCATCTGAGGATATTTCCTTTTTCACCATAGCCCTCTATGGGCTTCCAAATATCACTTTGCCAATTCCACAAGAACTGTCTTAGCGAAAGGCTTCTTGAGGGGAAAGCTGTAACTCTGTGAGATGATTTCACAGAACACAAAGAAGTTTCTCAGAAAGCTTCTTTCTCATTGTTATCGGAGGATATTTCCTTTGCCCCTATAGTCTTCAAAGGGTTCCGAAATATCTGTTCTCAGATTCCAAGGAAATAAGGCTAGCAAAGAGATGCACGAAATACAGATGTAACTCTGTGAGATGAATTAACAGAACACTAAGAAGTTTCTCAGAAAGCTTCCTTCAAGATTTCATCTGAGGATATTTCCTTTTTCACCATAGCCCTCTATGGGCTTCCAAATATCACTTTGCCAATTCCAGAAGAACTGTCTTAGCGAAAGGCTTCTTGAGGGGAAAGCTGTAACTCTGTGAGATGATTTCACAGAACACAAAGGAGTTTGTCAGTAAGCTTCTTTCTCTTTGTTATCGGAGGATATTTCCTTTGGCCCTATAGTGTTCAAAGGGATCCGAAATATCTGTTCTCAGATTCCACAGAAATAAGTCTAGCAAAGAGATCCACGAAATACAGATGTAACTCTGTGAGATGAATTAACAGAACACTAAGCAGTTTCTCAGAAAGCTTCTTTCCAGATTTCATCGGAGGATATTTCCTTTTTCACCATAGCCCTCTATGGGCTTCCAAATATCACTTTGCCAATTCCACAAGAACTGTGTTAGCGAAAGGCTTCTTGAGGGGAAAGCTGTAACTCTGTGAGATGATTTCACAGATCACAAAGAAGTTTCTCAGAAAGCTTCTTTCTCTTTGTTATCGGAGGATATTTCCTTTGGCCCTATAGTCTTCAAAGGGATACGAAATATCTCTTCTCAGATTCCACAGAAATAAGGCTAGCAAAGAGATCCACGAAATACAGATGTAACTCTCTGAGAGGAAGTCACACATCACAGAGCAGTTTCTCAGAAAGCTTCTTTCCAGATTTCATCTGAGGATATTTCCTTTTTTACCATAGCCCCCTATGGGCTTCCAAATATCACTTTGCCAATTCCACAAGAACTGTCTTAGCGAAAGGCTTCTTGAGGGGAAAGCTGTAACTCTGTGAGATGATTTCACAGAACACAAAGAAGTTTCTCAGAAAGCTTCTTTCTGTTTGTTATCGGAGGATATTTCCTTTGGCCCTATAGTCTTCAAAGGGATCCGAAATATCTGTTCTCAGATTCCACAGAAAAAAGGCTAGCAAAGAGGTGCACGAAATACAGATGTAACTCTGTGAGATGAATTAACAGAACACTAAGCAGTTTCTCAGAAAGCTTCTTTCCAGATTTCATCTGAGGATATTTCCTTTTTCACCATAGCCCTCTATGGGCTTCCAAATATCACTTTGCCAATTCCACAAGAACTGTCGTAGCGAAAGGCTTCTTGAGGGGAAAGCTGTAACTCTGTGAGATTATTTCACAGATCACAAAGAAGTTTCTCAGAAAGCGTGTTTCTCTTTGTTATCCGAGGATATTTCCTTTGGCCCTATAGTCTTCGAAGTGATCCGAAATATCTGTTCTCAGATTCCACAGAAATAAGGCTAACAAAGAGATCCACGAAATACAGATGTAACTCTGTGAGTCGAAGTCACACATCACAGAGCAGTTTCTCAGAAAGCTTCTTTCCACATTTCATCTGAGGATATTTCCTTTTTCACAATAGCCCTCTAGGGGCTTCCAAATATCACTTTGCCAATTCCACAAGAACTGTCTTAGCGAAAGACTTCTCGAGGGGAAAGCTGTAACTCTGTGAGATGATTTCACAGAACACAAAGAAGTTTCTCAGAAAGCTTCTTTCCCTTTGTTATCGGAGGATATTTCCTATGGCCCTATAGTCTTCAAAGGGATCCGAAATATCTGTTCTCAGATTCCACAGAAAAAAGGCTAGCAAAGAGGTGCACGAAATACAGATGTAACTCTGTGAGATGAATTAACAGAACACTAAGCAGTTTCTCAGAAAGCTTCTTTCCAGATTTCATCTGAGGATATTTCCTTTTTCACCATAGCCCTCTATGGGCTTCCAAATATCACTATGCCAATTCCACAAGAACTGTCGTAGCGAAAGGCTTCTTGAGGGGAAAGCTGTAACTCTGTGAGATTATTTCACAGATCACAAAGAAGTTTCTCAGAAAGCTTGTTTCTCTTTGTTATCCGAGGATATTTCCTTTGGCCCTATAGTCTTCAAAGTGATCCGAAATATCTGTTCTCAGATTCCACAGAAATAAGGCTAACAAAGAGATCCACGAAATACAGATGTAACTCTGTGAGTCGAAGTCACACATCACAGAGCAGTTTCTCAGAAAGCTTCTTTCCACATTTCATCTGAGGATATTTCCTTTTTCACCATAGCCCTCTAGGGGCTTCCAAATATCACTTTGCCAATTCCACAAGAACTGTCTTAGCGAAAGGCTTCTCGAGGGGAAAGCTGTAACTCTGTGAGATGATTTCACAGAACACAAAGAAGTTTCTCAGAAAGCTTCTTTCCCTTTGTTATCGGAGGATATTTCCTATGGCCCTATAGTCTTCAAAGGGATCCGAAATATCTGTTCTCAGATTCCAAAGAAATAAGGCTAGCAAAGATATCCACGAAATACAGATGTAACTCTGTGAGATGAATTAACAGAACACTAAGCAGTTTCTCAGAAAGCTTCTTTCCAGATTTCATCTGAGGATATTTCCTTTTTCACCATAGCCCTCTATGGGCTTCCAAATATCACTTTGCCAATTCCCCAAGAACTGTCTTAGCGAAAGGCTTCTTGAGGGGAAAGCTGTAACTCTGTGAGATGATTTCACAGAACACAAAGAAGTTTCTCAGAAAGCTTCTTTCTCATTGTTATCGGAGGATATTTCCTTTGGCCCTATAGTCTTCAAAGGGTTCCGAAATATCTGTTCTCAGATTCCAAGGAAATAAGGCTAGCAAAGAGATGCACGAAATTCAGATGTAACTCTGTGAGATGAATTAACAGAACACTAAGAAGTTTCTCAGAAAGCTTCCTTCAAGATTTCATCTGAGGATATTTCCTTTTTCACCATAGCCCTCTATGGGCTTCCAAATATCACTTTGCCAATTCCAGAAGAACTGTCTTAGCGAAAGGCTTCTTGAGGGGAAAGCTGTAACTCTGTGAGATGATTTCACAGAACACAAAGAAGTTTGTCAGTAAGCTTCTTTCTCTTTGTTATCGGAGGATATTTCCTTTGGCCCTATAGTGTTCAAAGGGATCCGAAGTATCTGTTCTCAGATTCCACAGAAATAAGGCTAGCAAAGAGATCCACGAAATACAGATGTAACTCTGTGAGATGAATTAACAGAACACGAAGCAGTTTCTCAGAAAGCTTCTTTCCAGATTTCATCGGAGGATATTTCCTTTTTCACCATAGCCCTCTATGGGCTTCCAAATATCACTTTTCCAATTCCACAAGAACTGTCGTAGCGAAAGGCTTCTTGAGGGGAAAGCTGTAACTCTGTGAGATGATTTCACAGATCACAAAGAAGTTTCTCAGAAAGCTTGTTTCTCTTTGTTATCCGAGGATATTTCCTTTGGCCCTATAGTCTTCAAAGGGATCCGAAATATCTGTTCTCAGATTCCACAGAAATAAGGGTAGCAAACAGATGCCCGAAATACAGATGTAACTCTGTGAGATGAATTAAGAGAACACTAAGCAGTTTCTCAGAAAGCTTCTTTCCAGATTTCATCTGAGGATATTTCCTTTTTCACCATAGCCCTCTATGGGCTTCCAAATCTCACTTTGCCAATTCCACAAGAACTGTCTTAGAGAAAGGCTTCTTGAGGGGAAAGCTGTAACTCTGTGAGATGATTTCACAGAACACAAAGAAGTTTCTCAGTAAGCTTTTTTCTCTTTGTTATCGGAGGATATTTCCTTTGGCCCTACAGTCTTCAAAGGGATCCGAAATATCTCTTCTCAGATTCCACAGAAATAAGGCTAGCAAAGTGATCCACGAAATACACATGTAACTCTGTGAGAGGAAGTCACACATCACAGAGCAGTTTCTCAGAAAGCTTCTTTCCAAATTTCATCTGAGGATATTTCCTTTTTCACCATAGCCCTCTATGGGCTTCCAAATATCACTTTGCCAATTCCACAAGAACTGTCTTTGCGAAAGGCTTCTTGAGGGGAAAGCTGTAACTCTGTGAGAAGATTTCACAGAACACAAAGAAGGTTCTCAGAGGGCTTCTTTCTGTTTGTTATCCGAGGATATTTCCTTTGGCCCTATAGTCTTCAAAGTGATCCGAAATATCTGTTCTCAGATTCCACAGAAATAAGGCTAGCAAAGAGATCCACGAAATACAGATGTAACTCTGTGAGTCGAAGTCACACATCACAGAGCAGTTTCTCAGAAAGCTTCTTTCCACATTTCATCTGAGGATATTTCCTTTTTCACCATAGCCCTCTAGGGGCTTCCAAATATCACTTTGCCAATTCCACAAGAACTGTCTTAGCGAAAGGATTCTCGAGGGGAAAGCTGTAACTCTGTTAGATGATTTCACAGAACACAAAGAAGTTTCTCAGAAAGCTTCTTTCCCTTTGTTATCGGAGGATATTTCCTACGGCCCTATAGTCTTCAAAGGGATCCGAAATATCTGTTCTCAGATTCCAAAGAAATAAGGCTAGCAAAGAGATCCACGAAATACAGATGTAACTCTGTGAGATGAATTAAAAGAACACTAAGCAGTTTCTCAGAAAGCTTCTTTCCAGATTTCATCTGAGGATATTTCCTTTTTCACCATAGAACTCTATGGGCTTCCAAATATCACTATGCCAATTCCACAAGAACTGTCTTTGCGAAAGGCTTCTTGAGGGGAAAGCTGTAACTCTGTGAGATGATTTCACAGAACACAAAGAAGTTTCTCAGAGGGCTTCTTTCTGTTTGTTATCCGAGGATATTTCCTTTGGCCCTATAGTCTTCAAAGGGATCCAAAATATCTGTTCTCAGATTCCACGGAAATAAGGCTAGCAAAGAGATCCACGAAATACAGATGTAACTCTGTGAGATGAATTAACAGAACACTAAGCAGTTTCTCAGAAAGCTTCTTTCCAGATTTCATCTGAGGATATTTCCTTTTTCACCATAGCCCTCTATGGGCTTCCAAATATCACTTTGCCAATTCCACAAGAACTGTTTTAGCGAAAGGCTTCTTGAGGGGAAAGCTGTAACTCTGTGAGATGATTTCACAGATCACAAAGAAGTTTCTCAGAAAGGTTCTTTCTGTTTGTTATCGGAGGATATTTCCTTTGGCTCTATAGTCATCAAAGGGATCCGAAATATCTGTTCTCAGATTCCACAGAAATAAGGCTAGCAAAGAGATCCACGAAATACAGATGTAAGTCTGTGTGATGAATTAACAGAACACTAAGCAGTTTCTCAGAAAGCTTCTTTCCAGATTTCACCTGAGGATATTTCCTTTTTCACCATAGCCCTCTATGGGCTTCCAAATATCACTTTGCCAATTCCACAAGAACTGTGTTTGCGAAAGGCTTCTTGAGGGGAAAGCTGTAACTCTGTGAAATGATTTCACAGATCACAAAGAAGTTTCTCAGAAAGCTTCTTTCTCTTTGTTATCGGAGGATATTTCCTTTGGCCCTATAGTCTTCAAAGGGATCCGAAATATCTCTTCTCAGATTCCACAGAAATAAGGCTAGCAAAGAGATCCACGAAATACAGATGTAACTCTGTGAGAGGAAGTCACACATCACAGAGCAGTTTCTCAGAAAGCTTCTTTCCAGATTTCATCTGAGGATATTTCCTTTTTCACCATAGCCTCCTATGGGCTTCCAAATATCACTTTGCCAATTCCACAAGAACTGTCTTTGCGAAAGGCTTCTTGAGGGGAAAGCTGTAACTCTGTGAGATGATTTCACAGAACACAAAGAAGTTTCTCAGAGGGCTTCTTTCTGTTTGTTATCCGAGGATATTTCCTTTGGCCCTATAGTCTTCAAAGTGATCCGAAATATCTGTTCTCAGATTCCACAGAAATAAGGCTAGCAAAGAGATCCACGAAATACAGATGTAACTCTGTGAGTCGAAGTCACACATCACAGAGCAGTTTCTCAGAAAGCTTCTTTCCACATTTCATCTGAGGATATTTCCTTTTTCACCATAGCCCTCTAGGGGCTTCCAAATATCACTTTGCCAATTCCACAAGAACTGTCTTAGCGAAAGGCTTGTTGAGGGGAAAGCTGTAACTCTGTGAGATGATTTCACAGAACACAAAGAAGTTCCTCAGAAAGCTTCTTTCTCATTGTTATCGGAGGATATTTCCTTTGGCCCTATAGTCTTCATAGGGATCCGAAATATCTGTTCTCAGATTCCAAAGAAATAAGGCTAGCAAAGAGATGCACGAAATACAGATGTAACTCTGTGAGATGAATTAACAGAACACTAAGCAGTTTCTCAGAAAGCTTCTTTCCAGATTTCATCTGAGGATATTTCCTTTTTCACCATAGCCCTCTATGGGCTTCCAAATATCACTTTGCCAATTCCACAAGAACTGTCTTAGCGAAAGGCTTCTTGAGGGGAAAGCTGTAACTCTGTGAGATGATTTCACAGAACACAAAGAAGTTTCTCAGAAAGCTTCTTTCTGTTTGTTATCGGAGGATATTTCCTTTGGCTCTATAGTCATCAAAGGGATCCGAAATATCTGTTCTCAGATTCCACAGAAATAAGGCTAGCAAAGAGATCCACGAAATACAGATGTAACTCTGTGTGATGAATTAACAGAACACTAAGCAGTTTCTCAGAAAGCTTCTTTCCAGATTTCATCTGAGGATATTTCCTTTTTCACCATAGCCCTCTATGGGCTTCCAAATATCACTTTGCCAATTCCACAAGAACTGTCTTAGCGAAAGGCTTCTTGAGTGGAAAGCTGTAACTCTGTGAGATGATTTCACAGATCACAAAGAAGTTTCTCCGAAAGCTTCCTTCTCTTTGTTATCGGAGGATATTTCCTTTGGCCCTATAGTCTTCAAAGGGATACGAAATATCTCTTCTCAGATTCCACAGAAATAAGGCTAGCAAAGAGATCCACGAAATACAGATGTAACTCTGTGAGAGGAAGTCACACATCACAGAGCAGTTTCTCAGAAAGCTTCTTTCCAGATTTCATCTGAGGATATTTCCTTTTTCACCATAGCCCCCTATGGGTTTCCAAATATCACTTTGTCAATTCCACAAGAACTGTCTTAGCGAAAGGCTTCTTGAGGGGAAAGCTGTAACTCTGTGAGATGATTTCACAGAACACAAAGAAGTTTCTCAGTAAGCTTCTTTCTCTTTGTTATCGGAGGATATTTCCTTTGGCCCTATAGTCTTCAAAGGGATCCTAAATATCTGTTCTCAGATTCCACAGAAATAAGGCTAGCAAAGAGATGGACGAAATACAGATGTAACTCTGTGAGATGAATTAACAGAACACTAAGCAGTTTCTCAGAAAGCTTCTTTCCAGATTTCATCTGAGGATATTTCCTTTTTCACCATAGCCCTCTATGGGCTTCCAAATATCACTTTGCCAATTCCACAAGAACTGTCTTAGCGAAAGGCTTCTTGAGGGGAAAGCTGTAACTCTGTCAGATGATTTCACAGATCACGAAGAAGTTTCTCAGAAAGCTTCTTTCTCTTTGTTATCGGAGGATATTTCCTTTGGCCCTATAGTCTTCAAAGGGATCCGAAATATCTGTTCTCAGATTCCACAGAAAAAAGGCTAGCAAAGAGGTGCACGAAATACAGATGTAACTCTGTGTGATGAATTAACAGAACACTAAGCAGTTTCTCAGAAAGCTTCTTTCCAGATTTCATCTGAGGATATTTCCTTTTTCACCATAGCCCTCTATGGGCTTCCAAATATCACTTTGCCAATTCCACAAGAACTGTCTTAGCGAAAGGCTTCTTGAGGGGAAAGCTGTAACTCTGTGAGATGATTTCACAGAACACAAAGAAGTTTCTCAGTAAGCTTCTTTCTCTTTGTTATCGGAGGATATTTGCTTTGGCCCTATAGTGTTCAAAGGGATCCGAAATATCTGTTCTCAGATTCCACAGAAATAAGGCTAGCAAAGAGATCCACGAAATACAGATGTAACTCTGTGAGATGAATTAACAGAACACTAAGCAGTTTCTCAGAAACCTTCTTTCCAGATTTCATCGGAGGATATTTCCTTTTTCACCATAGCCCTCTATGGGCTTCCAAATATCACTTTGCCAATTCCAGAAGAACTGTCGTAGCGAAAGGCTTTTTGAGGGGAAAGCTGTAACTCTGTGAGATGATTTCACAGATCACAAAGAAGTTTCTCAGAAAGCTTGTTTCTCTTTGTTATCCGAGGATATTTCCTTTGGCCCTATAGTCTTCAAAGGGATCCGAAATATCTGTTCTCAGATTCCACAGAAATAAGGGTAGCAAAGAGATGCACGAAATATAGATGTAACTCTGTGAGATGAATTAACAGAACACTAAGCAGTTTCTCAGAAAGCTTCTTTCCAGATTTCATCTGAGGATATTTCCTTTTTCACCATAGCCCTCTATGGGCTTCCAAATATCACTTTGCCAATTCCACAAGAACTGTCTTAGAGAAAGGCTTCTTGAGGGGAAAGCTGTAACTCTGTGAGATGATTTCACAGAACACAAAGAAGTTTCTCAGTAAGCTTTTTTCTCTTTGTTATCGGAGGATATTTCCTTTGGCCCTATAGTCTTCAAAGTGATCCGAAATATCTGTTCTCAGATTCCACAGAAATAAGGCTAGCAAAGAGATCCACGAAATACAGATGTAACTCTGTGAGTCGAAGTCACACATCACAGAGCAGTTTCTCAGAAAGCTTCTTTCCACATTTCATCTGAGGATATTTCCTTTTTCACCATAGCCCTCTAGGGGCTTCCAAATATCACTTTGCCAATTCCACAAGAACTGTCTTAGCGAAAGGATTCTCGAGGGGAAAGCTGTAACTCTGTTAGATGATTTCACAGAACACAAAGAAGTTTCTCAGAAAGCTTCTTTCCCTTTGTTATCGGAGGATATTTCCTACGGCCCTATAGTCTTCAAAGGGATCCGAAATATCTGTTCTCAGATTCCAAAGAAATAAGGCTAGCAAAGAGATCCACGAAATACAGATGTAACTCTGTGAGATGAATTAAAAGAACACTAAGCAGTTTCTCAGAAAGCTTCTTTCCAGATTTCATCTGAGGATATTTCCTTTTTCACCATAGAACTCTATGGGCTTCCAAATATCACTATGCCAATTCCACAAGAACTGTCTTTGCGAAAGGCTTCTTGAGGGGAAAGCTGTAACTCTGTGAGATGATTTCACAGAACACAAAGAAGTTTCTCAGAGGGCTTCTTTCTGTTTGTTATCCGAGGATATTTCCTTTGGCCCTATAGTCTTCAAAGGGATCCAAAATATCTGTTCTCAGATTCCACGGAAATAAGGCTAGCAAAGAGATCCACGAAATACAGATGTAACTCTGTGAGATGAATTAACAGAACACTAAGCAGTTTCTCAGAAAGCTTCTTTCCAGATTTCATCTGAGGATATTTCCTTTTTCACCATAGCCCTCTATGGGCTTCCAAATATCACTTTGCCAATTCCACAAGAACTGTTTTAGCGAAAGGCTTCTTGAGGGGAAAGCTGTAACTCTGTGAGATGATTTCACAGATCACAAAGAAGTTTCTCAGAAAGGTTCTTTCTGTTTGTTATCGGAGGATATTTCCTTTGGCTCTATAGTCATCAAAGGGATCCGAAATATCTGTTCTCAGATTCCACAGAAATAAGGCTAGCAAAGAGATCCACGAAATACAGATGTAAGTCTGTGTGATGAATTAACAGAACACTAAGCAGTTTCTCAGAAAGCTTCTTTCCAGATTTCACCTGAGGATATTTCCTTTTTCACCATAGCCCTCTATGGGCTTCCAAATATCACTTTGCCAATTCCACAAGAACTGTGTTTGCGAAAGGCTTCTTGAGGGGAAAGCTGTAACTCTGTGAGATGATTTCACAGATCACAAAGAAGTTTCTCAGAAAGCTTCTTTCTCTTTGTTATCGGAGGATATTTCCTTTGGCCCTATAGTCTTCAAAGGGATCCGAAATATCTCTTCTCAGATTCCACAGAAATAAGGCTAGCAAAGAGATCCACGAAATACAGATGTAACTCTGTGAGAGGAAGTCACACATCACAGAGCAGTTTCTCAGAAAGCTTCTTTCCAGATTTCATCTGAGGATATTTCCTTTTTCACCATAGCCTCCTATGGGCTTCCAAATATCACTTTGCCAATTCCACAAGAACTGTCTTTGCGAAAGGCTTCTTGAGGGGAAAGCTGTAACTCTGTGAGATGATTTCACAGAACACAAAGAAGTTTCTCAGAGGGCTTCTTTCTGTTTGTTATCCGAGGATATTTCCTTTGGCCCTATAGTCTTCAAAGTGATCCGAAATATCTGTTCTCAGATTCCACAGAAATAAGGCTAGCAAAGAGATCCACGAAATACAGATGTAACTCTGTGAGTCGAAGTCACACATCACAGAGCAGTTTCTCAGAAAGCTTCTTTCCACATTTCATCTGAGGATATTTCCTTTTTCACCATAGCCCTCTAGGGGCTTCCAAATATCACTTTGCCAATTCCACAAGAACTGTCTTAGCGAAAGGCTTGTTGAGGGGAAAGCTGTAACTCTGTGAGATGATTTCACAGAACACAAAGAAGTTCCTCAGAAAGCTTCTTTCTCATTGTTATCGGAGGATATTTCCTTTGGCCCTATAGTCTACATAGGGATCCGAAATATCTGTTCTCAGATTCCAAAGAAATAAGGCTAGCAAAGAGATGCACGAAATACAGATGTAACTCTGTGAGATGAATTAACAGAACACTAAGCAGTTTCTCAGAAAGCTTCTTTCCAGATTTCATCTGAGGATATTTCCTTTTTCACCATAGCCCTCTATGGGCTTCCAAATATCACTTTGCCAATTCCACAAGAACTGTCTTAGCGAAAGGCTTCTTGAGGGGAAAGCTGTAACTCTGTGAGATGATTTCACAGAACACAAAGAAGTTTCTCAGAAAGCTTCTTTCTGTTTGTTATCGGAGGATATTTCCTTTGGCTCTATAGTCATCAAAGGGATCCGAAATATCTGTTCTCAGATTCCACAGAAATAAGGCTAGCAAAGAGATCCACGAAATACAGATGTAACTCTGTGTGATGAATTAACAGAACACTAAGCAGTTTCTCAGAAAGCTTCTTTCCAGATTTCATCTGAGGATATTTCCTTTTTCACCATAGCCCTCTATGGGCTTCCAAATATCACTTTGCCAATTCCACAAGAACTGTCTTAGCGAAAGGCTTCTTGAGTGGAAAGCTGTAACTCTGTGAGATGATTTCACAGATCACAAAGAAGTTTCTCCGAAAGCTTCCTTCTCTTTGTTATCGGAGGATATTTCCTTTGGCCCTATAGTCTTCAAAGGGATACGAAATATCTCTTCTCAGATTCCACAGAAATAAGGCTAGCAAAGAGATCCACGAAATACAGATGTAACTCTGTGAGAGGAAGTCACACATCACAGAGCAGTTTCTCAGAAAGCTTCTTTCCAGATTTCATCTGAGGATATTTCCTTTTTCACCATAGCCCCCTATGGGTTTCCAAATATCACTTTGTCAATTCCACAAGAACTGTCTTAGCGAAAGGCTTCTTGAGGGGAAAGCTGTAACTCTGTGAGATGATTTCACAGAACACAAAGAAGTTTCTCAGTAAGCTTCTTTCTCTTTGTTATCGGAGGATATTTCCTTTGGCCCTATAGTCTTCAAAGGGATCCTAAATATCTGTTCTCAGATTCCACAGAAATAAGGCTAGCAAAGAGATGGACGAAATACAGATGTAACTCTGTGAGATGAATTAACAGAACACTAAGCAGTTTCTCAGAAAGCTTCTTTCCAGATTTCATCTGAGGATATTTCCTTTTTCACCATAGCCCTCTATGGGCTTCCAAATATCACTTTGCCAATTCCACAAGAACTGTCTTAGCGAAAGGCTTCTTGAGGGGAAAGCTGTAACTCTGTCAGATGATTTCACAGATCACAAAGAAGTTTCTCAGAAAGCTTCTTTCTCTTTGTTATCGGAGGATATTTCCTTTGGCCCTATAGTCTTCAAAGGGATCCGAAATATCTGTTCTCAGATTCCACAGAAAAAAGGCTAGCAAAGAGGTGCACGAAATACAGATGTAACTCTGTGTGATGAATTAACAGAACACTAAGCAGTTTCTCAGAAAGCTTCTTTCCAGATTTCATCTGAGGATATTTCCTTTTTCACCATAGCCCTCTATGGGCTTCCAAATATCACTTTGCCAATTCCACAAGAACTGTCTTAGCGAAAGGCTTCTTGAGGGGAAAGCTGTAACTCTGTGAGATGATTTCACAGAACACAAAGAAGTTTCTCAGTAAGCTTCTTTCTCTTTGTTATCGGAGGATATTTGCTTTGGCCCTATAGTGTTCAAAGGGATCCGAAATATCTGTTCTCAGATTCCACAGAAATAAGGCTAGCAAAGAGATCCACGAAATACAGATGTAACTCTGTGAGATGAATTAACAGAACACTAAGCAGTTTCTCAGAAACCTTCTTTCCAGATTTCATCTGAGGATATTTCCTTTTTCACCATAGCCCTCTATGGGCTTCCAAATATCACTTTGCCAATTCCAGAAGAACTGTCGTAGCGAAAGGCTTTTTGAGGGGAAAGCTGTAACTCTGTGAGATGATTTCACAGATCACAAAGAAGTTTCTCAGAAAGCTTGTTTCTCTTTGTTATCCGAGGATATTTCCTTTGGCCCTATAGTCTTCAAAGGGATCCGAAATATCTGTTCTCAGATTCCACAGAAATAAGGGTAGCAAAGAGATGCACGAAATATAGATGTAACTCTGTGAGATGAATTAACAGAACACTAAGCAGTTTCTCAGAAAGCTTCTTTCCAGATTTCATCTGAGGATATTTCCTTTTTCACCATAGCCCTCTATGGGCTTCCAAATATCACTTTGCCAATTCCACAAGAACTGTCTTAGAGAAAGGCTTCTTGAGGGGAAAGCTGTAACTCTGTGAGATGATTTCACAGAACACAAAGAAGTTTCTCAGTAAGCTTTTTTCTCTTTGTTATCGGAGTATATTTCCTTTGGCCCTATAGTCTTCAAAGTGATCCGAAATATCTGTTCTCAGATTCCACAGAAATAAGGCTAGCAAAGAGATCCACGAAATACAGATGTAACTCTGTGAGTCGAAGTCACACATCACAGAGCAGTTTCTCAGAAAGCTTCTTTCCACATTTCATCTGAGGATATTTCCTTTTTCACCATAGCCCTCTAGGGGCTTCCAAATATCACTTTGCCAATTTCACAAGAACTGTCTTAGCGAAAGGCTTCTCGAGGGGAAAGCTGTAACTCTGTGAGATGATTTCACAGAACACAAAGAAGTTTCTCAGAAAGCTTCTTTCCCTTTGTTATCGGAGGATATTTCCTATGGCCCTATAGTCTTCAAAGGGATCCGAAATATCTGTTCTCAGATTCCAAAGAAATAAGGCTAGCAAAGAGATCCACGAAATACAGATGTAACTCTGTGAGATGAATTAAAAGAACACTAAGCAGTTTCTCAGAAAGCTTCTTTCCAGATTTCATCTGAGGATATTTCCTTTTTCACCATAGCCCTCTATGGGCTTCCAAATATCACTATGCCAATTCCACAAGAACTGTCTTTGCGAAAGGCTTCTTGAGGGGAAAGCTGTAACTCTGTGAGATGATTTCAAAGAACACAAAGAAGTTTCTCAGAGGGCTTCTTTCTGTTTGTTATCCGAGGATATTTCCTTTGGCCCTATAGTCTTCAAAGGGATCCGAAATATCTGTTCTCAGATTCCACAGAAATAAGGCTAGCAAAGAGATCCACGAAATACAGATGTAACTCTGTGAGATGAATTAACAGAACACTAAGCAGTTTCTCAGAAAGCTTCTTTGCAGATTTCATCTGAGGATATTTCCTTTTTCACCATAGCCCTCTATGGGCTTCCAAATATCACTTTGCCAATTCCACAAGAACTGTTTTAGCGAAAGGCTTCTTGAGGGGAAAGCTGAAACTCTGTGAGATGATTTCACAGATCACAAAGAAGTTTCTCAGAAAGCTTCTTTCTGTTTGTTATCGGAGGATATTTCCTTTGGCTCTATAGTCATCAAAGGGATCCGAAATATCTGTTCTCAGATTCCACAGAAATAAGGCTAGCAAAGAGATCCACGAAATACAGATGTAAGTCTGTGTGATGAATTATCAGAACACTAAGCAGTTTCTCAGAAAGCTTCTTTCCAGATTTCATCTGAGGATATTTCCTTTTTCACCATAGCCCTCTATTGGCTTCCAAATATCACTTTGCCGATTCCACAAGAACTGTCTTTGCGAAAGGCTTCTTGAGGGGAAAGCTGTAACTCTGTGAGATGATTTCACAGATCACAAAGAAGTTTCTCAGAAAGCTTCTTTCTCTTTGTTATCGGAGGATATTTCCTTTGGCCCTATAGTCTTCAAAGGGATCCGAAATATCTCTTCTCAGATTCCACAGAAATAAGGCTAGCAAAGAGATCCACGAAATAGAGATGTAACTCTGTGAGAGGAAGTCACACATCACAGAGCAGTTTCTCAGAAAGCTTCTTTCCAGATTTCATCTGAGGATATTTCCTTTTTCACCATAGCCCCCTATGGGCTTCCAAATATCACTTTGCCAATTCCACAAGAACTGTCTTTGCGAAAGGCTTCTTGAGGGGAAAGCTGTAACTCTGTGAGATGATTTCACAGAACACAAAGAAGTTTCTCAGAGGGCTTCTTTCTGTTTTTTATCCGAGGATATTTCCTTTGGCCCTATAGTCTTCAAAGTGATCCGAAATATCTGTTCTCAGATTCCCCAGAAATAAGGCTAGCAAGGAGATCCACGAAATACAGATGTAACTCTGCGAGTCGAAGTCACACATCACAGAGCAGTTTCTCAGAAAGCTTCTTTCCACATTTCATCTGAGGATATTTCCTTTTTCACCACAGCCCTCTATGGGCTTCCAAATATCACTTTGCCAATTCCACAAGAACTGTCTTAGCGAAAGGCTTCTTGAGGGGAAAGCTGTAACTCTGTGAGATGATTTCACAGAACACAAAGAAGTTTCTCAGAAAGCTTCTTTCTCATTGTTATCGGAGGATATTTCCTTTGGCCCTATAGTCTTCAAAGGGATCCGAAATATCTGTTCTCAGATTCCAAAGAAATAAGGCTAGCAAAGAGATGCACGAAATACAGATGTAACTCTGTGAGATGAATTAACAGAACACTAAGCAGTTTCTCAGAAAGCTTCTTTCCAGATTTCATCTGAGGATATTTCCTTTTTCACCATAGCCCTCTATGGGCTTCCAAATATCACTTTGCCAATTCCACAAGAACTGTCTTAGCGAAAGGCTTCTTGAGGGGAAAGCTGTAACTCTGTGAGATGATTTCACAGAACACAAAGAAGTTTCTCAGAAAGCTTCTTTCTGTTTGTTATCGGAGGATATTTCATTTGGCTCTATAGTCATCAAAGGGATCCGAAATATCTGTTCTCAGATTCCACAGAAATAAGGCTAGCAAAGAGATCCACGAAATACAGATGTAAGTCTGTGTGATGAATTAACAGAACACTAAGCAGTTTATCAGAAAGCTTCTTTCCAGATTTCATCTGAGGATATTTCCTTTTTCACCATAGCCCTCTATGGGCTTCCAAATATCACTTTGCCAATTCCACAAGAACTGTCTTAGCGAAAGGCTTCTTGAGGGGAAAGCTGTAACTCTGTGAGATGATTTCACAGATCACAAAGAAGTTTCTCAGAAAGCTTCTTTCTCTTTGTTATCGGAGGATATTTCCTTTTTCCCTATAGTCTTCAAAGGGATACGAAATATCTCTTCTCAGATTCCACAGAAATAAGGCTAGCAAAGAGATCCACGAAATACAGATGTAACTCTGTGAGAGGAAGTCACACATCACAGAGCAGTTTCTCAGAAAGCTTCTTTCCAGATTTCATCTGAGGATATTTCCTTTTTCACCATAGCCCTCTATGGGCTTCCAAATATCACTTTGCCAATTCCACAAGAACTGTCTTCGCGAAAGGCTTCTTGAGGGGAAAGCTGTAACTCTGTGAGATGATTTCACAGAACACAAAGAAGTTTCTCAGAAAGCTTCTTTCTCTTTGTTATCGGAGGATATTTCCTTTGGCTCTATAGTCATCAAAGGGATTCGAAATATCTCTTCTCAGATTCCACAGAAATAAGGCTAGCATAGAGATCCACGAAATACAAATGTAACTCTGTGTGATGAATTAACAGAACACTAAGCAGTTTCTCAGAAAGCTTCTTTCCAGATTTCATCTGAGGATATTTCCTTTTTCACCATAGCCCTCTATGGGCTTCCAAATATCACTTTGCCAATTCCACAAGAACTGTCTTAGCGAAAGGCTTCTTGAGGGGAAAGCTGTAACTCTGTGAGATGATTTCACAGATCACAAAGAAGTTTCTCAGAAAGCTTCTTTCTCTTTGTTATCGGAGGATATTTCCTTTGGCCCTATAGTCTTCAAAGGGATCGGAAATATCTCTTCTCAGATTCCACAGAAATAAGGCTAGCAAAGAGATCCACGATATACAGATATAACTCTGTGAGAGGAAGTCACACATCACAGAGCAGTTTCTCAGAAAGCTTCTTTGCAGATTTCATCTGAGGATATTTCCTTTTTCACCATAGCCCCCAATGGGCTTCCAAATATCACTTTGCCAATTCCACAAGAACTGTCTTAGCGAAAGGCTTCTCGAGGGGAAAGCTGTAACTCTGTGAGATGATTTCACAGAACACAAAGAAGTTTCTCACAAAGCTTCTTTCTCATTGTTATCGGAGGATATTTCCTTTGGCCCTATAGTCTTCAAAGGGATCCGAAATATCTGTTCTCAGATTCCAAAGAAATAAGGCTAGCAAAGAGATGCACGAAATACAGATGTAACTCTGTGAGATGAATTAACAGAACACTAAGCAGTTTCTCAGAAAGCTTCTTTCCAGATTTCATCTGAGGATATTTCCTTTTTCACCATAGCCCTCTATGGGCTTCCAAATATCACTTTGCCAATTGCACAAGAACTGTCTTAGCGAAAGGCTTCTTGAGGAGAAAGCTGTAACTCTGTGAGATGATTTCACAAAACACAAAGAAGTTTCTCAGAAAGCTTCTTTCCCTTTGTTATCGGAGGATATTTCCTATGGCCCTATAGTCTTCAAAGGGATCAGAAATATCTGTTCTCAGATTCCAAAGAAATAAGGCTAGCAAAGAGATCCACGAAATACAGATGTAACTCTGTGAGATGAATTAAAAGAACACTAAGCAGTTTCTCAGAAAGCTTCTTTCCAGATTTCATCTGAGGATATTTCCTTTTTCACCATAGCCCTCTACGGGCTTCCAAATATCACTATGCCAATTCCACAAGAACTGTCTTTGCGAAAGGCTTCTTGAGGGGAAAGCTGTAACTCTGTGAGATGATTTCACAGAACACAAAGAAGTTTCTCAGAGGGGTTCTTTCTGTTTGTTATCCGAGGATATTTCCTTTGGCCTTATAGTCTTCAAAGGGATCCGAAATATCTGTTCTCAGATTCCACAGAAATAAGGCTAGCAAAGAGATCCACGAAATACAGATGTAACTCTGTGAGTCGAAGTCACACATCTCAGAGCAGTTTCTCAGAAAGCTTCTTTCCAGATTTCATCTGAGGATATTTCCTTTTTCACCATAGCCTTCTTTGGGCTTCCAAATATCACTTTGCCAATTCCACAAGAACTGTCTTAGCGAAAGGCTTCTTGAGGGGAAAGCTGTAACTCTGTGAGATGATTTCACAGAACAGAAAAGAAGTTTCTCAGAAAGCTTCTTTCTCATTGTTATCGGAGGATATTTCCTTTGGCCCTATAGTCTTCAAAGGGATCCGAAATATCTCTTCTCAGATTCCAAAGAAATAAGGCTAGCAAAGAGATGCACGAAATACAGATGTAACTCTGTGAGGTGAATTAACAGAACACTAAGCAGTTTCTCAGAAAGCTTCTTTCCAGATTTCATCTGAGGATATTTCCTTTTTCACCATAGCCCTCTAAGGGCTTCCAAATATCACTTTGCCAATTCCACAAGAACTGTCTTAGCGAAAGGCTTCTTGAGGGGAAAGCTGTAACTCTGTGAGATGATTTCACAGAACACAAAGAAGTTTCTCAGAAAGCTTCTTTCTGTTTGTTATCGGAGGATATTTCCTTTGGCTCTATAGTCATCAAAGGGATCCGAAGTATCTGTTCTCAGATTCCACAGAAATAAGGCTAGCAAAGAGATCCACGAAATACAGATGTATGTCTGTGTGATGAATTAACAGAACACTAAGCAGTTTCTCAGAAAGCTTCTTTCCAGATTTCATCTGAGGATATTTCCTTTTTCACCATAGCCCTCTATGGGCTTCCAAATATCACTTTGCCAATTCCACAAGAACTGTCTTTGCGAAAGGCTTCTTGAGGGGAAAGCTGTAACTCTGTGAGATGATTTCACAGATCACAAAGAAGTTTCTCAGAAAGCTTCTTTCTCTTTGTTATCGGAGGATATTTCCTTTGGCCCTATAGTCTTCAAAGGGATCCGAAATATCTCTTCTCAGATTCCACAGAAATAAGGCTAGCAAAGAGATCCACGAAATAGAGATGTAACTCTGTGAGAGGAAGTCACACATCACAGAGCAGTTTCTCAGAAAGCTTCTTTCCAGATTTCATCTGAGGATATTTCCTTTTTCACCATAGCCCCCTATGGGCTTCCAAATATCACTTTGCCAATTCCACAAGAACTGTCTTTGCGAAAGGCTTCCTGAGGGGAAAGCTGTAACTCTGTGAGATGATTTCACAGAACACAAAGAAGTTTCTCAGAGGGCTTCTTTCTGTTTGTTATCCGAGGATATTTCCTTTGGCCCTATAGTCTTCAAAGTGATCCGAAATATCTGTTCTCAGATTCCACAGAAATAAGGCTAGCAAAGAGATCCACGAAATACAGATGTAACTCTGTGAGTCGAAGTCACACATCACAGAGCAGTTTCTCAGAAAGCTTCTTTCCACATTTCATCTGAGGATATTTCCTTTTTCACCATAGCCCTCTAAGGGCTTCCAAATATCACTTTGCCAATTCCACAAGAACTGTCTTAGCGAAAGGCTTCTTGAGGGGAAAGCTGTAACTCTGTGAGATGATTTCACAGAACACAAAGAAGTTTCTCAGAAAGCTTCTTTCTCATTGTTATCGGAGGATATTTCCTTTGGCCCTATAGTCTTCAAAGGGATCCGAAATATCTGTTCTCAGATTCCAAAGAAATAAGGCTAGCAAAGAGATGCACGAAATACAGATGTAACTCTGTGTGATGAATTAACAGAACACTAAGCAGTTTCTCAGAAAGCTTCTTTCCAGTTTTCATCTGAGGATATTTCCTTTTTCACCATAGCCCTCTATGGGCTTCCAAATATCACTTTGCCAATTCCACAAGAACTGTCTTAGCGAAAGGCTTCTTGAGGGGAAAGCTGTAACTCTGTGAGATGATTTCACAGATCACAAAGAAGTTTCTCAGAAAGCTTCTTTCTCTTTGTTATCGGAGGATATTTCCTTTGGCCCTATAGTCTTCAAAGGGATCCGAAATATCTCTTCTCAGATTCCACAGAAATAAGGCTAGCAAAGAGATCCACGAAATACAGATGTAAATCTGTGAGAGGAAGTCACACATCACAGAGCAGTTTCACAGAAAGCTTCTTTCCACATTTCATCTGAGGATATTTCCTTTTTCAACATAGCCCTCTATGGGCTTCCAAATATCACTTTGCCAATTCCACAAGAACTGTCTTAGAGAAAGGCTTCTTGAGGGGAAAGCTGTAACTCTGTGAGATGATTTCACAGAACACAAGTAAGTTTCTCAGTAAGCTTCTTTCTCTTTGTTATCGGAGGATATTTCCTTTGGCCCTATAGTCTTCAAAGGGATCCGAAATATCTGTTCTCAGATTCCACAGAAATAAGGCTAGCAAAGAGATCCACGAAATACAGATGTAACTCTGTGAGTCGAAGTCACACATCACAGAGCAGTTTCTCAGAAAGCTTCTTTCCAGATTTCATCTGAGGATATTTCCTTTTTCACCATAGCCCTCTAGGGGCTTCCAAATATCACTTTGCCAATTCCACAAGAACTTTCTTAGCCTAAGGCTTCTCGAGGGGAATGCTGTAACTCTGTGAGATGATTTCACAGAACACAAAGAAGTTTCTCACAAAGCTTCTTTCTCATTGTTATCGGAGGATATTTCCTTTGGCCCTATAGTCTTCAAAGGGATCCGAAATATCTGTTCTCAGATTCCAAAGAAATAAGGCTAGCAAAGAGATGCACGAAATACAGATGTAACTCTGTGAGATGAATTAACAGAACACTAAGCAGTTTCTCAGAAAGCTTCTTACCAGATTTCATCTGAGGATATTTCCTTTTTCACCATAGCCCTTTATGGGCTTCCAAATATCACTTTGCCGATTGCACAAGAACTGTCTTAGCGAAAGGCTTCTTGAGGGGAAAGCTGTAACTCTGTGAGATGATTTCACAGAACACAAAGAAATTTCTCAGAAAGCTTCTTTCTCTTTGTTATCGGAGGATATTTCCTTTGGCTCTATAGTCTTCAAAGGGATCTAAAATATCTGTTCTCAGATTCCACAGAAATAAGGCTAGCAAAGAGATCCACGAAATACAGATGTAACTCTGTGAGAGGAAGTCACACATCACAGAGCAGTTTCTCAGAAAGCTTCTTTGCAGATTTCATCTGAGGATATTTCCTTTTTCACCATAGCCCCCTATGGGCTTCCAAATATCACTTTGCCAATTTCACAAGAACTGTCTTAGTGAAAGGCTTCTTGAGGGGAAAGCTGTAACTCTGTGAGATGATTTCACAGATCACAAAGAAGTTTCTCAGAAAGATTCTTTCTCTTTGTTATCGGAGGATATTTCCTTTGGCCCTATAGTCTTCAAAGGGATCCGAAATATCTGTTCTCAGATTCCACAGAAAAAAGGCTAGCAAAGAGATGCACGAAATACAGATGTAACTCTGTGAGATGAATTAAAAGAACACTAAGCAGTTTCTCAGAAAGCTTCTTTCCAGATTTCATCTGAGGATATTTCCTTTTTCACCATAGCCCTCTATGGGCTTCCAAATATCACTTTGCCAATTCCACAAGAACTGTCTTAGCGAAAGGCTTCTTGAGGGGAAAGCTGTAACTCTGTGAGATGATTTCACAGATCACAAAGAAGTTTCTCAGAAAGCTTCTTTCTCTTTTTTATCGGAGGATATTTCCTTTGGCCCTATAGTCTTCAAAGGGATCCGAAATATCTCTTCTCAGATTCCACAGAAATAAGGCTAGCAAAGAGATCCACGAAATACAGATGTAACTCTGTGAGAGGAAGTCACACATCACAGAGCAGTTTCTCAGAAAGCTTCTTTCCAGATTTCATCTGAGGATGTTTCCTTTTTCACCATAGCCCTCTATGGGCTTCCATATATCACTTTGCAATTCCACAAGAACTGTCTTAGCGAAAGGCTTCTTGAGGGGAAAGCTGTAACTCTGTGAGATGATTTCACAGAACACAAAGAAGTTTCTCAGTAAGCTTCTTTCTCTTTGTTATCGGAGGATATTTTCTTTGGCCCTATAGTCTTCAGGGGATCCGAAATATCTGTTCTCAGATTCCGCAGAAATAAGGCTAGCAAAGAGATGCCCAAAATACAGATGTAACTCTGTGAGATGAATTAACAGAACACTAAGCAGTTTCTCAGAAAGCTTCTTTCCAGATTTCATCTGAGGATATTTCCTTTTTTAACCATAGCCCTCTATGGGCTTCCAAATATCACTTTGCCAATTCCACAAGAACTGTCTTAGCGAAAGGCTTCTTGAGGGGAAAGCTGTAACTCTGTGAGATGATTTCACAGATCACAAAGAAATTTCTCAGAAAGCTTCTTTCCAGATTTCATCTGAGGATATTTCCTTTTTTAACCATAGCCCTCTATGGGCTTCCAAATATCACTTTGCCAATTCCACAAGAACTGTCTTAGCGAAAGGCTTCTTGAGGGGAAAGCTGTAACTCTGTGAGATGATTTCACAGAACACAAAGAAGTTTCTCAGAAAGCTTCTTTCTCATTGTTATCGGAGGATATTTCCTTTGGCCCTATAGTCTTCAAAGGGATCCGAAATATCTGTTCTCAGATTCCAAAGAAATAAGGCTAGCAAAGAGATGCACGAAATACAGATGTAACTCTGTGTGATGAATTAACAGAACACTAAGCAGTTTCTCAGAAAGCTTCTTTCCAGTTTTCATCTGAGGATATTTCCTTTTTCACCATAGCCCTCTATGGGCTTCCAAATATCACTTTGCCAATTCCACAAGAACTGTCTTAGCGAAAGGCTTCTTGAGGGGAAAGCTGTAACTCTGTGAGATGATTTCACAGATCACAAAGAAGTTTCTCAGAAAGCTTCTTTCTCTTTGTTATCGGAGGATATTTCCTTTGGCCCTATAGTCTTCAAAGGGATCCGAAATATCTCTTCTCAGATTCCACAGAAATAAGGCTAGCAAAGAGATCCACGAAATACAGATGTAAATCTGTGAGAGGAAGTCACACATCACAGAGCAGTTTCACAGAAAGCTTCTTTCCAGATTTCATCTGAGGATATTTCCTTTTTCACCATAGCCCTCTATGGGCTTCCAAATATCACTTTGCCAATTCCACAAGAACTGTCTTAGAGAAAGGCTTCTTGAGGGGAAAGCTGTAACTCTGTGAGATGATTTCACAGAACACAAGTAAGTTTCTCAGTAAGCTTCTTTCTCTTTGTTATCGGAGGATATTTCCTTTGGCCCTATAGTCTTCAAAGGGATCCGAAATATCTGTTCTCAGATTCCACAGAAATAAGGCTAGCAAAGAGATCCACGAAATACAGATGTAACTCTGTGAGTCGAAGTCACACATCACAGAGCAGTTTCTCAGAAAGCTTCTTTCCAGATTTCATCTGAGGATATTTCCTTTTTCACCATAGCCCTCTAGGGGCTTCCAAATATCACTTTGCCAATTCCACAAGAACTTTCTTAGCCTAAGGCTTCTCGAGGGGAATGCTGTAACTCTGTGAGATGATTTCACAGAACACAAAGAAGTTTCTCACAAAGCTTCTTTCTCATTGTTATCGGAGGATATTTCCTTTGGCCCTATAGTCTTCAAAGGGATCCGAAATATCTGTTCTCAGATTCCAAAGAAATAAGGCTAGCAAAGAGATGCACGAAATACAGATGTAACTCTGTGAGATGAATTAACAGAACACTAAGCAGTTTCTCAGAAAGCTTCTTACCAGATTTCATCTGAGGATATTTCCTTTTTCACCATAGCCCTCTATGGGCTTCCAAATATCACTTTGCCGATTGCACAAGAACTGTCTTAGCGAAAGGCTTCTTGAGGGGAAAGCTGTAACTCTGTGAGATGATTTCACAGAACACAAAGAAATTTCTCAGAAAGCTTCTTTCTCTTTGTTATCGGAGGATATTTCCTTTGGCTCTATAGTCATCAAAGGGATCTAAAATATCTGTTCTCAGATTCCACAGAAATAAGGCTAGCAAAGAGATCCACGAAATACAGATGTAACTCTGTGTGATGAATTAACAGAACACTAAGCAGTTTCTCAGAAAGCTTCTTTCCAGATTTCATCTGAGGATATTTCCTTTTTCACCATAGCCCTCTATGGGCTTCCAAATATCACTTTGCCAATTCCACAAGAACTGTCGTAGCGAAAGGCTTCTTGAGGGGAAAGCTGTAACTCTGTGAGATGATTTCGCAGATCACAAAGAAGTTTCTCAGAAAGCTTCTTTCTCTTTGTTATCGGAGGATATTTCCTTTGGCCCTATAGTCTTCAAAGGGATCCGAAATATCTCTTCTCAGATTCCACAGAAATAAGGCTAGCAAAGAGATCCACGAAATACAGATGTAACTCTGTGAGAGGAAGTCACACATCACAGAGCAATTTCTCAGAAAGCTTCTTTCCAGATTTCATCTGAGGATATTTCCTTTTTCACCATAGCCCTCTATGGGCTTCCAAATATCACTTTTCCAATTCCACAAGAACTGTCTCAGCGAAAGGCTTCTTGAGGGGAAAGCTGTAACTCTGTGAGATGATTTCACAGAACACAAAGAAGTTTCTCAGAAAGCTTCTTTCTCTTTGTTATCGGAGGATATTTCCTTTGGCCCTATAGTCTTCAAAGGGATCCGAAATATCTCTTGTCAGATTCCAAGGAAATAAGGCTAGCAAAGAGATGCACGAAATACAGATGTAACTCTGTGAGGTGGATTAACAGAACACTAAGCAGTTTCTCAGAAAGCTTCTTTCCAGATTTCATCTGAGAATATTTCCTTTTTCACCATAGCCCTCTATGGGCTTCCAAATATCACTTTGCCAATTCCACAAGAACTGTCTTAGCGAAAGGCTTCTTGAGGGGAAAGCTGTAAGTCTGTGAGATGATTTCACAGAACACAAAGAAGTTTCTCAGTAAGCTTCTTTCTCTTTGTTATCGGAGGATATTTCCTTTGGCCCTATAGTCTTCAAAGGGATCCGAAATATCTCTTCTCAGATTCCACAGAAATAAGGCTAGCAAAGTGATCCACGAAATACAGATGTAACTCTGTGAGAGGAAGTCACACATCACAGAGCAGTTTGTCAGAAAGCTTCTTTCCAAATTTCATCTGAGGATATTTCCTTTTTCACCATAGCCCTCTATGGGCTTCCAAATATCACTTTGCCAATGCCACAAGAACTGTCTTAGCGAAAGGCTTCTTGAGGGGAAAGCTGTAACTCTGTGAATTGATTTCACAGAACACAAAGAAGTTTCTCAGAGGGCTTCTTTCTGTTTGTTATCCGAGGATATTTCCTTTGGCCCTATAGTCTTCAAAGTGATCCGAAATATCTGTTCTCAGATTCCACAGAAATAAGGCTAGCAAAGAGATCCACGAAATACCGATGTAACTCTGTGAGAGGAAGTCACACATCACAGAGCAGTTTCTCAGAAAGCTTCTTTCCAGATTTCATCTGAGGATATTTCCTTTTTCACCATAGCCCTCTATGGGCTTCCAAATATCACTTTGCCAATTCCACAAGAACTGTCTTAGCGAAAGGATTCTCGAGGGGAAAGCTGTAACTCTGTTAGATGATTTCACAGAACACAAAGAAGTTTCTCAGAAAGCTTCTTTCTCATTGTTATCGGAGGATATTTCCTTTGGCCCTATAGTCTTCAAAGGGATCCGAAATATCTGTTCTCAGATTCCAAAGAAATAAGGCTAGCAAAGAGATGCACGAAATACAGATGTAACTCTGTGAGATGAATTAACAGAACACTAAGCAGTTTCTCAGAAAGCTTCTTTCCAGATTTCATCTGAGGATATTTCCTTTTTCACCATAGCCCTCTATGGGCTTCCAAATATCACTTTGCCAATTGCACAAGAACTGTCTTAGCGAAAGGCATCTTGAGGAGAAAGCTGTAACTCTGTGAGATGATTTCACAGAACACAAAGAAGTTTCTCAGAAAGCTTCTTTCTCTTTGTTATCGGAGGATATTTCCTTTGGCTCTATAGTCATCAAAGGGATCCGAAATATCTGTTCTCAGATTCCACAGAAATAAGGCTAGCAAAGAGATCCACGAAATACAGATGTAACTCTGTGTGATGAATTAACAGAACACTAAGCAGTTTCTCAGAAAGCTTCTTTCCAGATTTCATCTGAGGATATTTCCTTTTTCACCATAGCCCTCTATGGGCTTCCAAATATCACTTTGCCAATTCCACAAGAACTGTCTTAGCGAAAGGCTTCTTGAGGGGAAAGCTGTAACTCTGTGAGATGATTTCACAGATCACAAAGAAGTTTCTCAGAAAGCTTCTTTCTCTTTGTTATCGGAGGATATTTCCTTTGGCCCTATAGTCTTCAAAGGGATCCCAAATATCTGTTCTCAGATTCCACAGAAATAAGGCTAGCAAAGAGATCCACGAAATACAGATGTAACTCTGTGAGATGAATTAACAGAACACTAAGCAGTTTCTCAGAAAGCTTCTTTCCAGATTTCATCTGAGGATATTTCCTTTTTCACCATAGCCCTCTATGGGCTTCCAAATATCACTTTGCCAATTCCACAAGAACTGTCTTAGCGAAAGGCTTCTTGAGGGGACAGCTGTAACTCTGTGAGATGATTTCACAGATCACAAAGAAGTTTCTCAGAAAGCTTCTTTCTCTTTGTTATCGGAGGATATTTCCTTTGGCCCTGTAGTCTTCAAAGGGATCCGAAATATCTCTTCTCAGATTCCACAGAAATAAGGCTAGCAAAGAGATCCATGAAATATAGATGTAACTCTGTGAGTGGAAGTCACACATCACAGAGCAGTTTCTCAGAAAGCTTCTTTCCAGATTTCATCTGAGGATATTTCCTTTTTCACCATAGCCCTCTATGGGCTTCCAAATATCACTTTGCCAATTCCACAAGAACTGTCTTAGCGAAAGGCTTCTTGAGGGGAAAGCTGTAACTCTGTGAGATGATTTCACAGAACACAAAGAAGTTTCTCAGAAAGCTTCTTTCTCTTTGTTATGGGAGGATAAGTCCTTTGGCCCTATAGTCTTCAAAGGGATCCGAAATATCTCTTCTCAGATTCCACAGAAATAAGGTAGCAAAGAGATCCACGAAATACCGATGTAACTCTGTGAGATGATTTAACAGAACACTTAGCAGTTTCTCAGAAAGCTTCTTTCCAGATTTCTTCTGAGGATATTTCCTTTTTCACCATAGCCCTCTATGGGCTTCCAAATATCACTTTGCCAATTCCACAAGAACTGTCTTAGCGAAAGACTTCTTGAGGGGAAAGCTGTAACTCTGTAAGATGATTAACAGAACACAAAGAAGTTTCTCAGAAAGCTTCTTTCTCTTTGTTATCGGAGAATATTTCCTTTGGCCCTATAGTCTTCAAAGGGATCCGAAATATCTGTTCTCAGATTCCACAGAAATAAGGTTAGCAAAGAGATCCACGAAATACAGATGTAACTCTGTGAGTGGAAGTCACACATCACAGAGCAGTTTCTCAGAAAGCTTCTTTCCAGATTTCATCTGAGGATATTTCCTTTTTCACCATAGCCCTCTATGGGCTTCCAAATATCACTTTGCCAATTCCACAAGAACTGTCTTAGCGAAAGGCTTCTTGAGGGGAAAGCTGTAACTCTGTGAGATGATTTCACAGATCACAAAGAAGTTTCTCAGAAAGCTTCTTTCTCTTTGTTATTGGAGGATATTTCCTTTGGCCCTATAGTCTTCAAAGGGATCCGAAATACCTCTTCTCAGATTCCACAGAAATAAGGCTAGCAAAGAGATCCACGAAATACAGATGTAACTCTGTGAGAGGAAGTCACACATCACAGAGCAGTTTCTCAGAAAGCTTCTTTCCAGATTTCATCTGAGGATATTTCCTTTTTCACCATAGCCCCCTGTGGGCTTCCAAATATCACTTTGCGAAATCCACAAGAACTGTCTTAGCGAAAGGCTTCTTGAGGGGAAAGGTGTAACTATGTGAGATGATTTCACAGAACACAAAGAAGTTTCTCAGTAAGCTTCTTTCTCTTTGTTATCGGAGGATATTTCCTTTGGCCCTATAGTCTTCAAAGGGATCCGAAATATCTGTTCTCATATTCCACAGAAATAAGGCTAGCAAAGAGATGCACGAAATACAGATGTAACTCTGTGAGATGAATTAACAGAACACTAAGCAGTTTCTCAGAAAGCTTCTTTCCAGATTTCATCGGAGGATATTTCCTTTTTCACCATAGCCCTCTGTGGGCTTCCAAATATCACTTTGCCAATTCCACAAGAACTGTCTTAGCGAAAGGCTTCTTGAGGGGAAAGCTGTAACTCTGTGAGATGATTTCACAGATCACAAAGAAGTTTCTCAGAAAGCTTCTTTCTCTTTGTTATCGGAGGATATTTCCTTTTGCCCTGTAGTCTTCAAAGGGATCCGAAATATCTGTTCTCAGATTCCACAGAAATAAGGCTAGCAAAGAGATCCACGAAATACAGATGTAACCCTGTGAGGTGAATTAACAGAACACTAAGCAGTTTCTCAGAAATCTTCCTTCCAGATTTCATCTGAGGATATTTCCTTTTTCACCATAGCCCTCTATGGGCTTCCAAATATCACTTTGCCAATTCCACAAGAACTGTCTTAGCGAAAGGCTTCTTGAGGGGAAAGCTCTAACTCTGTGAGATGATTTCACAGAACACAAAGAAGTTTCTCAGAAAGCTTCTTTCTGTTTGTTATGGGAGGATATGTCCTTTGGCCCTATAGCCTTTAAAGGGATCCGAAATATCTGTTCTCAGATTCCACAGAAATAAGGCTAGCAAAGAGATCCACGAAATACAGATGTAACTCTGTGAGTGGAAGTCACACATCACAGAGCAATTTCTCAGAAAGCTTCTTTCCAGATTTCATCTGAGGATATTTCCTTTTTCACCATAGCCCTCTATGGGCTTCCAAATATCACTTTGCCAATTCCACAAGAACTGTCTTAGCGAAAGGCTTCTTGAGGGGAAAGCTGTAACTCTGTGAGATGATTTCACAGATCACAAAGAAGTTTCTCAGAAAGCTTCTTTCTCTTTTTTATCGGAGGATATTTCCTTTGACCCTATAGTCTTCAAAGGGATCCGAAATATCTGTTCTCAGATTCCACAGAAATAAGGCTAGCAAAGAGATGCCCAAAATACAGATGTAACTTTGTGAGATGAATTAACAGAACACTAAGCAGTTTCTCAGAAAGCTTCTTTCCAGATTTCATCTGAGAATATTTCCTTTTTCACCATAGCCCTCTATGGGCTTCCAAATATCACTTTGCCAATTCCACAAGAACTGTCTTAGCGAAAGGCTTCTTGAGGGGAAAGCTGTAAGTCTGTGAGATGATTTCACAGAACACAAAGAAGTTTCTCAGTAAGCATCTTTCTCTTTGTTATCGGAGGATATTTCCTTTGGCCCTATAGTCTTCAAAGGGATCCGAAATATCTCCTCTCAGATTCCACAGAAATAAGGCTAGCAAAGAGATCCACGAAATACAGATGTAACTCTGTGAGAGGAAGTCACACATCACAGAGCAGTTTCTCAGAAAGCTTCTTTCCAAATTTCATCTGAGGATATTTCCTTTTTCACCATAGCCCTCTATGGGCTTCCAAATATCACTTTGCCAATGCCACAAGAACTGTCTTAGCGAAAGGCTTCTTGAGTGGAAAGCTGTAACTCTGTGAATTGATTTCACAGAACACAAAGAAGTTTCTCAGAGGGCTTCTTTCTGTTTGTTATCCGAGGATATTTCCTTTGGCCCTATAGTCTTCAAAGTGATCCGAAATATCTGTTCTCAGATTCCACAGAAATAAGGCTAGCAAAGAGATCCACGAAATACCGATGTAACTCTGTGAGAGGAAGTCACACATCACAGAGCAGTTTCTCAGAAAGCTTCTTTCCAGATTTCATCTGAGGATATTTCCTTTTTCACCATAGCCCTCTATGGGCTTCCAAATATCACTTTGCCAATTCCACAAGAACTGTCTTAGCGAAAGGATTCTCGAGGGGAAAGCTGTAACTCTGTTAGATGATTTCACAGAACACAAAGAAGTTTCTCAGAAAGCTTCTTTCTCATTGTTATCGGAGGATATTTCCTTTGGCCCTATAGTCTTCAAAGGGATCCGAAATATCTGTTCTCAGATTCCAAAGAAATAAGGCTAGCAAAGAGATGCACGAAATACAGATGTAACTCTGTGAGATGAATTAACAGAACACTAAGCAGTTTCTCAGAAAGCTTCTTTCCAGATTTCATCTGAGGATATTTCCTTTTTCACCATAGCCCTCTATGGGCTTCCAAATATCACTTTGCCAATTGCACAAGAACTGTCTTAGCGAAAGGCTTCTTGAGGAGAAAGCTGTAACTCTGTGAGATGATTTCACAGAACACAAAGAAGTTTCTCAGAAAGCTTCTTTCTCTTTGTTATCGGAGGATATTTCCTTTGGCTCTATAGTCATCAAAGGGATCCGAAATATCTGTTCTCAGATTCCACAGAAATAAGGCTAGCAAAGAGATCCACGAAATACAGATGTAACTCTGTGTGTTGAATTAACAGAACACTAAGCAGTTTCTCAGAAAGCTTCTTTCCAGATTTCATCTGAGGATATTTCCTTTTTCACCATAGCCCTCTATGGGCTTCCAAATATCACTTTGCCAATTCCACAAGAACTGTCTTAGCGAAAGGCTTCTTGAGGGGAAAGCTGTAACTCAGTGAGATGATTTCACAGAACACAAAGAAGTTTCTCAGAAAGCTTCTTTCTCATTGTTATCGGAGGATATTTCCTTTGGCCCTATAGACTTCAAACGGATCCGAAATATCTCTTCTCAGATTCCACAGAAATAAGGCTAGCAAAGAGATCCACGAAATACAGATGTAACTCTGTGAGAGGAAGTCACACATCACAGAGCAGTTTCTCAGAAAGCTTCTTTGCAGATTTCATCTGAGGATATTTCCTTTTTCACCATAGCCCCCTATGGGCTTCCAAATATCACTTTGCCAATTTCACAAGAACTGTCTTAGCGAAAGGCTTCTTGAGGGGAAATCTGTAACTCTGTGAGATGATTTCACAGATCACAAAGAAGTTTCTCAGAATGATTCTTTCTCTTTGTTATCGGAGGATATTTCCTTTGGCCCTATAGTCTTCAAAGGGATCCGAAATATCTGTTCTCAGATTCCACAGAAAAAAGGCTAGCAAAGAGATGCACGAAATACAGATGTAACTCTGTGAGATGAATTAAAAGAACACTAAGCAGTTTCTCAGAAAGCTTCTTTCCAGATTTCATCTGAGGATATTTCCTTTTTCACCATAGCCCTCTATGGGCTTCCAAATATCACTTTGCCAATTCCACAAGAACTGTCTTAGCGAAAGGCTTCTTGAGGGGAAAGCTGTAACTCTGTGAGATGATTTCACAGATCACAAAGAAGTTTCTCAGAAAGCTTCTTTCCCTTTTTTATCGGAGGATATTTCCTTTGGCCCTATAGTCTTCAAAGGGATCCGAAATATCTCTTCTCAGATTCCACAGAAATAAGGCTAGCAAAGAGATCCACGAAATACAGATGTAACTCTGTGAGAGGAAGTCACACATCACAGAGCAGTTTCTCAGAAAGCTTCTTTCCAGATTTCATCTGAGGATATTTCCTTTTTCACCATAGCCCTCTATGGGCTTCCATATATCACTTTGCCAATTCCACAAGAACTGTCTTAGCGAAAGGCTTCTTGAGGGGAAAGATGTAACTCTGTGAGATGATTTCACAGAACACAAAGAAGTTTCTCAGTAAGCTTCTTTCTCTTTGTTATCGGAGGATATTTCCTTTGGCCCTTTAGTCTTCAGGGGATCCGAAATATCTGTTCTCAGATTCCACAGAAATAAGGCTAGCAAAGAGATGCCCAAAATACAGATGTAACTCTGTGAGATGAATTAACAGAACACTAAGCAGTTTCTCAGAAAGCTTCTTTCCTGATTTCATCTGAGGATATTTCCTTTTTCACCATAGCCCTCTATGGGCTTCCAAATATCACTTTGCCAATTCCACAAGAACTGTCTTAGCGAAAGGCTTCTTGAGGGGAAAGCTCTAACTCAGTGAGATGATTCCACAGATCACAAAGAAGTTTCTCAGAAAGCTTCTTTCTCTTTGTTATCGGAGGATATTTCCTTTGGCCCTGTAGTCTTCAAAGGGATCCGAAATATCTCTTCTCAGATTCCACAGAAATAAGGCTAGCAAAGAGATCCATGAAATATAGATGTAACTCTGTGAGTGGAAGTCACACATCACAGAGCAGTTTCTCAGAAAGCTTCTTTCCAGATTTCATCTGAGGATATTTCCTTTTTCACCATAGCCCTCTATGGGCTTCCAAATATCACTTTGCCAATTCCACAAGAACTGTCTTAGCGAAAGGCTTCTTGAGGGGAAAGCTGTAACTCTGTGAGATGATTTCACAGAACACAAAGAAGTTTCTCAGAAAGCTTCTTTCTGTTTGTTATGGGAGGATAAGTCCTTTGGCCCTACAGTCTTCAAAGGGATCCGAAATATCTCTTCTCAGATTCCACAGAAATAAGGTAGCAAAGAGATCCACGAAATACCGATGTAACTCTGTGAGATGAATTAACAGAACACTAAGCAGTTTCTCAGAAAGCTTCTTTCCAGATTTCTTCTGAGGATATTTCCTTTTTCACCATAGCCCTCTATGGGCTTCCAAATATCACTTTGCCAATTCCACAAGAACTGTCTTAGCGAAAGACTTCTTGAGGGGAAAGCTGTAACTCTGTAAGATGATTAACAGAACACAAAGAAGTTTCTCAGAAAGCTTCTTTCTCTTTGTTATCGGAGAATATTTCCTTTGGCCCTATAGTCTTCAAAGGGATCCGAAATATCTGTTCTCAGATTCCACAGAAATAAGGTTAGCAAAGAGATCCACGAAATACAGATGTAACTCTGTGAGTGGAAGTCACACATCACAGAGCAGTTTCTCAGAAAGCTTCTTTCCAGATTTCATCTGAGGATATTTCCTTTTTCACCATAGCCCTCTATGGGCTTCCAAATATCACTTTGCCAATTCCACAAGAACTGTCTTAGCGAAAGGCTTCTTGAGGGGAAAGCTGTAACTCTGTGAGATGATTTCACAGATCACAAAAAAGTTTCTCAGAAAGCATCTTTCTCTTTGTTATTGGACGATATTTCCTTTGGCCCTATAGTCTTCAAAGGGATCCGAAATACCTCTTCTCAGATTCCACAGAAATAAGGCTAGCAAAGAGATCCACGAAATACAGATGTAACTCCGTGAGAGGAAGTCACACATCACAGAGCAGTTTCTCAGAAAGCTTCTTTCCAGATTTCATCTGAGGATATTTCCTTTTTCACCATAGCCCCCTGTGGGCTTCCAAATATCACTTTGCGAATTCCACAAGAACTGTCTTAGCGAAAGGCTTCTTGAGGGGAAAGGTGTAACTATGTGAGATGATTTCACAGAACACAAAGAAGTTTCTCAGTAAGCTGCTTTCTCTTTGTTATCGGAGGATATTTCCTTTGGCCCTATAGTCTTCAAAGGGATCCGAAATATCTGTTCTCATATTCCACAGAAATAAGGCTAGCAAAGAGATGCACGAAATACAGATGTAACTCTGTGAGATGAATTAACAGAACACCAAGCAGTTTCTCAGAAAGCTTCTTTCCAGATTTCATCGGAGGATATTTCCTTTTTCACCATAGCCCTCTGTGGGCTTCCAAATATCACTTTGCCAATTCCACAAGAACTGTCTTAGCGAAAGGCTTCTTGAGGGGAAAGCTGTAACTCTGTGAGATGATTTCACAGATCACAAAGAAGTTTCTCAGAAAGCTTCTTTCTCTTTGTTATCGGAGGATATTTCCTTTTGCCCTGTAGTCTTCAAAGGGATCCGAAATATCTGTTCTCAGATTCCACAGAAATAAGGCTAGCAAAGAGATCCACGAAATACAGATGTAACCCTGTGAGGTGAATTAACAGAACACTAAGCAGTTTCTCAGAAATCTTCTTTCCAGATTTCATCTGAGGATATTTCCTTTTTCACCATAGCCCTCAATGGGCTTCCAAATATCACTTTGCCAATTCCACAAGAACTGTCTTAGCGAAAGGCTTCTTGAGGGGAAAGCTCTAACTCTGTGAGATGATTTCACAGAACACAAAGAAGTTTCTCAGAAAGCTTCTTTCTGTTTGTTATGGGAGGATATGTCCTTTGGCCCTATAGCCTTTAAAGGGATCCGAAATATCTGTTCTCAGATTCCACAGAAATAAGGCTAGCAAAGAGATCCACGAAATACAGATGTAACTCTGTGAGTGGAAGTCACACATCACAGAGCAATTTCTCAGAAAGCTTCTTTCCAGATTTCATCTGAGGATATTTCCTTTTTCACTATAGCCCTCTATGGGCTTCCAAATATCACTTTGCCAATTCCACAAGAACTGTCTTAGCGAAAGGCTTCTTGAGGGGAAAGCTGTAACTCTGTGAGATGACTTCACAGAACACAAAGAAGTTTCTCAGTAAGCTTCTTTCTGTTTGTTATCGGAGGATATTTCCTTTGGCTCTATAGTCTTCAAAGGGATCCGAAATATCTGTTCTCAGATTCCACAGAAATAAGGCTAGCAAAGAGATCCACGAAATACAGATGTAACTCCGTGAGATGAATTAACAGAACATTAAGCAGTTTCTCAGAAAGCTTCTTTCCAGATTTCATCTGAGGATATTTCCTTTTTCACCATAGCCCTCTATGGGCTACCAAATATCACTTTGCCAATTCCACAAGAACTGTCTTAGCGAAAGGCTTCTTGAGGGGAAAGCTGTAAGTCTGTGAGATGATTTCACAGAACACAAAGAAGTTTCTCAGTAAGCATCTTTCTCTTTGTTATCGGAGGATATTTCCTTTGGCCCTATAGTCTTCAAAGGGATCCGAAATATCTCCTCTCAGATTCCACAGAAATAAGGCTAGCAAAGAGATCCACGAAATACAGATGTAACTCTGTGAGAGGAAGTCACACATCACAGAGCAGTTTCTCAGAAAGCTTCTTTCCAAATTTCATCTGAGGATATTTCCTTTTTCACCATAGCCCTCTATGGGCTTCCAAATATCACTTTGCCAATGCCACAAGAACTGTCTTAGCGAAAGGCTTCTTGAGGGGAAAGCTGTAACTCTGTGAATTGATTTCACAGAACACAAAGAAGTTTCTCAGAGGGCTTCTTTCTGTTTGTTATCCGAGGATATTTCCTTTGGCCCTATAGTCTTCAAAGTGATCCGAAATATCTGTTCTCAGATTCCACAGAAATAAGGCTAGCAAAGAGATCCACGAAATACCGATGTAACTCTGTGAGAGGAAGTCACACATCACAGAGCAGTTTCTCAGAAAGCTTCTTTCCAGATTTCATCTGAGGATATTTCCTTTTTCACCATAGCCCTCTATGGGCTTCCAAATATCACTTTGCCAATTCCACAAGAACTGTCTTAGCGAAAGGATTCTCGAGGGGAAAGCTGTAACTCTGTTAGATGATTTCACAGAACACAAAGAAGTTTCTCAGAAAGCTTCTTTCTCATTGTTATCGGAGGATATTTCCTTTGGCCCTATAGTCTTCAAAGGGATCCGAAATATCTGTTCTCAGATTCCAAAGAAATAAGGCTAGCAAAGAGATGCACGAAATACAGATGTAACTCTGTGAGATGAATTAACAGAACACTAAGCAGTTTCTCAGAAAGCTTCTTACCAGATTTCATCTGAGGATATTTCCTTTTTCACCATAGCCCTCTATGGGCTTCCAAATATCACTTTGCCGATTGCACAAGAACTGTCTTAGCGAAAGGCTTCTTGAGGGGAAAGCTGTAACTCTGTGAGATGATTTCACAGAACACAAAGAAATTTCTCAGAAAGCTTCTTTCTCTTTGTTGTCGGAGGATATTTCCTTTGGCTCTATAGTCATCAAAGGGATCTAAAATATCTGTTCTCAGATTCCACAGAAATAAGGCTAGCAAAGAGATCCACGAAATACAGATGTAACTCTGTGTGATGAATTAACAGAACACTAAGCAGTTTCTCAGAAAGCTTCTTTCCAGATTTCATCTGAGGATATTTCCTTTTTCACCATAGCCCTCTATGGGCTTCCAAATATCACTTTGCCAATTCCACAAGAACTGTCGTAGCGAAAGGCTTCTTGAGGGGAAAGCTGTAACTCTGTGAGATGATTTCGCAGATCACAAAGAAGTTTCTCAGAAAGCTTCTTTCTCTTTGTTATCGGAGGATATTTCCTTTGGCCCTACAGTCTTCAAAGGGATCCGAAATATCTCTTCTCAGATTCCACAGAAATAAGGCTAGCAAAGAGATCCACGAAATACAGATGTAACTCTGTGAGAGGAAGTCACACATCACAGAGCAATTTCTCAGAAAGCTTCTTTCCAGATTTCATCTGAGGATATTTCCTTTTTCACCATAGCCCTCTATGGGCTTCCAAATATCACTTTTCCAATTCCACAAGAACTGTCTCAGCGAAAGGCTTCTTGAGGGGAAAGCTGTAACTCTGTGAGATGATTTCACAGAACACAAAGAAGTTTCTCAGAAAGCTTCTTTCTCTTTGTTATCGGTGGATATTTCCTTTGGCCCTATAGTCTTCAAAGGGATCCGAAATATCTCTTCTCAGATTCCACAGAAATAAGGCTAGCAAAGAGATGCACGAAATACCGATGTAACTCTGTGAGATGAATTAACAGAACACTAAGCAGTTTCTCAGAAAGCTTCTTTCCAGATTTCATCTGAGGATATTTCCTTTTTCACCATAGCCCTCTATGGGCTTCCAAATATCACTTTGCCAATTCCACAAGAACTGTCTTAGCGAAAGGCTTCTTGAGGGGAAAGCTGTAACTCTGTGATATGATTTCACAGAACACAAAGAAGTTTCTCAGAAAGCTTCTTTCTGTTTGTTATCGGAGGATATTTCCTTTGGCTCTATAGTCATCAAAGGGATCCGAAATATCTGTTCTCAGATTCCACAGAAATAAGGCTAGCAAAGAGATCCACGAAATACAGATGTAACTCTGTGTGATAAATTAACAGAACACTAAGCAGTTTCTCAGAAACCTTCTTTCCAGATTTCATCTGAGGATATTTCCTTTTTCACCATAGCCCTCTAGGGGCTTCCAAATATCACTTTGCGAATTCCACAAGAACTGTCTTAGCGAAAGGCTTCTTGAGGGGAAAGCTGTAACTCTGTGAGATGATTTCACAGATCACAAAGAAGTTTCTCAGAAAGCTTCTTTCTCTTTGTTATCGGAGGATATTTCCTTTGGCCCTATAGTCTTCAAAGGGATCCGAAATATCTCTTGTCAGATTCCAAGGAAATAAGGCTAGCAAAGAGATGCACGAAATACAGATGTAACTCTGTGAGGTGGATTAACAGAACACTAAGCAGTTTCTCAGAAAGCTTCTTTCCAGATTTCATCTGAGAATATTTCCTTTTTCACCATAGCCCTCTATGGGCTTCCAAATATCACTTTGCCAATTCCACAAGAACTGTCTTAGCGAAAGGCTTCTTGAGGGGAAAGCTGTAAGTCTGTGAGATGATTTCACAGAACACAAAGAAGTTTCTCAGTAAGCTTCTTTCTCTTTGTTATCGGAGGATATTTCCTTTGGCCCTATAGTCTTCAAAGGGATCCGAAATATCTCTTCTCAGATTCCACAGAAATAAGGCTAGCAAAGTGATCCACGAAATACAGATGTAACTCTGTGAGAGGAAGTCACACATCACAGAGCAGTTTGTCAGAAAGCTTCTTTCCAAATTTCATCTGAGGATATTTCCTTTTTCACCATAGCCCTCTATGGGCTTCCAAATATCACTTTGCCAATGCCACAAGAACTGTCTTAGCGAAAGGCTTCTTGAGGGGAAAGCTGTAACTCTGTGAATTGATTTCACAGAACACAAAGAAGTTTCTCAGAGGGCTTCTTTCTGTTTGTTATCCGAGGATATTTCCTTTGGCCCTATAGTCTTCAAAGTGATCCGAAATATCTGTTCTCAGATTCCACAGAAATAAGGCTAGCAAAGAGATCCACGAAATACCGATGTAACTCTGTGAGAGGAAGTCACACATCACAGAGCAGTTTCTCAGAAAGCTTCTTTCCAGATTTCATCTGAGGATATTTCCTTTTTCACCATAGCCCTCTATGGGCTTCCAAATATCACTTTGCCAATTCCACAAGAACTGTCTTAGCGAAAGGATTCTCGAGGGGAAAGCTGTAACTCTGTTTATGATTTCACAGAACACAAAGAAGTTTCTCAGAAAGCTTCTTTCTCATTGTTATCGGAGGATATTTCCTTTGGCCCTATAGTCTTCAAAGGGATCCGAAATATCTGTTCTCAGATTCCAAAGAAATAAGGCTAGCAAAGAGATGCACGAAATACAGATGTAACTCTGTGAGATGAATTAACAGAACACTAAGCAGTTTCTCAGAAAGCTTCTTTCCAGATTTCATCTGAGGATATTTCCTTTTTCACCATAGCCCTCTATGGGCTTCCAAATATCACTTTGCCAATTGCACAAGAACTGTCTTAGCGAAAGGCTTCTTGAGGAGAAAGCTGTAACTCTGTGAGATGATTTCACAGAACACAAAGAAGTTTCTCAGAAAGCTTCTTTCTCTTTGTTATCGGAGGATATTTCCTTTGGCTCTATAGTCATCAAAGGGATCCGAAATATCTGTTCTCAGATTCCACAGAAATAAGGCTAGCAAAGAGATCCACGAAATACAGATGTAACTCTGTGTGATGAATTAACAGAACACTAAGCAGTTTCTCAGAAAGCTTCTTTCCAGATTTCATCTGAGGATATTTCCTTTTTCACCATAGCCCTCTATGGGCTTCCAAATATCACTTTGCCAATTCCACAAGAACTGTCTTAGCGAAAGGCTTCTTGAGGGGAAAGCTGTAACTCTGTGAGATGATTTCACAGAACACAAAGAAGTTTCTCAGAAAGCTTCTTTCTCATTGTTATCGGAGGATATTTCCTTTGGCCCTATAGACTTCAAAGGGATCCGAAATATCACTTCTCAGATTCCACAGAAATAAGGCTAGCAAAGAGATCCACGAAATACAGATGTAACTCTGTGAGAGGAAGTCACACATCACAGAGCAGTTTCTCAGAAAGCTTCTTTGCAGATTTCATCTGAGGATATTTCCTTTTTCACCATAGCCCCCTATGGGCTTCCAAATATCACTTTGCCAATTTCACAAGAACTGTCTTAGCGAAAGGCTTCTTGAGGGGAAAGCTGTAACTCTGTGAGATGATTTCACAGATCACAAAGAAGTTTCTCAGAAAGATTCTTTCTCTTTGTTATCGGAGGATATTTCCTTTGGCCCTATAGTCTTCAAAGGGATCCGAAATATCTGTTCTCAGATTCCACAGAAAAAAGGCTAGCAAAGAGATGCACGAAATACAGATGTAACTCTGTGAGATGAATTAAAAGAACACTAAGCAGTTTCTCAGAAAGCTTCTTTCCAGATTTCATCTGAGGATATTTCCTTTTTCACCATAGCCCTCTATGGGCTTCCAAATATCACTTTGCCAATTCCACAAGAACTGTCTTAGCGAAAGGCTTCTTGAGGGGAAAGCTGTAACTCTGTGAGATGATTTCACAGATCACAAAGAAGTTTCTCAGAAAGCTTCTTTCTCTTTTTTATCGGAGGATATTTCCTTTGGCCCTATAGTCTTCAAAGGGATCCGAAATATCTCTTCTCAGATTCCACAGAAATAAGGCTAGCAAAGAAATCCACGAAATACAGATGTAACTCTGTGAGAGGAAGTCACACATCACAGAGCAGTTTCTCAGAAAGCTTCTTTCCAGATTTCATCTGAGGATATTTCCTTTTTCACCATAGCCCTCTATGGGCTTCCATATATCACTTTGCAATTCCACAAGAACTGTCTTAGCGAAAGGCTTCTTGAGGGGAAAGCTGTAACTCTGTGAGATGATTTCACAGAACACAAAGAAGTTTCTCAGTAAGCTTCTTTCTCTTTGTTATCGGAGGATATTTCCTTTGGCCCTATAGTCTTCAGGGGATCCGAAATATCTGTTCTCAGATTCCACAGAAATAAGGCTAGCAAAGAGATGCCCAAAATACAGATGTAACTCTGTGAGATGAATTAACAGAACACTAAGCAGTTTCTCAGAAAGCTTCTTTCCAGATTTCATCTGAGGATATTTCCTTTTTTAACCATAGCCCTCTATGGGCTTCCAAATATCACTTTGCCAATTCCACAAGAACTGTCTTAGCGACAGGCTTCTTGAGGGGAAAGCTGTAACTCTGTGAGATGATTTCACAGATCACAAAGAAGTTTCTCAGAAAGCTTCTTTCTCTTTGTTATCGGAGGATATTTCCTTTGGCCCTATAGTCTTCAAAGGGATCCCAAATATCTGTTCTCAGATTCCACAGAAATAAGGCTAGCAAAGAGATGCACGAAATACAGATGTAACTCTGTGAGATGAATTAACAGAACACTAAGCAGTTTCTCAGAAAGCTTCTTTCCAGATTTCATCTGAGGATATTTCCTTTTTCACCATAGCCCTCTATGGGCTTCCAAATATCACTTTGCCAATTCCACAAGAACTGTCTTAGCGAAAGGCTTCTTGAGGGGACAGCTGTAACTCTGTGAGATGATTTCACAGATCACAAAGAAGTTTCTCAGAAAGCTTCTTTCTCTTTGTTATCGGAGGATATTTCCTTTGGCCCTGTAGTCTTCAAAGGGATCCGAAATATCTCTTCTCAGATTCCACAGAAATAAGGCTAGCAAAGAGATCCATGAAATATAGATGTAACTCTGTGAGTGGAAGTCACACATCACAGAGCAGTTTCTCAGAAAGCTTCTTTCCAGATTTCATCTGAGGATATTTCCTTTTTCACCATAGCCCTCTATGGGCTTCCAAATATCACTTTGCCAATTCCACAAGAACTGTCTTAGCGAAAGGCTTCTTGAGGGGAAAGCTGTAACTCTGTGAGATGATTTCACAGAACACAAAGAAGTTTCTCAGAAAGCTTCTTTCTGTTTGTTATGGGAGGATAAGTCCTTTGGCCCTATAGTCTTCAAAGGGATCCGAAATATCTCTTCTCAGATTCCACAGAAATAAGGTAGCAAAGAGATCCACGAAATACCGATGTAACTCTGTGAGATGATTTAACAGAACACTTAGCAGTTTCTCAGAAAGCTTCTTTCCAGATTTCTTCTGAGGATATTTCCTTTTTCACCATAGCCCTCTATGGGCTTCCAAATATCACTTTGCCAATTCCACAAGAACTGTCTTAGCGAAAGACTTCTTGAGGGGAAAGCTGTAACTCTGTAAGATGATTAACAGAACACAAAGAAGTTTCTCAGAAAGCTTCTTTCTCTTTGTTATCGGAGAATATTTCCTTTGGCCCTATAGTCTTCAAAGGGATCCGAAATATCTGTTCTCAGATTCCACAGAAATAAGGTTAGCAAAGAGATCCACGAAATACAGATGTAACTCTGTGAGTGGAAGTCACACATCACAGAGCAGTTTCTCAGAAAGCTTCTTTCCAGATTTCATCTGAGGATATTTCCTTTTTCACCATAGCCCTCTATGGGCTTCCAAATATCACTTTGCCAATTCCACAAGAACTGTCTTAGCGAAAGGCTTCTTGAGGGGAAAGCTGTAACTCTGTGAGATGATTTCACAGATCACAAAGAAGTTTCTCAGAAAGCTTCTTTCTCTTTGTTATTGGAGGATATTTCCTTTGGCCCTATAGTCTTCAAAGGGATCCGAAATACCTCTTCTCAGATTCCACAGAAATAAGGCTAGCAAAGAGATCCACGAAATACAGATGTAACTCTGTGAGAGGAAGTCACACATCACAGAGCAGTTTCTCAGAAAGCTTCTTTCCAGATTTCATCTGAGGATATTTCCTTTTTCACCATAGCCCCCTGTGGGCTTCCAAATATCACTTTGCGAATTCCACAAGAACTGTCTTAGCGAAAGGCTTCTTGAGGGGAAAGGTGTAACTATGTGAGATGATTTCACAGAACACAAAGAAGTTTCTCAGTAAGCTTCTTTCTCTTTGTTATCGGAGGATATTTCCTTTGGCCCTATAGTCTTCAAAGGGATCCGAAATATCTGTTCTCATATTCCACAGAAATAAGGCTAGCAAAGAGATGCACGAAATACAGATGTAACTCTGTGAGATGAATTAACAGAACACTAAGCAGTTTCTCAGAAAGCTTCTTTCCAGATTTCATCGGAGGATATTTCCTTTTTCAACATAGCCCTCTGTGGGCTTCCAAATATCACTTTGCCAATTCCACAAGAACTGTCTTAGCGAAAGGCTTCTTGAGGGGAAAGCTGTAACTCTGTGAGATGATTTCACAGATCACAAAGAAGTTTCTCAGAAAGCTTCTTTCTCTTTGTTATCGGAGGATATTTCCTTTTGCCCTGTAGTCTTCAAAGGGATCCGAAATATCTGTTCTCAGATTCCACAAAAATAAGGCTAGCAAAGAGATCCACGAAATACAGATGTAACCCTGTGAGGTGAATTAACAGAACACTAAGCAGTTTCTCAGAAATCTTCCTTCCAGATTTCATCTGAGGATATTTCCTTTTTCACCATAGCCCTCTATGGGCTTCCAAATATCACTTTGCCAATTCCACAAGAACTGTCTTAGCGAAAGGCTTCTTGAGGGGAAAGCTCTAACTCTGTGAGATGATTTCACAGAACACAAAGAAGTTTCTCAGAAAGCTTCTTTCTGTTTGTTATGGGAGGATATGTCCTTTGGCCCTATAGCCTTTAAAGGGATCCGAAATATCTGTTCTCAGATTCCACAGAAATAAGGCTAGCAAAGAGATCCACGAAATACAGATGTAACTCTGTGAGTGGAAGTCACACATCACAGAGCAATTTCTCAGAAAGCTTCTTTCCAGATTTCATCTGAGGATATTTCCTTTTTCACCATAGCCCTCTATGGGCTTCCAAATATCACTTTGCCAATTCCACAAGAACTGTCTTAGCGAAAGGCTTCTTGAGGGGAAAGCTGTAACTCTGTGAGATGATTTCACAGATCACAAAGAAGTTTCTCAGAAAGCTTCTTTCTCTTTTTTATCGGAGGATATTTCCTTTGACCCTATAGTCTTCAAAGGGATCCGAAATATCTGTTCTCAGATTCCACAGAAATAAGGCTAGCAAAGAGATGCCCAAAATACAGATGTAACTTTGTGAGATGAATTAACAGAACACTAAGCAGTTTCTCAGAAAGCTTCTTTCCAGATTTCATCTGAGAATATTTCCTTTTTCACCATAGCCCTCTATGGGCTTCCAAATATCACTTTGCCAATTCCACAAGAACTGTCTTAGCGAAAGGCTTCTTGAGGGGAAAGCTGTAAGTCTGTGAGATGATTTCACAGAACACAAAGAAGTTTCTCAGTAAGCATCTTTCTCTTTGTTATCGGAGGATATTTCCTTTGGCCCTATAGTCTTCAAAGGGATCCGAAATATCTCCTCTCAGATTCCACAGAAATAAGGCTAGCAAAGAGATCCACGAAATACAGATGTAACTCTGTGAGAGGAAGTCACACATCACAGAGCAGTTTCTCAGAAAGCTTCTTTCCAAATTTCATCTGAGGATATTTCCTTTTTCACCATAGCCCTCTATGGGCTTCCAAATATCACTTTGCCAATGCCACAAGAACTGTCTTAGCGAAAGGCTTCTTGAGTGGAAAGCTGTAACTCTGTGAATTGATTTCACAGAACACAAAGAAGTTTCTCAGAGGGCTTCTTTCTGTTTGTTATCCGAGGATATTTCCTTTGGCCCTATAGTCTTCAAAGTGATCCGAAATATCTGTTCTCAGATTCCACAGAAATAAGGCTAGCAAAGAGATCCACGAAATACCGATGTAACTCTGTGAGAGGAAGTCACACATCACAGAGCAGTTTCTCAGAAAGCTTCTTTCCAGATTTCATCTGAGGATATTTCCTTTTTCACCATAGCCCTCTATGGGCTTCCAAATATCACTTTGCCAATTCCACAAGAACTGTCTTAGCGAAAGGATTCTCGAGGGGAAAGCTGTAACTCTGTTAGATGATTTCACAGAACACAAAGAAGTTTCTCAGAAAGCTTCTTTCTCATTGTTATCGGAGGATATTTCCTTTGGCCCTATAGTCTTCAAAGGGATCCGAAATATCTGTTCTCAGATTCCAAAGAAATAAGGCTAGCAAAGAGATGCAGGAAATACAGATGTAACTCTGTGAGATGAATTAACAGAACACTAAGCAGTTTCTCAGAAAGCTTCTTTCCAGATTTCATCTGAGGATATTTCCTTTTTCACCATAGCCCTCTATGGGCTTCCAAATATCACTTTGCCAATTGCACAAGAACTGTCTTAGCGAAAGGCTTCTTGAGGAGAAAGCTGTAACTCTGTGAGATGATTTCACAGAACACAAAGAAGTTTCTCAGAAAGCTTCTTTCTCTTTGTTATCGGAGGATATTTCCTTTGGCTCTATAGTCATCAAAGGGATCCGAAATATCTGTTCTCAGATTCCACAGAAATAAGGCTAGCAAAGAGATCCACGAAATACAGATGTAACTCTGTGTGTTGAATTAACAGAACACTAAGCAGTTTCTCAGAAAGCTTCTTTCCAGATTTCATCTGAGGATATTTCCTTTTTCACCATAGCCCTCTATGGGCTTCCAAATATCACTTTGCCAATTCCACAAGAACTGTCTTAGCGAAAGGCTTCTTGAGGGGAAAGCTGTAACTCAGTGAGATGATTTCACAGAACACAAAGAAGATTCTCAGAAAGCTTCTTTCTCATTGTTATCGGAGGATATTTCCTTTGGCCCTATAGACTTCAAACGGATCCGAAATATCTCTTCTCAGATTCCACAGAAATAAGGCTAGCAAAGAGATCCACGAAATACAGATGTAACTCTGTGAGAGGAAGTCACACATCACAGAGCAGTTTCTCAGAAAGCTTCTTTGCAGATTTCATCTGAGGATATTTCCTTTTTCACCATAGCCCCCTATGGGCTTCCAAATATCACTTTGCCAATTTCACAAGAACTGTCTTAGCGAAAGGCTTCTTGAGGGGAAATCTGTAACTCTGTGAGATGATTTCACAGATCACAAAGAAGTTTCTCAGAATGATTCTTTCTCTTTGTTATCGGAGGATATTTCCTTTGGCCCTATAGTCTTCAAAGGGATCCGAAATATCTGTTCTCAGATTCCACAGAAAAAAGGCTAGCAAAGAGATGCACGAAATACAGATGTAACTCTGTGAGATGAATTAAAAGAACACTAAGCAGTTTCTCAGAAAGCTTCTTTCCAGATTTCATCTGAGGATATTTCCTTTTTCACCATAGCCCTCTATGGGCTTCCAAATATCACTTTGCCAATTCCACAAGAACTGTCTTAGCGAAAGGCTTCTTGAGGGGAAAGCTGTAACTCTGTGAGATGATTTCACAGATCACAAAGAAGTTTCTCAGAAAGCTTCTTTCCCTTTTTTATCGGAGGATATTTCCTTTGGCCCTATAGTCTTCAAAGGGATCCGAAATATCTCTTCTCAGATTCCACAGAAATAAGGCTAGCAAAGAGATCCACGAAATACAGATGTAACTCTGTGAGAGGAAGTCACACATCACAGAGCAGTTTCTCAGAAAGCTTCTTTCCAGATTTCATCTGAGGATATTTCCTTTTTCACCATAGCCCTCTATGGGCTTCCATATATCACTTTGCCAATTCCACAAGAACTGTCTTAGCGAAAGGCTTCTTGAGGGGAAAGATGTAACTCTGTGAGATGATTTCACAGAACACAAAGAAGTTTCTCAGTAAGCTTCTTTCTCTTTGTTATCGGAGGATATTTCCTTTGGCCCTTTAGTCTTCAGGGGATCCGAAATATCTGTTCTCAGATTCCACAGAAATAAGGCTAGCAAAGAGATGCCCAAAATACAGATGTAACTCTGTGAGATGAATTAACAGAACACTAAGCAGTTTCTCAGAAAGCTTCTTTCCTGATTTCATCTGAGGATATTTCCTTTTTCACCATAGCCCTCTATGGGCTTCCAAATATCACTTTGCCAATTCCACAAGAACTGTCTTAGCGAAAGGCTTCTTGAGGGGAAAGCTCTAACTCAGTGAGATGATTCCACAGATCACAAAGAAGTTTCTCAGAAAGCTTCTTTCTCTTTGTTATCGGAGGATATTTCCTTTGGCCCTGTAGTCTTCAAAGGGATCCGAAATATCTCTTCTCAGATTCCACAGAAATAAGGCTAGCAAAGAGATCCATGAAATATAGATGTAACTCTGTGAGTGGAAGTCACACATCACAGAGCAGTTTCTCAGAAAGCTTCTTTCCAGATTTCATCTGAGGATATTTCCTTTTTCACCATAGCCCTCTATGGGCTTCCAAATATCACTTTGCCAATTCCACAAGAAGTGTCTTAGCGAAAGGCTTCTTGAGGGGAAAGCTGTAACTCTGTGAGATGATTTCACAGAACACAAAGAAGTTTCTCAGAAAGCTTCTTTCTGTTTGTTATGGGAGGATAAGTCCTTTGGCCCTATAGTCTTCAAAGGGATCCGAAATATCTCTTCTCAGATTCCACAGAAATAAGGTAGCAAAGAGATCCACGAAATACCGATGTAACTCTGTGAGATGAATTAACAGAACACTAAGCAGTTTCTCAGAAAGCTTCTTTCCAGATTTCTTCTGAGGATATTTCCTTTTTCACCATAGCCCTCTATGGGCTTCCAAATATCTCTTTGCCAATTCCACAAGAACTGTCTTAGCGAAAGACTTCTTGAGGGGAAAGCTGTAACTCTGTAAGATGATTAACAGAACACAAAGAAGTTTCTCAGAAAGCTTCTTTCTCTTTGTTATCGGAGAATATTTCCTTTGGCCCTATAGTCTTCAAAGGGATCCGAAATATCTGTTCTCAGATTCCACAGAAATAAGGTTAGCAAAGAGATCCACGAAATACAGATGTAACTCTGTGAGTGGAAGTCACACATCACAGAGCAGTTTCTCAGAAAGCTTCTTTCCAGATTTCATCTGAGGATATTTCCTTTTTCACCATAGCCCTCTATGGGCTTCCAAATATCACTTTGCCAATTCCACAAGAACTGTCTTAGCGAAAGGCTTCTTGAGGGGAAAGCTGTAACTCTGTGAGATGATTTCACAGATCACAAAAAAGTTTCTCAGAAAGCATCTTTCTCTTTGTTATTGGAGGATATTTCCTTTGGCCCTATAGTCTTCAAAGGGATCCGAAATACCTCTTCTCAGATTCCACAGAAATAAGGCTAGCAAAGAGATCCACGAAATACAGATGTAACTCTGTGAGAGGAAGTCACACATCACAGAGCAGTTTCTCAGAAAGCTTCTTTCCAGATTTCATCTGAGGATATTTCCTTTTTCACCATAGCCCCCTGTGGGCTTCCAAATATCACTTTGCGAATTCCACAAGAACTGTCTTAGCGAAAGGCTTCTTGAGGGGAAAGGTGTAACTATGTGAGATGATTTCACAGAACACAAAGAAGTTTCTCAGTAAGCTTCTTTCTCTTTGTTATCGGAGGATATTTCCTTTGGCCCTATAGTCTTCAAAGGGATCCGAAATATCTGTTCTCATATTCCACAGAAATAAGGCTAGCAAAGAGATGCACGAAATACAGATGTAACTCTGTGAGATGAATTAACAGAACACTAAGCAGTTTCTCAGAAAGCTTCTTTCCAGATTTCATCGGAGGATATTTCCTTTTTCACCATAGCCCTCTGTGGGCTTCCAAATATCACTTTGCCAATTCCACAAGAACTGTCTTAGCGAAAGGCTTCTTGAGGGGAAAGCTGTAACTCTGTGAGATGATTTCACAGATCACAAAGAAGTTTCTCAGAAAGCTTCTTTCTCTTTGTTATCGGAGGATATTTCCTTTTGCCCTGTAGTCTTCAAAGGGATCCGAAATATCTGTTCTCAGATTCCACAGAAATAAGGCTAGCAAAGAGATCCACGAAATACAGATGTAACCCTGTGAGGTGAATTAACAGAACACTAAGCAGTTTCTCAGAAATCTTCTTTCCAGATTTCATCTGAGGATATTTCCTTTTTCACCATAGCCCTCAATGGGCTTCCAAATATCACTTTGCCAATTCCACAAGAACTGTCTTAGCGAAAGGCTTCTTGAGGGGAAAGCTCTAACTCTGTGAGATGATTTCACAGAACACAAAGAAGTTTCTCAGAAAGCTTCTTTCTGTTTGTTATGGGAGGATATGTCCTTTGGCCCTATAGCCTTTAAAGGGATCCGAAATATCTGTTCTCAGATTCCACAGAAATAAGGCTAGCAAAGAGATCCACGAAATACAGATGTAACTCTGTGAGTGGAAGTCACACATCACAGAGCAATTTCTCAGAAAGCTTCTTTCCAGATTTCATCTGAGGATATTTCCTTTTTCACCATAGCCCTCTATGGGCTTCCAAATATCACTTTGCCAATTCCACAAGAACTGTCTTAGCGAAAGGCTTCTTGAGGGGAAAGCTGTAACTCTGTGAGATGACTTCACAGAACACAAAGAAGTTTCTCAGTAAGCTTCTTTCTGTTTGTTATCGGAGGATATTTCCTTTGGCTCTATAGTCTTCAAAGGGATCCGAAATATCTGTTCTCAGATTCCACAGAAATAAGGCTAGCAAAGAGATCCACGAAATACAGATGTAACTCCGTGAGATGAATTAACAGAACATTAAGCAGTTTCTCAGAAAGCTTCTTTCCAGATTTCATCTGAGGATATTTCCTTTTTCACCATAGCCCTCTATGGGCTACCAAATATCACTTTGCCAATTCCACAAGAACTGTCTTAGCGAAAGGCTTCTTGAGGGGAAAGCTGTAAGTCTGTGAGATGATTTCACAGAACACAAAGAAGTTTCTCAGTAAGCATCTTTCTCTTTGTTATCGGAGGATATTTCCTTTGGCCCTATAGTCTTCAAAGGGATCCGAAATATCTCCTCTCAGATTCCACAGAAATAAGGCTAGCAAAGAGATCCACGAAATACAGATGTAACTCTGTGAGAGGAAGTCACACATCACAGAGCAGTTTCTCAGAAAGCTTCTTTCCAAATTTCATCTGAGGATATTTCCTTTTTCACCATAGCCCTCTATGGGCTTCCAAATATCACTTTGCCAATGCCACAAGAACTGTCTTAGCGAAAGGCTTCTTGAGGGGAAAGCTGTAACTCTGTGAATTGATTTCACAGAACACAAAGAAGTTTCTCAGAGGGCTTCTTTCTGTTTGTTATCCGAGGATATTTCCTTTGGCCCTATAGTCTTCAAAGTGATCCGAAATATCTGTTCTCAGATTCCACAGAAATAAGGCTAGCAAAGAGATCCACGAAATACCGATGTAACTCTGTGAGAGGAAGTCACACATCACAGAGCAGTTTCTCAGAAAGCTTCTTTCCAGATTTCATCTGAGGATATTTCCTTTTTCACCATAGCCCTCTATGGGCTTCCAAATATCACTTTGCCAATTCCACAAGAACTGTCTTAGCGAAAGGATTCTCGAGGGGAAAGCTGTAACTCTGTTAGATGATTTCACAGAACACAAAGAAGTTTCTCAGAAAGCTTCTTTCTCATTGTTATCGGAGGATATTTCCTTTGGCCCTATAGTCTTCAAAGGGATCCGAAATATCTGTTCTCAGATTCCAAAGAAATAAGGCTAGCAAAGAGATGCACGAAATACAGATGTAACTCTGTGAGATGAATTAACAGAACACTAAGCAGTTTCTCAGAAAGCTTCTTTCCAGATTTCATCTGAGGATATTTCCTTTTTCACCATAGCCCTCTATGGGCTTCCAAATATCACTTTGCCAATTGCACAAGAACTGTCTTAGCGAAAGGCTTCTTGAGGAGAAAGCTGTAACTCTGTGAGATGATTTCACAGAACACAAAGAAGTTTCTCAGAAAGCTTCTTTCTCTTTGTTATCGGAGGATATTTCCTTTGGCTCTATAGTCATCAAAGGGATCCGAAATATCTGTTCTCAGATTCCACAGAAATAAGGCTAGCAAAGAGATCCACGAAATACAGATGTAACTCTGTGTGATGAATTAACAGAACACTAAGCAGTTTCTCAGAAAGCTTCTTTCCAGATTTCATCTGAGGATATTTCCTTTTTCACCATAGCCCTCTATGGGCTTCCAAATATCACTTTGCCAATTCCACAAGAACTGTCTTAGCGAAAGGCTTCTTGAGGGGAAAGCTGTAACTCTGTGAGATGATTTCACAGAACACAAAGAAGTTTCTCAGAAAGCTTCTTTCTGATTGTTATCGGAGGATATTTCCTTTGGCCCTATAGACTTCAAACGGATCCGAAATATCTCTTCTCAGATTCCACAGAAATAAGGCTAGCAAAGAGATCCACGAAATACAGATGTAACTCTGTGAGAGGAAGTCACACATCACAGAGCAGTTTCTCAGAAAGCTTCTTTGCAGATTTCATCTGAGGATATTTCCTTTTTCACCATAGCCCCCAATGGGCTTCCAAATATCACTTTGCCAATTCCACAAGAACTGTCTTAGCGAAAGGCTTCTTGAGGGGAAAGCTGTAACTCTGTGAGATGATTTCACAGATCACAAAGAAGTTTCTCAGAAAGATTCTTTCTCTTTGTTATCAGAGGATATTTCCTTTGGCCCTATAGTCTTCAAAGGGATCCGAAATATCTGTTCTCAGATTCCACAGAAAAAAGGCTAGCAAAGAGATGCACGAAATACAGATGTAACTCTGTGAGATGAATTAAAAGAACACTAAGCAGTTTCTCAGAAAGCTTCTTTCCAGATTTCATCTGAGGATATTTCCTTTTTCACCATAGCCCTCTATGGGCTTCCAAATATCACTTTGCCAATTCCACAAGAACTGTCTTAGCGAAAGGCTTCTTGAGGGGAAAGCTGTAACTCTGTGAGATGATTTCACAGATCACAAAGAAGTTTCTCAGAAAGCTTCTTTCTCTTTTTTATCGGAGGATATTTCCTTTGGCCCTATAGTCTTCAAAGGGATCCGAAATATCTCTTCTCAGATTCCACAGAAATAAGGCTAGCAAAGAGATCCACGAAATACAGATGTAACTCTGTGAGAGGAAGTCACACATCACAGAGCAGTTTCTCAGAAAGCTTCTTTCCAGATTTCATCTGAGGATATTTCCTTTTTCACCATAGCCCTCTATGGGCTTCCATATATCACTTTGCCAATTCCACAAGAACTGTCTTAGCGAAAGGCTTCTTGAGGGGAAAGATGTAACTCTGTGAGATGATTTCACAGAACACAAAGAAGTTTCTCGGTAAGCTTCTTTCTCTTTGTTATCGGAGGATATTTCCTTTGGCCCTTTAGTCTTCAGGGGATCCGAAATATCTGTTCTCAGATTCCACAGAAATAAGGCTAGCAAAGAGATGCCCAAAATACAGATGTAACTCTGTGAGATGAATTAACAGAACACTAAGCAGTTTCTCAGAAAGCTTCTTTCCAGATTTCATCTGAGGATATTTCCTTTTTCACCATAGCCCTCTATGGGCTTCCAAATATCACTTTGCCAATTCCACAAGAACTGTCTTAGCGAAAGGCTTCTTGAGGGGACAGCTGTAACTCTGTGAGATGATTTCACAGATCAGAAAGAAGTTTCTCAGAAAGCTTCTTTCTCTTTGTTATCGGAGGATATTTCCTTTGGCCCTGTAGTCTTCAAAGGGATCCGAAATATCTCTTCTCAGATTCCACAGAAATAAGGCTAGCAAAGAGATCCATGAAATATAGATGTAACTCTGTGAGTGGAAGTCACACATCACAGAGCAGTTTCTCAGAAAGCTTCTTTCCAGATTTCATCTGAGGATATTTCCTTTTTCACCATAGCCCTCTATGGGCTTCCAAATATCACTTTGCCAATTCCACAAGAACTGTCTTAGCGAAAGGCTTCTTGAGGGGAAAGCTGTAACTCTGTGAGATGATTTCACAGAACACAAAGAAGTTTCTCAGAAAGCTTCTTTCTGTTTGTTATGGGAGGATAAGTCCTTTGGCCCTATAGTCTTCAAAGGGATCCGAAATATCTCTTCTCAGATTCCACAGAAATAAGGTAGCAAAGAGATCCACGAAATACCGATGTAACTCTGTGAGATGAATTAACAGAACACTAAGCAGTTTCTCAGAAAGCTTCTTTCCAGATTTCTTCTGAGGATATTTCCTTTTTCACCATAGCCCTCTATGGGCTTCCAAATATCACTTTGCCAATTCCACAAGAACTGTCTTAGCGAAAGACTTCTTGAGGGGAAAGCTGTAACTCTGTAAGATGATTAACAGAACACAAAGAAGTTTCTCAGAAAGCTTCTTTCTCTTTGTTATCGGAGAATATTTCCTTTGGCCCTATAGTCTTCAAAGGGATCGGAAATATCTGTTCTCAGATTCCACAGAAATAAGGTTAGCAAAGAGATCCACGAAATACAGATGTAACTCTGTGAGTGGAAGTCACACATCACAGAGCAGTTTCTCAGAAAGCTTCTTTCCAGATTTCATCTGAGGATATTTCCTTTTTCACCATAGCCCTCTATGGGCTTCCAAATATCACTTTGCCAATTCCACAAGAACTGTCTTAGCGAAAGGCTTCTTGAGGGGAAAGCTGTAACTCTGTGAGATGATTTCACAGATCACAAAGAAGTTTCTCAGAAAGCTTCTTTCTCTTTGTTATTGGAGGATATTTCCTTTGGCCCTATAGTCTTCAAAGGGATCCGAAATACCTCTTCTCAGATTCCACAGAAATAAGGCTAGCAAAGAGATGCACGAAATACAGATGTAACTCTGTGAGATGAATTATCAGAACACTAAGCAGTTTCTCAGAAAGCTTCTTTCCAGATTTCATCGGAGGATATTTCCTTTTTCACCATAGCCCTCTGTGGGCTTCCAAATATCACTTTGCCAATTCCACAAGAACTGTCTTAGCGAAAGGCTTCTTGAGGGGAAAGCTGTAACTCTGTGAGATGATTTCACAGATCACAAAGAAGTTTCTCAGAAAGCTTCTTTCTCTTTGTTATCGGAGGATATTTCCTTTTGCCCTGTAGTCTTCAAAGGGATCCGAAATATCTGTTCTCAGATTCCACAGAAATAAGGCTAGCAAAGAGATCCACGAAATACAGATGTAACCCTGTGAGGTGAATTAACAGAACACTAAGCAGTTTCTCAGAAATCTTCTTTCCAGATTTCATCTGAGGATATTTCCTTTTTCACCATAGCCCTCTATGGGCTACCAAATATCACTTTGCCAATTCCACAAGAACTGTCTTGGCGAAAGGCTTCTTGAGGGGAAAGCTGTAACTCTGTGAGATGATTTTACAGAACACAAAGAAGTTTCTCAGAAAGCTTCTTTCTCTTTGTTATCGGAGGATATTTCCTTTGGCCCTATAGTCTTCAAAGGGATCCGAAATATCTGTTTTCAGATTCCAAAGAAATAAGGCTAGCAAAGAGATCCACGAAATACAGATGTAACTCTGTGAGATGAATTAACAGAACACTAAGCAGTTTCTCAGAAAGCTTCTTTCCAGATTTCATCGGAGGATATTTCCTTTTTCACCATAGCCCTCTAGGGGCTTCCAAATATCACTTTGCCAATTCCACAAGAACTGTTTTAGCGAAAGGCTTCTTGAGGGGAAAGCTGTAACTCTGTGAGATGATTTCACAGAACACAAAGAAGTGTCTCAGAAAGCTTCTTTCTGTTTATTATCGGAGGATGTTTCCTTTGGCTCTATAGTCTTCAAAGGGATCCGAAATATCTGTTCTCAGATTCCACAGAAATAAGGCTAGCAAAGAGATCCACGAAATACAGATGTAACTCTGTGAGATAAATTAACAGAACACTAAGCAGTTTCTCAGAAAGCTTCTTTCCAGATTTCATCTGAGGATATTTCCTTTTTCACCATAGCCCTCTATGGGCTTCCAAATATCACTTTGCCAATTCCACAAGAACTGTCTTAGCGAAAGGCTTCTTGAGGGGACAGCTGTAACTCTGTGAGATGATTTCACAGATCACAAAGAAGTTTCTCAGAAAGCTTCTTTCTCTTTGTTATCGGAGAATATTTCCTTTGGCCCTATAGTCTTCAAAGGGATCCGAAATATCTGTTCTCAGATTCCACAGAAATAAGGTTAGCAAAGAGATCCACGAAATACAGATGTAACTCTGTGAGTGGAAGTCACACATCACATAGCAGTTTCTCAGAAAGCTTCTTTCCAGATTTCATCTGAGGATATTTCCTTTTTCACCATAGCCCTCTATGGGCTTCCAAATATCACTTTGCCAATTCCACAAGAACTGTCTTAGCGAAAGGCTTCTTGAGGGGAAAGCTCTTACTCTGTGAGATGATTTCACAGAACACAAAGAAGTTTCTCAGAAAGCTTCTTTCTGTTTGTTATGGGAGGATATGTCCTTTGGCCCTATAGCCTTTAAAGGGATCCGAAATATCTGTTCTCAGATTCTACAGAAATAAGGCTAGCAAAGAGATCCACGAAACACAGATGTAACTCTGTGAGTGGAAGTCACACATCACAGAGCAATTTCTCAGAAAGCTTCTTTCCAGATTTCATGTGAGGATATTTCCTTTTTCACCATAGCCCTCTATGGGCTTCCAAATATCACTTTGCCAATTCCACAAGAACTGTCTTAGCGAAAGGCTTCTTGAGGGGAAAGCTGTAACTCTGTGAGATGACTTCACAGAACACAAAGAAGTTTCTCAGTAAGCTTCTTTCTGTTTGTTATCGGAGGATATTTCCTTTGGCTCTATAGTCTTCAAAGGGATCCGAAATATCTGTTCTCAGATTCCACAGAAATAAGGCTAGCAAAGAGATCCACGAAATACAGATGTAACTCCGTGAGATGAATTAACAGAACATTAAGCAGTTTCTCAGAAAGCTTCTTTCCAGATTTCATCTGAGGATATTTCCTTTTTCACCATAGCCCTCTATGGGCTACCAAATATCACTTTGCCAATTCCACAAGAACTGTCTTGGCGAAAGGCTTCTTGAGGGGAAAGCTGTAACTCTGTGAGATGATTTTACAGAACACAAAGAAGTTTCTCAGAAAGCTTCTTTCTCTTTGTTATCGGAGGATATTTCCTTTGGCCCTATAGTCTTCAAAGGGATCTGAAATATCTGTTCTCAGATTCCACAGAAATAAGGCTAGCAAAGAGATCCACGAAATACAGATGTAACTCTGTGAGATGAATTAACAGAACACTAAGCAGTTTCTCAGAAAGCTTCTTTCCAGATTTCATCTGAGGATATTTCCTTTTTCACCATAGCCCTCTATGGGCTTCCAAATATCACTTTGCCAATTCCACAAGAACTGTCTTAGCGAAAGGCTTCTTGAGGGGAAAGATGTAACTCTGTAAGATGATTTCACAGAACACAAAGAAGTTTCTCAGAAAGCTTCTTTCTCTTTGTTATCGGAGGATATTTTCTTTGGCCCTATAGTCTTCAAAGGGATCCGAAATATCTGTTCTCAGATTCCACAGAAACAAGGTTAGCAAAGAGATCCACGAAATACAGATGTAACTCTGTGAGTGGAAGTCACACATCACAGAGCAGTTTCTCAGAAAGCTTCTTTCCAGATTTCATCTGAGGATATTTCCTTTTTCACCATAGCCCTCTATGGGCTTCCAAATATCACTTTGCCAATTCCACAAGAACTGTCTTAGCGAAAGGCTTCTTGAGGGGAAAGCTGTAACTCTGTGAGGTGATTTCACAGAACACAAAGAAGTTTCTCAGAAAGCTTCTTTCTCATTGTTATCGGAGGATATTTCCTTTGGCCCTATAGTCTTCAAAGGGATCCGAAATATCTGTTCTCAGATTCCAAAGAAATAAGGCTAGCAAAGAGATGCACGAAATACAGATGTAACTCTGTGAGATGAATTAACAGAACACTAAGCAGTTTCTCAGAAAGCTTATTTCCAGATTTCATCTGAGGATATTTCCTTTTTCACCATAGCCCTCTATGGGCTTCCAAATATCACTTTGCCATTCCACAAGAACTGTCTTAGCGAAAGGCTTCTTGAGGGGAAAGCTGTAACTCTGTGAGATGATTTCACAGAACACAAAGAAGTTTCTCAGAAAGCTTCTTTCTCTTTGTTATCGGAGGATATTTCCTTTGGCCCTATAGTCTTAAAAGGGATCGGAAATATCTGTTCTCAGATTCCAAAGAAATAAGGCTAGCAAAGAGATCCACGTAATACAGATGTAATTCTGTGAGTCGAAGTCACACATCACAGAGCAGTTTCTCAGAAAGCTTCTTTCCACATTTCATCTGAGGATATTTCCTTTTTCACCATAGCCCTCTATGGGCTTCCAAATATCACTTTGCCAATTCCACAAGAACTGTCTTAGCGAAAGGCTTCTTGAGGGGAAAGCTGTAACTCTGTGAGATGATTTTACAGAACACAAAGAAGTTTCTCAGAAAGCTTCTTTCTCATTGCTATAGGAGGATATTTCCTTTGGCCCTATAGTCTTCAAAGGGATCCGAAATATCTGTTCTCAGATTCCAAAGAAATAAGGCTATCAAAGAGATGCACGAAACACAGATGTAACTCTGTGAGATTAATTAACAGAACACTAAGCAGTTTCTCAGAAAGCTTCTTTCCAGATTTCATCTGAGGATATTCCTTTTTCACCATAGCCCTCTATGGGCTTCCAAATATCACTTTGCAAATTCCACAAGAACTGTCTTAGCGAAAGGCTTCTTTAGGGGAAAGCTGTAACTCTGTGAGATGATTTCACAGAACACAAAGAAGTTTCTCAGAAAGCTTCTTTCTCATTGTTATCGGAGGATATTTCCTTTGGCCCTATAGTCTTCAAAGGGATCCGAAATATCTGTTCTCAGATTCCAAAGAAATAAGGCTAGCAAAGAGATGCACGAAATACAGATGTAACTCTGTGAGATGAATTCACAGAACACTAAGCAGTTTCTCAGAAAGCTTCTTTCCAGATTTCATCGGAGGATATTTCCTTTTTCACCATAGCCCTCTATGGGCTTCCAAATATCACTTTGCCAATTCCACAAGAACTGTCTTAGCGAAAGGCTTCTTGAGGGGAAAGCTGTAACACTCTGAGATGATTTCACAGATCACAAAGAAGTTTCTCAGAAAGCTTCTTTCTCTTTGTTATCGGAGGATATTTCCTTTGGCCCTATAGTCTTCAAAGGGATCCGAAATATCTGTTCTCAGATTCCACAGAAATAAGGCTAGCAAAGAGATCCACGAAATACAGATGTAACTCTTTGAGATGAATTAAAAGAACACTAAGCAGTTTCTCAGAAAGCTTCTTTCCAGATTTCATCTGAGGATATTTCCTTTTTCACCATAGCCCTCTATGGGCTACCAAATATCACTTTGCCAATTCCACAAGAACTGTCTTGGCGAAAGGCTTCTTGAGGGGAAAGCTGTAACTCTGTGAGATGATTTTACAGAACACAAAGAAGTTTCTCAGAAAGCTTCTTTCTCTTTGTTATCGGAGGATATTTCCTTTGGCCCTATAGTCTTCAAAGGGATCTGAAATATCTGTTCTCAGATTCCACAGAAATAAGGCAAGCAAAGAGATCCACGAAATACAGATGTAACTCTGTGAGATGAATTAACAGAACACTAAGCAGTTTCTCAGAAAGCTTCTTTCCAGATTTCATCTGAGGATATTTCCTTTTTCACCATAGCCCTCTATGGGCTTCCAAATATCACTTTGCCAATTCCACAAGAACTGTCTTAGCGAAAGGCTTCTTGAGGGGAAAGCTGTAACTCTGTAAGATGATTTCACAGAACACAAAGAAGTTTCTCAGAAAGCTTCTTTCTCTTTGTTATCGGAGGATATTTCCTTTGGCCACATAATCTTCAAAGGGATCCGAAATATCTGTTCTCAGATTCCACAGAAATAAGGCTAGCAAAGAGATCCACGAAATACCGATGTAACTCTGTGAGATGAATTAACAGAACACTAAGCAGTTTCTCAGAAAGCTTCTTTCCAGATTTCATGTGAGGATATTTCCTTTTTCACCATAGCCCTCTATGGGCTTCCAAATATCACTTTGCCAATTCCACAAGAACTGTCTTAGCGAAAGACTTCTTGAGGGGAAAGCTGTAACTCTGTAAGATGATTAACAGAACACAAAGAAGTTTCTCAGAAAGCTTCTTTCTCTTTGTTATCGGAGAATATTTCCTTTGGCCCTATAGTCTTCAAAGGGATCCGAAATATCTGTTCTCAGATTCCACAGAAATAAGGTTAGCAAAGAGATCCACGAAATACAGATGTAACTCTGTGAGTGGAAGTCACATATCACAGAGCACGATCTCAGAAAGCTTCTTTCCAGATTTCATCTGAGGATATTTCCTTTTTCACCATAGCCCTCTATGGGCTTCCAAATATCACTTTGCCAATTCCACAAGAACTGTCTTAGCGAAAGGCTTCTTGAGGGGAAAGCTGTAACTCTGTGAGATGATTTCACAGATCACAAAGAAGTTTCTCAGAAAGCTTCTTTCTCTTTGTTATCGGAGGATAATTCCTTTGGCCCTATAGTCTTCAAAGGGATCCGAAATATCTGTTCTCAGATTCCACAGAAAAAAGGCTAGCAAAGAGATGCACGAAATACAGATGTAACTCTGTGAGGTGAATTAACAGAACACTAAGCAGTTTCTCAGAAAGCTTCTTTCCAGATTTCATCTGAGGATATTTCCTTTTTCACCATAGCCCTCTATGGGCTTCCAAATATCACTTTGCCAATTCCACAAGAGCGGTCTTAGCGAAAGGCTTCTTGAGCGGAAAGCTGTAACTCTGTGAGATGATTTCACAAAACACAAAGAAGTTTCTCAGTAAGCTTCTTTCTCTTTGTTATCGGAGGATATTTCCTTTGTCCCTATAGTCTTCAAAGGGATCCGAAATATCTGTTCTCAGATTCCACAGAAATAAGGCTAGCAAAGAGATCCACGAAATACAGATGTAACTCTGTGAGATGAATTAACAGAACACTAAGCAGTTTCTCAGAAAGCTTCTTTCCAGATTTCATCGGAGGATATTTCCTTTTTCACCATAGCCCTCTGTGGGCTTCCAAATATCACTTTGCCAATTCCACAAGAACTGTCTTAGCGAAAGGCTTCTTGAGGGGAAAGCTGTAACTCTGTGAGATGATTTCACAGATAACAAAGAAGTTTCTCAGAAAGCTTCTTTCTCTTTGTTATCGGAGGATATTTCCTTTTGCCCTGTAGTCTTCAAAGGGATCCGAAATATCTCTTCTCAGATTTCACAGAAATAAGGCTAGCAAAGAGATCCAGGAAATATAGATGTAACTCTGTGAGTGGAAGTCACACATCACAGAGCAGTTTCTCAGAAATCTGCTTTCCAGATTTCATCTGAGGATATTTCCTTTTTCACCATAGCCCTCTATGGGCTTCCAAATATCACTTTGCCAATTCCACAAGAACTGTCTTAGCGAAAGGCTTCTTGAGGGGAAAGCTGTAACTCTGTGAGATGATTTCACAGAACACAAAGAAGTGTCTCAGAAAGCTTCTTTCTGTTTGTTATGGGAGGATATGTCCTTTGGCCCTATAGTCTTCAAAGGGATCCGAAATATCTGTTCTCAGATTCCACAGAAATAAGGCTAGCAAAGAGATCCACGAAATACAGATGTAACTCTGTGAGTGGAAGTCACACATCACAGAGCAATTTCTCAGAAAGCTTCTTTCCAGATTTCATCTGAGGATATTTCCTTTTTCACCATAGCCCTCTATGGGCTTCCAAATATCACTTTGCCAATTCCACAAGAACTGTCTTAGCGAAAGGCTTCTTGAGGGGAAAGCTGTAACTCTGTGAGGTGATTTCACAGAACACAAAGAAGTTTCTCAGAAAGCTTCTTTCTCATTGTTATCAGAGGATATTTCCTTTGGCCCTATAGTCTTCAAAGGGATCCGAAATATCTGTTCTCAGATTCCAAAGAAATAAGGCTAGCAAAGAGATGCACGAAATACAGATGTAACTCTGTGAGATGAATTAACAGAACACTAAGCAGTTTCTCAGAAAGCTTATTTCCAGATTTCATCTGAGGATATTTCCTTTTTCACCATAGCCCTCTATGGGCTTCCAAATATCACTTTTCCATTCCACAAGAACTGTCTTAGCGAAAGGCTTCTTGAGGGGAAAGCTGTAACTCTGTGAGATGATTTCACAGAACACAAAGAAGTTTCTCAGAAAGCTTCTTTCTGTTTGTTATCGGAGGATATTTCCTTTGGCCCTATAGTCTTGAAAGGGATCGGAAATATCTGTTCTCAGATTCCACAGAAATAAGGCTAGCAAAGAGATCCACGAAATACAGATGTAACTCCGTGAGATGAATTAACAGAACACTAAGCAGTTTCTCAGAAAGCTTCTTTCCAGATTTCAACGGAGGATATTTCCTTTTTCACCATAGCCCTCTATGGGCTTCCGAATATCACTTTGCCAATTTCACAAGAACTGTCTTAGCGAAAGGCTTCTTTAGTGAAAAGGTGTAACTCTGTGAGATGATTTCACGGAACACAAAGAAGTTTCTCAGAAAGCTTCTGTCTCTTTGTTATCGGAGGATATTTCCTTTGGCCCTATAGTCTTCAAAGGGATCCGAAGTATCTGTTCTCAGATTCCACAGGAATAAGGCTAGCAAAGAGATCCACGAAATACAGATGTAACTCTGTGAGATGAATTAACAGAACACTAAGCAGTTTCTCAGAAAGCTTCTTTCCAGATTTCATCTGAGGATATTTCCTTTTTCACCATAGCCCTCTATGGGCTTCCAAATATCACTTTGCCGATTCCACAAGAACTGTCTAAGCGAAAGGCTTCTTGAGTTGAAAGCTGTAACTCTGTGAGATGATTTCACGGAACACAAAGAAGTATCTCAGAAAGCTTCTTTCTCTTTGTTATCGGAAGATATTTCCTTTGGCCCTATAGTCTTCAAAGGGATCCGAAATATCTGTTCTCAGATTCCAAAGAAATAAGGCTAGCAAAGAGATGCACGAAATACAGATGTAACTCTGTGAGATGAATTAACAGAACACTAAGCAGTTTCTCAGAAAGCTTCTTTCCAGATTTCATCTGAGATTATTTCTTTTTTCACCATAGCCCTCTATGGGCTTCCAAATATCACTTTGCCAATTCCACAAGAACTGTCTTAGCGAAAGTCTTCTTGAGGGGAAAGCTGTAACTCTGTGAGATGATTTCACAGATCACAAAGAAGTTTCTCAGAAAGCTTCTTTCTATTTGTTATCGGAGGATATTTCCTTTGGCCCTATAGTCTTCAAAGGGATCCGAAATATCTGTTCTCAGATTCCACAGAAATAAGGCTAGCAAAGAGATGCACGAAATACAGATGTAACTCTGTGAGTGGAAGTCACACATCACAGAGCAGTTTCTCAGAAAGCTTCTTTCCAGATTTCATCTGAGGATATTTCCTTTTTCACCATAGCATTCTATGGGCTTCCATATATCACTTTGCCAATTCCACAAGAACTGTCTTAGCGAAAGGCTTCTTGAGGGGAAAGCTGTAACTCTGTGACATGATTTCACAGATCACAAAGAAGTTTCTCAGAAAGCTTCTTTCTCTTTGTTATAGGAGGATATTTCCTTTGGCCCTATATTCTTCAAAGGGATCCGAAATATCTGTTCTCAGATTCCACAGAAATAAGGCTAGCAAAGAGATCCACGAAATACAGATGTAACTCTGTGAGATGAATTAACAGAACACTAAGCAGTTTCTCAGAAAGCTTCTTTCCAGATTTCATCTGAGGATATTTCCTTTTTCACCATAGCCCTCTATGGGCTTCCAAATATCACTTTGCCAATTCCACAAGAACTGTCTTAGCGAAAGGCTTCTTGAGGGGAAAGCTGTAACTCTGTGAGATGATTTCACAGAACACAAAGAAGTTTCTTAGAAAGCTTCTTTCTCTTTGTTATCGGAGGATATTTCCTTTGGCCCTATAGTCTTCAAAGGGATCCGAAATATCTGTTCTCAGATTCTACAGAAATAAGGCTAGCAAAGAGATCCACGAAATACAGATGTAACGCTGTGAGATGAATTAACAGAACACTAAGCAGTTTCTCAGAAAGCTTCTTTCCAGATTTCATCTGAGGATATTTCCTTTTTCACCATAGCCCTCTAAGGGCTTCCAAATATCACCTTGCCAATTCCACAAGAACTGTCTCAGCGAAAGGCTTCTTGAGTGGAAAGCTGTAACTCTGTGAGATGATTTCACGGAACACAAAGAAGTATCTCAGAAAGCTTCTTTCTCTTTGTTATCGGAGGATATTTCCTTTGGCCCTATAGTCTTCAAAGGGATCCGAAGTATCTGTTCTCAGATTCCACAGAAATAAGGCTAGCAAAGAGATGCACGAAATACAGATGTAACTCTGTGAGATGAATTAACAGAACACTAAGTAGTTTCTCAGAAAGCTTCTTTCCAGATTTCATCTGAGGATATTTCCTTTTTCACCATAGCCCTCTAAGGGCTTCCAAATATCACCTTGCCAATTCCACAAGAACTGTCTCAGCGAAAGTCTTCTTGAGGGGAAAGCTGTAACTCTGTGAGATGATTTCACGGAACACAAAGAAGTATCTCAGAAAGCTTCTTTCTCTTTGTTATCGGAGGATATTTCCTTTGGCCCTATAGTCTTCAAAGGGATCCGAAGTATCTGTTCTCAGATTCCACAGAAATAAGGCTAGCAAAGAGATGCACGAAATACAGATGTAACTCTGTGAGATGAATTAACAGAACACTAAGCAGTTTCTCAGAAAGCTTCTTTCCAGATTTCATCTGAGGATATTTCCTTTTTCACCATAGCCCTCTATGGGCTTCCAAATATCACTTTGCCAATTCCACAAGAACTGTCTTAGCGAAAGGCTTCTTGAGGGGAAAGCTGTACCTCTGTGAGATGATTTCACAAAACACAAAGAAGTTTCTCAGTAAGCTTCTTTCTCTTTGTTATCGGAGGATATTTCCTTTGGCCCTATAGTCTTCAAAGGGATCCGAAATATCTGTTCTCAGATTCCACAAAAAATAAGGCTAGCAAAGAGATGCACGAAACACAGATGTAACTCTGTGAGATGAATTAACAGAACACTAATCAGTTTCTCAGAAAGCTTCTTTCCAGATTTCATCTGAGGATATTTCCTTTTTCACCATAGCCCTCTATGGGCTTCCAAATATCACTTTGCCAATTCCACAAGAACTGTCTTAGCGAAAGGCTTCTTGAGGGGAAAGCCGTAACTCTGTGAGATGATTTCACAGAACACAAAGAAGTTTCTCAGAAAGCTTCTTTCTCTTTGTTATCGGAGGTTATTTCCTTTGGCCCTATAGTCTTCAAAGGGATCCGAAATATCTGTTCTCAGATTCCAAAGAAATAAGGCTAGCAAAGAGATCCACGAAATACAGATGTAACTCTGTCAGATGAATTAACAGAACACTAAGCAGTTTCTCAGAAAGCTTCTTTCCAGATTTCATCTGAGGATATTTCCTTTTTCACCATACCCTCTATGGGCTTCCAAATATCACTTTGCCAATTCCACAAGAACTGTCTTAGCGAAAGACTTCTTGAGGGGAAAGCTGTAACTCTGTAAGATGATTAACAGAACACAAAGAAGTTTCTCAGAAAGCTTCTTTCTCTTTGTTATCGGAGAATATTTCCTTTGGCCCTATAGTCTTCAAAGGGATCCGAAATATCTGTTCTCAGATTCCACAGAAATAAGGTTAGCAAAGAGATCCACGAAAAACAGATGTAACTCTGTGAGTGGAAGTCACATATCACAGAGCACTATCTCAGAAAGCTTCTTTCCAGATTTCATCTGAGGATATTTCCTTTTTCACCATAGCCCTCTATGGGCTTCCAAATATCACTTTGCCAATTCCACAAGAACTGTCTTAGCGAAAGGCTTCTTGAGGGGAAAGCTGTAACTCTGTGAGATGATTTCACAGATCACAAAGAAGTTTCTCAGAAAGCTTCTTTCTCTTTGTTATCGGAGGATAATTCCTTTGGCCCTATAGTCTTCAAAGGGATCCGAAATATCTGTTCTCAGATTCCACAGAAAAAATGCTAGCAAAGAGATGCACGAAATACAGATGTAACTCTGTGAGGTGAATTAACAGAACACTAAGCAGTTTCTCAGAAAGCTTCTTTCCAGATTTCATCTGAGGATATTTCCTTTTTCACCATAGCCCTCTATGGGCTTCCAAATATCACTTTGCCAATTCCACAAGAGCGGTCTTAGCGAAAGGCTTCTTGAGCGGAAAGCTGTAACTCTGTGAGATGATTTCACAAAACACAAAGAAGTTTCTCAGTAAGCTTCTTTCTCTTTGTTATCGGAGGATATTTCCTTTGTCCCTATAGTCTTCAAAGGGATCCGAAATATCTGTTCTCAGATTCCACAGAAATAAGGCTAGCAAAGAGATCCACGAAATACAGATGTAACTCTGTGAGATGAATTAACAGAACACTAAGCAGTTTCTCAGAAAGCTTCTTTCCAGATTTCATCGGAGGATATTTCCTTTTTCACCATAGCCCTCTGTGGGCTTCCAAATATCACTTTGCCAATTCCACAAGAACTGTCTTAGCGAAAGGCTTCTTGAGGGGAAAGCTGTAACTCTGTGAGATGATTTCACAGATCACAAAGAAGTTTCTCAGAAAGCTTCTTTCTCTTTGTTATCGGAGGATATTTCCTTTTGCCCTGTAGTCTTCAAAGGGATCCGAAATATCTCTTCTCAGATTTCACAGAAATAAGGCTAGCAAAGAGATCCAGGAAATATAGATGTAACTCTGTGAGTGGAAGTCACACATCACAGAGCAGTTTCTCAGAAATCTTCTTTCCAGATTTCATCTGAGGATATTTCCTTTTTCACCATAGCCCTCTATGGGCTTCCAAATATCACTTTGCCAATTCCACAAGAACTGTCTTAGCGAAAGGCTTCTTGAGGGGAAAGCTGTAACTCTGTGAGATGATTTCACAGAACACAAAGAAGTTTCTCAGAAAGCTTCTTTCTGTTTGTTATGGGAGGATATGTCCTTTGGCCCTATAGTCTTCAAAGGGATCCGAAATATCCGTTCTGAGATTCCAAAGAAATAAGGCTAGCAAAGAGATCCACGAAATACAGATGTAACTCTGTGAGTGGAAGTCACACATCACAGAGCAATTTCTCAGAAAGCTTCTTTCCAGATTTCATCTGAGGATATTTCCTTTTTCACCATAGCCCTCTATGGGCTTCCAAATATCACTTTGCCAATTCCACAAGAACTGTCTTAGCGAAAGGCTTCTTGAGGGGAATGCTGTAACTCTGTGAGATGATTTCACAGAACACAAAGAAGTTTCTCAGAAAGCTTCTTTCTGTTTGTTATCGGAGGATATTTCCTTTGGCTCTATAGTCTTCAAAGGGATCCGAAATATCTGTTCTCAGATTCCACAGAAATAAGGCTATCAAAGAGATCCACGAAATACAGATGTAACTCTGTGAGATGAATTAACAGAACATTAAGCAGTTTCTCAGAAAGCTTCTTTCCAGATTTCATCTGAGGATATTTCCTTTTTCACCATAGCCCTCTATGGGCTTCCAAATATCACTTTGCCAATTCCACAAGAACTGTCTTGGCGAAAGGCTTCTTGAGGGGAAAGCTGTAACTCTGTGAGATGATTTTACAGAACACTAAGAAGTTTCTCAGAAAGCTTCTTTCTCTTTGTTATCGGAGGATATTTCCTTTGGCCCTGTAGTCTTCAAAGGGATCCGAAATATCTGTTCTCAGATTCCACAGAAATAAGGCTAGCAAAGAGATCCACGAAATACAGATGTAACTCTGTGAGATGAATTAACAGAACACTAAGCAGTTTCTCAGAAAGCTTCTTTCCAGATTTCATCTGAGGATATTTCCTTTTTCACCATAGCCCTCTATGGGCTTCCAAATATCACTTTGCCAATTCCACAAGAACTGTCTTAGCGAAAGGCTTCTTGAGGGGAAAGCAGTAACTCTGTAAGATGATTTCACAGAACACAAAGAAGTTTCTCAGAAAGCTTCTTTCTCTTTGTTATCGGAGGATATTTCCTTTGGCCCTATAGTCTTCAAAGGGATCCGAAATATCTGTTCTCAGATTCCACAGAAACAAGGTTAGCAAAGAGATCCACGAAATACAGATGTAACTCTGTGAGTGGAAGTCACACATCACAGAGCAGTTTCTCAGAAAGCTTCTTTCCAGATTTCATCTGAGGATATTTCCTTTTTCACCATAGACCTCTATGGGCTTCCAAATATCACTTTGCCAATTCCACAAGAACTGTCTTAGCGAAAGGCTTCTTGAGGGGAAAGCTGTAACTCTGTGAGGTGATTTCACAGAACACAAAGAAGTTTCTCAGAAAGCTTCTTTCTCATTGTTATCGGAGGATATTTCCTTTGGCCCTATAGTCTTCAAAGGGATCCGAAATATCTGTTCTCAGATTCCAAAGAAATAAGGCTAGCAAAGAGATCCACGAAATACAGATGTAACTCTGTGAGATGAATTAACAGAACACTAAGCAGTTTCTCAGAAAGCTTATTTCCAGATTTCATCTGAGGATATTTCCTTTTTCACCATAGCCCTCTATGGGCTTCCAAATATCACTTTTCCATTCCACAAGAACTGTCTTAGCGAAAGGCTTCTTGAGGGGAAAGCTGTAACTCTGTGAGATGATTTCACAGAACACAAAGAAGTTTCTCAGAAAGCTTCTTTCTGTTTGTTATCGGAGGATATTTCCTTTGGCCCTATAGTCTTGAAAGGGATCGGAAATATCTGTTCTCAGATTCCACAGAAATAAGGCTAGCAAAGAGATCCACGAAATACAGATGTAACTCCGTGAGATGAATTAACAGAACACTAAGCAGTTTCTCAGAAAGCTTCTTTCCAGATTTCAACGGAGGATATTTCCTTTTTCACCATAGCCCTCTACGGGCTTCCGAATATCACTTTGCCAATTCCACAAGAACTATCTTAGCGAAAGGCTTCTTTAGTGAAAAGGTGTAACTCTGTGAGATGATTTCACGGAACACAAAGAAGTTTCTCAGAAAGCTTCTTTCTCTTTGTTATCGGAGGATATTTCCTTTGGCCCTATAGTCTTCAAAGGGATCCGAAGTATCTGTTCTCAGATTCCACAGGAATAAGGCTAGCAAAGAGATCCACGAAATACAGATGTAACTCTGTGAGATGAATTAACAGAACACTAAGCAGTTACTCAGAAAGCTTCTTTCCAGATTTCATCTGAGGATATTTCCTTTTTCACCATAGCCCTCTATGGGCTTCCAAATATCACTTTGCCGATTCCACAAGAACTGTCTAAGCGAAAGGCTTCTTGAGTTGAAAGCTGTAACTCTGTGAGATGATTTCACGGAACACAAAGAAGTATCTCAGAAAGCTTCTTTCTCTTTGTTATCGGAAGATATTTCCTTTGGCCCTATAGTCTTCAAAGGGATCCGAAATATCTGTTCTCAGATTCCAAAGAAATAAGGCTAGCAAAGAGATGCACGAAATACAGATGTAACTCTGTGAGATGAATTAACAGAACACTAAGCAGTTTCTCAGAAAGCTTCTTTCCAGATTTCATCTGAGATTATTTCCTTTTTCACCATAGCCCTCTATGGGCTTCCAAATATCACTTTGCGAATTCCACAAGAACTGTTTTAGCGAAAGGCTTCTTGAGGGGAAAGCTGTAACTCTGTGAGATGATTTCACAGATCACAAAGAAGTTTCTCAGAAAGCTTCTTTCTATTTGTTATCGGAGGATATTTCCTTTGGCCCTATAGTCTTCAAAGGGATCCGAAATATCTGTTCTCAGATTCCACAGAAATAAGGCTAGCAAAGAAATGCACGAAATACAGATGTAACTCTGTGAGTGGAAGTCACACATCACAGAGCAGTTTCTCAGAAAGCTTCTTTCCAGATTTCATCTGAGGATATTTCCTTTTTCACCATAGCATTCTATGGGCTTCCATATATCACTTTGCCAATTCCACAAGAACTGTCTTAGCGAAAGGCTTCTTGAGGGGAAAGCTGTAACTCTGTGACATGATTTCACAGATCACAAAGAAGTTTCTCAGAAAGCTTCTTTCTCTTTGTTATAGGAGGATATTTCCTTTGGCCCTATATTCTTCAAAGGGATCCGAAATATCTGTTCTCAGATTCCACAGAAATAAGGCTAGCAAAGAGATGCACGAAATACAGATGTAACTCTGTGAGATGAATTAACACAACACTAAGCAGTTTCTCAGAAAGCTTCCTTCCAGATTTCATCTGAGGATATTTCCTTTTTCACCATAGCCCTCTATGGGCTTCCAAATATCACTTTGACAATTCCACAAGAACTGGCTTAGCGAAAGGCTTCTTGAGAGGAAAGCTGTAACTCTGTGAGATGATTTCACAGAACACAAAGAAGTTTCTCAGAAAGCTTCTTTCTATTTGTTATCGGAGGATAATTCCTTTGGCCCTATAGTCTTCAAAGGGATCCGAAATATCTGTTCTCAGATTCCACAGAAATAAGGCTAGCAAAGAGATCCACGAAATACAGATGTAACTCTGTGAGATGAATTAACAGAACACTAAGCAGTTTCTCAGAAAGCTTCTTTCCAGATTTCATCTGAGGATATTTCCTTTTTCACCATAGCCCTCTATGGGCTTCCAAATATCACTTTGCCAATTCCACAAGAACTGTCTTAGCGAAAAGCTTCTTGAGGGGAAAGCTGTAACTCTGTGAGATGATTTCACAGAACACAAAGAAGTTTCTTAGAAAGCTTCTTTCTCTTTGTTATCGGAGGATATTTCCTTTGGCCCTATAGTCTTCAAAGGGATCCGAAATATCTGTTCTCAGATTCTACAGAAATAAGGCTAGCAAAGAGATCCACGAAATACAGATGTAACTCTGTGAGATGAATTAACAGAATACTAAGCAGTTTCTCAGAAAGCTTCTTTCTAGATTTCATCTGAGGATATTTCCTTTTTCACCATAGCCCTCTAAGGGCTTCCAAATATCACCTTGCCAATTCCACAAGAACTGTCTCAGCGAAAGGCTTCTTGAGTGGAAAGCTGTAACTCTGTGAGATGATTTCACGGAACACAAAGAAGTATCTCAGAAAGCTTCTTTCTCTTTGTTATCGGAGGATATTTCCTTTGGCCCTATAGTCTTCAAAGGGATCCGAAGTATCTGTTCTCAGATTCCACAGAAATAAGGCTAGCAAAGAGATGCACGAAATACAGATGTAACTCTGTGAGATGAATTAACAGAACACTAAGTAGTTTCTCAGCAAGCTTCTTTCCAGATTTCATCTGAGGATATTTCCTTTTTCACCATAGCCCTCTAAGGGCTTCCAAATATCACCTTGCCAATTCCACAAGAACTGTCTCAGCGAAAGGCTTCTTGAGTGGAAAGCTGTAACTCTGTGAGATGATTTCACGGAACACAAAGAAGTATCTCAGAAAGCTTCTTTCTCTTTGTTATCGGAGGATATTTCCTTTGGCCCTGTAGTCTTCAAAGGGATCCGAAGTATCTGTTCTCAGATTCCACAGAAATAAGGCTAGCAAAGAGATGCACGAAATACAGATGTAACTCTGTGAGATGAATTAACAGAACACTAAGCAGTTTCTCAGAAAACTTCTTTCCAGATTTCATCTGAGGATATTTCCTTTTTCACCATAGCCCTCTATGGGCTTCCAAATATCATTTTGCCAATTCCACAAGAACTGTCTTAGCGAAAGGCTTCTTGAGGGGAAAGCTGTACCTCTGTGAGATGATTTCACAAAACACAAAGAAGTTTCTCAGTAAGCTTCTTTCTCTTTGTTATCGGAGGATATTTCCTTTGGCCCTATAGTCTTCAAAGGGATCCGAAATATCTGTTCTCAGATTCCACAGAAAAAAGGCTAGCAAAGAGATGCACGAAATACAGATGTAACTCTATGAGATGAATTAACACAACACTAAGCAGTTTCTCAGAAAGCTTCTTTCCAGATTTCATCTGAGGATATTTCCTTTTTCACCATAGCCCTCTATGGCTTCCAAATATCACTTTGCCAATTCCACAAGAACTGTCTTAGCGAAAGGCTTCTTGAGGGGAAAGCTGTAACTCTGTGAGATGATTTCACGGAACACAAAGAAGTTTCTCAGAAAGCTTCTTTCTATTTGTTATCGGAGGATATTTCCTTTGGCCCTATAGTCTTCAAAGGGATCCGAAGTATCTGTTCTCAGATTCCACAGAAATAAGGCTAGCAAAGAGATCCACGAAATACAGATGTAACTGTGTGAGATGAATTAACAGAACACTAAGCAGTTTCTCAGAAAGCTTCTTTCCAGATTTCATCTGAGGATATTTCCTTTTTCACCATAGCCCTCTATGGGCTTCCAAATATCACTTTGCCAATTCCACAAGAACTGTCTTAGCGAAAGGCTTCTTGAGTGGAAAGCTGTAACTCTGTGAGATGATTTCACGGAACACAAAGAAGTATCTCAGAAAGCTTCTTTCTCTTTGTTATCGGAGGATATTTCCTTTGGCCCTATAGTCTTCAAAGGGATCCGAAATATCTGTTCTCAGATTCCACAGAAATAAGGCTAGCAAAGAGATGCACGAAATACAGATGTAACTCTGTGAGATGAATTAACAGAACACTAAGCAGTTTCTCAGAAAGCTTCTTTCCAGATTTCATCTGAGGATATTTCTTTTTTCACCATAGCCCTCTAGGGGCTTCCAAATATCACTTTGCGAATTCCACAAGAAGTGTCTTAGCGAAAGGCTTCTTGAGGGGAAAGCTGTAACTCTGTGAGATGATTTCACAGAACACAAACAAGTTTCTCAAAAAGCTTCTTTCTCTTTGTTATCGGAGGATATTTCCTTTGGCCCTATAGTCTTCAAAGGGATACGAAATATCTGTTCTCAGATTCCACAGAAATAAGGCTAGCAAAGAGATGCACGAAATACAGATGTAACTCTGTGAGATGAATTAACAGAACACTAAGCAGTTTCTCAGAAAGCTTCTTTCCAGATTTCATCTGAGGATATTTCCTTTTTCACCATAGCCCTCTATGGGCTTCCAAATATCAGTTTGCCAATTCCACAAGAACTGTCTTAGCGAAAGGCTTCTTGAGGGGAAAGGTGTAACACTGTGAGATGATTTCACAGAACACAAAGAAGTTTCTCAGTAAGCTTCTTTCTCTTTGTTATCGGAGGATATTTCCTTTGGCCCTATAGTCTTCAAAGGGATCCGAAATATCTGTTCTCATATTCCACAGAAATAAGGCTAGCAAAGAGATGCACGAAATACAGATGTAACTCTGTGAGATGAATTAACAGAACACTAAGCAGTTTCTCAGAAAGCTTCTTTCCAGATTTCATCGGAGGATATTTCCTTTTTCAACATAGCCCTCTGTGGGCTTCCAAATATCACTTTGCCAATTCCACAAGAACTGTCTTAGCGAAAGGCTTCTTGAGGGGAAAGCTGTAACTCTGTGAGATGATTTCACAGATCACAAAGAAGTTTCTCAGAAAGCTTCTTTCTCTTTGTTATCGGAGGATATTTCCTTTTGCCCTGTAGTCTTCAAAGGGATCCGAAATATCTGTTCTCAGATTCCACAAAAATAAGGCTAGCAAAGAGATCCACGAAATACAGATGTAACCCTGTGAGGTGAATTAACAGAACACTAAGCAGTTTCTCAGAAATCTTCCTTCCAGATTTCATCTGAGGATATTTCCTTTTTCACCATAGCCCTCTATGGGCTTCCAAATATCACTTTGCCAATTCCACAAGAACTGTCTTAGCGAAAGGCTTCTTGAGGGGAAAGCTCTAACTCTGTGAGATGATTTCACAGAACACAAAGAAGTTTCTCAGAAAGCTTCTTTCTGTTTGTTATGGGAGGATATGTCCTTTGGCCCTATAGCCTTTAAAGGGATCCGAAATATCTGTTCTCAGATTCCACAGAAATAAGGCTAGCAAAGAGATCCACGAAATACAGATGTAACTCTGTGAGTGGAAGTCACACATCACAGAGCAATTTCTCAGAAAGCTTCTTTCCAGATTTCATCTGAGGATATTTCCTTTTTCACCATAGCCCTCTATGGGCTTCCAAATATCACTTTGCCAATTCCACAAGAACTGTCTTAGCGAAAGGCTTCTTGAGGGGAAAGCTGTAACTCTGTGAGATGATTTCACAGATCACAAAGAAGTTTCTCAGAAAGCTTCTTTCTCTTTTTTATCGGAGGATATTTCCTTTGACCCTATAGTCTTCAAAGGGATCCGAAATATCTGTTCTCAGATTCCACAGAAATAAGGCTAGCAAAGAGATGCCCAAAATACAGATGTAACTTTGTGAGATGAATTAACAGAACACTAAGCAGTTTCTCAGAAAGCTTCTTTCCAGATTTCATCTGAGAATATTTCCTTTTTCACCATAGCCCTCTATGGGCTTCCAAATATCACTTTGCCAATTCCACAAGAACTGTCTTAGCGAAAGGCTTCTTGAGGGGAAAGCTGTAAGTCTGTGAGATGATTTCACAGAACACAAAGAAGTTTCTCAGTAAGCATCTTTCTCTTTGTTATCGGAGGATATTTCCTTTGGCCCTATAGTCTTCAAAGGGATCCGAAATATCTCCTCTCAGATTCCACAGAAATAAGGCTAGCAAAGAGATCCACGAAATACAGATGTAACTCTGTGAGAGGAAGTCACACATCACAGAGCAGTTTCTCAGAAAGCTTCTTTCCAAATTTCATCTGAGGATATTTCCTTTTTCACCATAGCCCTCTATGGGCTTCCAAATATCACTTTGCCAATGCCACAAGAACTGTCTTAGCGAAAGGCTTCTTGAGTGGAAAGCTGTAACTCTGTGAATTGATTTCACAGAACACAAAGAAGTTTCTCAGAGGGCTTCTTTCTGTTTGTTATCCGAGGATATTTCCTTTGGCCCTATAGTCTTCAAAGTGATCCGAAATATCTGTTCTCAGATTCCACAGAAATAAGGCTAGCAAAGAGATCCACGAAATACCGATGTAACTCTGTGAGAGGAAGTCACACATCACAGAGCAGTTTCTCAGAAAGCTTCTTTCCAGATTTCATCTGAGGATATTTCCTTTTTCACCATAGCCCTCTATGGGCTTCCAAATATCACTTTGCCAATTCCACAAGAACTGTCTTAGCGAAAGGATTCTCGAGGGGAAAGCTGTAACTCTGTTAGATGATTTCACAGAACACAAAGAAGTTTCTCAGAAAGCTTCTTTCTCATTGTTATCGGAGGATATTTCCTTTGGCCCTATAGTCTTCAAAGGGATCCGAAATATCTGTTCTCAGATTCCAAAGAAATAAGGCTAGCAAAGAGATGCAGGAAATACAGATGTAACTCTGTGAGATGAATTAACAGAACACTAAGCAGTTTCTCAGAAAGCTTCTTTCCAGATTTCATCTGAGGATATTTCCTTTTTCACCATAGCCCTCTATGGGCTTCCAAATATCACTTTGCCAATTGCACAAGAACTGTCTTAGCGAAAGGCTTCTTGAGGAGAAAGCTGTAACTCTGTGAGATGATTTCACAGAACACAAAGAAGTTTCTCAGAAAGCTTCTTTCTCTTTGTTATCGGAGGATATTTCCTTTGGCTCTATAGTCATCAAAGGGATCCGAAATATCTGTTCTCAGATTCCACAGAAATAAGGCTAGCAAAGAGATCCACGAAATACAGATGTAACTCTGTGTGTTGAATTAACAGAACACTAAGCAGTTTCTCAGAAAGCTTCTTTCCAGATTTCATCTGAGGATATTTCCTTTTTCACCATAGCCCTCTATGGGCTTCCAAATATCACTTTGCCAATTCCACAAGAACTGTCTTAGCGAAAGGCTTCTTGAGGGGAAAGCTGTAACTCAGTGAGATGATTTCACAGAACACAAAGAAGATTCTCAGAAAGCTTCTTTCTCATTGTTATCGGAGGATATTTCCTTTGGCCCTATAGACTTCAAACGGATCCGAAATATCTCTTCTCAGATTCCACAGAAATAAGGCTAGCAAAGAGATCCACGAAATACAGATGTAACTCTGTGAGAGGAAGTCACACATCACAGAGCAGTTTCTCAGAAAGCTTCTTTGCAGATTTCATCTGAGGATATTTCCTTTTTCACCATAGCCCCCTATGGGCTTCCAAATATCACTTTGCCAATTTCACAAGAACTGTCTTAGCGAAAGGCTTCTTGAGGGGAAATCTGTAACTCTGTGAGATGATTTCACAGATCACAAAGAAGTTTCTCAGAATGATTCTTTCTCTTTGTTATCGGAGGATATTTCCTTTGGCCCTATAGTCTTCAAAGGGATCCGAAATATCTGTTCTCAGATTCCACAGAAAAAAGGCTAGCAAAGAGATGCACGAAATACAGATGTAACTCTGTGAGATGAATTAAAAGAACACTAAGCAGTTTCTCAGAAAGCTTCTTTCCAGATTTCATCTGAGGATATTTCCTTTTTCACCATAGCCCTCTATGGGCTTCCAAATATCACTTTGCCAATTCCACAAGAACTGTCTTAGCGAAAGGCTTCTTGAGGGGAAAGCTGTAACTCTGTGAGATGATTTCACAGATCACAAAGAAGTTTCTCAGAAAGCTTCTTTCCCTTTTTTATCGGAGGATATTTCCTTTGGCCCTATAGTCTTCAAAGGGATCCGAAATATCTCTTCTCAGATTCCACAGAAATAAGGCTAGCAAAGAGATCCACGAAATACAGATGTAACTCTGTGAGAGGAAGTCACACATCACAGAGCAGTTTCTCAGAAAGCTTCTTTCCAGATTTCATCTGAGGATATTTCCTTTTTCACCATAGCCCTCTATGGGCTTCCATATATCACTTTGCCAATTCCACAAGAACTGTCTTAGCGAAAGGCTTCTTGAGGGGAAAGATGTAACTCTGTGAGATGATTTCACAGAACACAAAGAAGTTTCTCAGTAAGCTTCTTTCTCTTTGTTATCGGAGGATATTTCCTTTGGCCCTTTAGTCTTCAGGGGATCCGAAATATCTGTTCTCAGATTCCACAGAAATAAGGCTAGCAAAGAGATGCCCAAAATACAGATGTAACTCTGTGAGATGAATTAACAGAACACTAAGCAGTTTCTCAGAAAGCTTCTTTCCTGATTTCATCTGAGGATATTTCCTTTTTCACCATAGCCCTCTATGGGCTTCCAAATATCACTTTGCCAATTCCACAAGAACTGTCTTAGCGAAAGGCTTCTTGAGGGGAAAGCTCTAACTCAGTGAGATGATTCCACAGATCACAAAGAAGTTTCTCAGAAAGCTTCTTTCTCTTTGTTATCGGAGGATATTTCCTTTGGCCCTGTAGTCTTCAAAGGGATCCGAAATATCTCTTCTCAGATTCCACAGAAATAAGGCTAGCAAAGAGATCCATGAAATATAGATGTAACTCTGTGAGTGGAAGTCACACATCACAGAGCAGTTTCTCAGAAAGCTTCTTTCCAGATTTCATCTGAGGATATTTCCTTTTTCACCATAGCCCTCTATGGGCTTCCAAATATCACTTTGCCAATTCCACAAGAAGTGTCTTAGCGAAAGGCTTCTTGAGGGGAAAGCTGTAACTCTGTGAGATGATTTCACAGAACACAAAGAAGTTTCTCAGAAAGCTTCTTTCTGTTTGTTATGGGAGGATAAGTCCTTTGGCCCTATAGTCTTCAAAGGGATCCGAAATATCTCTTCTCAGATTCCACAGAAATAAGGTAGCAAAGAGATCCACGAAATACCGATGTAACTCTGTGAGATGAATTAACAGAACACTAAGCAGTTTCTCAGAAAGCTTCTTTCCAGATTTCTTCTGAGGATATTTCCTTTTTCACCATAGCCCTCTATGGGCTTCCAAATATCTCTTTGCCAATTCCACAAGAACTGTCTTAGCGAAAGACTTCTTGAGGGGAAAGCTGTAACTCTGTAAGATGATTAACAGAACACAAAGAAGTTTCTCAGAAAGCTTCTTTCTCTTTGTTATCGGAGAATATTTCCTTTGGCCCTATAGTCTTCAAAGGGATCCGAAATATCTGTTCTCAGATTCCACAGAAATAAGGTTAGCAAAGAGATCCACGAAATACAGATGTAACTCTGTGAGTGGAAGTCACACATCACAGAGCAGTTTCTCAGAAAGCTTCTTTCCAGATTTCATCTGAGGATATTTCCTTTTTCACCATAGCCCTCTATGGGCTTCCAAATATCACTTTGCCAATTCCACAAGAACTGTCTTAGCGAAAGGCTTCTTGAGGGGAAAGCTGTAACTCTGTGAGATGATTTCACAGATCACAAAAAAGTTTCTCAGAAAGCATCTTTCTCTTTGTTATTGGAGGATATTTCCTTTGGCCCTATAGTCTTCAAAGGGATCCGAAATACCTCTTCTCAGATTCCACAGAAATAAGGCTAGCAAAGAGATCCACGAAATACAGATGTAACTCTGTGAGAGGAAGTCACACATCACAGAGCAGTTTCTCAGAAAGCTTCTTTCCAGATTTCATCTGAGGATATTTCCTTTTTCACCATAGCCCCCTGTGGGCTTCCAAATATCACTTTGCGAATTCCACAAGAACTGTCTTAGCGAAAGGCTTCTTGAGGGGAAAGGTGTAACTATGTGAGATGATTTCACAGAACACAAAGAAGTTTCTCAGTAAGCTTCTTTCTCTTTGTTATCGGAGGATATTTCCTTTGGCCCTATAGTCTTCAAAGGGATCCGAAATATCTGTTCTCATATTCCACAGAAATAAGGCTAGCAAAGAGATGCACGAAATACAGATGTAACTCTGTGAGATGAATTAACAGAACACTAAGCAGTTTCTCAGAAAGCTTCTTTCCAGATTTCATCGGAGGATATTTCCTTTTTCACCATAGCCCTCTGTGGGCTTCCAAATATCACTTTGCCAATTCCACAAGAACTGTCTTAGCGAAAGGCTTCTTGAGGGGAAAGCTGTAACTCTGTGAGATGATTTCACAGATCACAAAGAAGTTTCTCAGAAAGCTTCTTTCTCTTTGTTATCGGAGGATATTTCCTTTTGCCCTGTAGTCTTCAAAGGGATCCGAAATATCTGTTCTCAGATTCCACAGAAATAAGGCTAGCAAAGAGATCCACGAAATACAGATGTAACCCTGTGAGGTGAATTAACAGAACACTAAGCAGTTTCTCAGAAATCTTCTTTCCAGATTTCATCTGAGGATATTTCCTTTTTCACCATAGCCCTCAATGGGCTTCCAAATATCACTTTGCCAATTCCACAAGAACTGTCTTAGCGAAAGGCTTCTTGAGGGGAAAGCTCTAACTCTGTGAGATGATTTCACAGAACACAAAGAAGTTTCTCAGAAAGCTTCTTTCTGTTTGTTATGGGAGGATATGTCCTTTGGCCCTATAGCCTTTAAAGGGATCCGAAATATCTGTTCTCAGATTCCACAGAAATAAGGCTAGCAAAGAGATCCACGAAATACAGATGTAACTCTGTGAGTGGAAGTCACACATCACAGAGCAATTTCTCAGAAAGCTTCTTTCCAGATTTCATCTGAGGATATTTCCTTTTTCACCATAGCCCTCTATGGGCTTCCAAATATCACTTTGCCAATTCCACAAGAACTGTCTTAGCGAAAGGCTTCTTGAGGGGAAAGCTGTAACTCTGTGAGATGACTTCACAGAACACAAAGAAGTTTCTCAGTAAGCTTCTTTCTGTTTGTTATCGGAGGATATTTCCTTTGGCTCTATAGTCTTCAAAGGGATCCGAAATATCTGTTCTCAGATTCCACAGAAATAAGGCTAGCAAAGAGATCCACGAAATACAGATGTAACTCCGTGAGATGAATTAACAGAACATTAAGCAGTTTCTCAGAAAGCTTCTTTCCAGATTTCATCTGAGGATATTTCCTTTTTCACCATAGCCCTCTATGGGCTACCAAATATCACTTTGCCAATTCCACAAGAACTGTCTTAGCGAAAGGCTTCTTGAGGGGAAAGCTGTAAGTCTGTGAGATGATTTCACAGAACACAAAGAAGTTTCTCAGTAAGCATCTTTCTCTTTGTTATCGGAGGATATTTCCTTTGGCCCTATAGTCTTCAAAGGGATCCGAAATATCTCCTCTCAGATTCCACAGAAATAAGGCTAGCAAAGAGATCCACGAAATACAGATGTAACTCTGTGAGAGGAAGTCACACATCACAGAGCAGTTTCTCAGAAAGCTTCTTTCCAAATTTCATCTGAGGATATTTCCTTTTTCACCATAGCCCTCTATGGGCTTCCAAATATCACTTTGCCAATGCCACAAGAACTGTCTTAGCGAAAGGCTTCTTGAGGGGAAAGCTGTAACTCTGTGAATTGATTTCACAGAACACAAAGAAGTTTCTCAGAGGGCTTCTTTCTGTTTGTTATCCGAGGATATTTCCTTTGGCCCTATAGTCTTCAAAGTGATCCGAAATATCTGTTCTCAGATTCCACAGAAATAAGGCTAGCAAAGAGATCCACGAAATACCGATGTAACTCTGTGAGAGGAAGTCACACATCACAGAGCAGTTTCTCAGAAAGCTTCTTTCCAGATTTCATCTGAGGATATTTCCTTTTTCACCATAGCCCTCTATGGGCTTCCAAATATCACTTTGCCAATTCCACAAGAACTGTCTTAGCGAAAGGATTCTCGAGGGGAAAGCTGTAACTCTGTTAGATGATTTCACAGAACACAAAGAAGTTTCTCAGAAAGCTTCTTTCTCATTGTTATCGGAGGATATTTCCTTTGGCCCTATAGTCTTCAAAGGGATCCGAAATATCTGTTCTCAGATTCCAAAGAAATAAGGCTAGCAAAGAGATGCACGAAATACAGATGTAACTCTGTGAGATGAATTAACAGAACACTAAGCAGTTTCTCAGAAAGCTTCTTTCCAGATTTCATCTGAGGATATTTCCTTTTTCACCATAGCCCTCTATGGGCTTCCAAATATCACTTTGCCAATTGCACAAGAACTGTCTTAGCGAAAGGCTTCTTGAGGAGAAAGCTGTAACTCTGTGAGATGATTTCACAGAACACAAAGAAGTTTCTCAGAAAGCTTCTTTCTCTTTGTTATCGGAGGATATTTCCTTTGGCTCTATAGTCATCAAAGGGATCCGAAATATCTGTTCTCAGATTCCACAGAAATAAGGCTAGCAAAGAGATCCACGAAATACAGATGTAACTCTGTGTGATGAATTAACAGAACACTAAGCAGTTTCTCAGAAAGCTTCTTTCCAGATTTCATCTGAGGATATTTCCTTTTTCACCATAGCCCTCTATGGGCTTCCAAATATCACTTTGCCAATTCCACAAGAACTGTCTTAGCGAAAGGCTTCTTGAGGGGAAAGCTGTAACTCTGTGAGATGATTTCACAGAACACAAAGAAGTTTCTCAGAAAGCTTCTTTCTGATTGTTATCGGAGGATATTTCCTTTGGCCCTATAGACTTCAAACGGATCCGAAATATCTCTTCTCAGATTCCACAGAAATAAGGCTAGCAAAGAGATCCACGAAATACAGATGTAACTCTGTGAGAGGAAGTCACACATCACAGAGCAGTTTCTCAGAAAGCTTCTTTGCAGATTTCATCTGAGGATATTTCCTTTTTCACCATAGCCCCCAATGGGCTTCCAAATATCACTTTGCCAATTCCACAAGAACTGTCTTAGCGAAAGGCTTCTTGAGGGGAAAGCTGTAACTCTGTGAGATGATTTCACAGATCACAAAGAAGTTTCTCAGAAAGATTCTTTCTCTTTGTTATCAGAGGATATTTCCTTTGGCCCTATAGTCTTCAAAGGGATCCGAAATATCTGTTCTCAGATTCCACAGAAAAAAGGCTAGCAAAGAGATGCACGAAATACAGATGTAACTCTGTGAGATGAATTAAAAGAACACTAAGCAGTTTCTCAGAAAGCTTCTTTCCAGATTTCATCTGAGGATATTTCCTTTTTCACCATAGCCCTCTATGGGCTTCCAAATATCACTTTGCCAATTCCACAAGAACTGTCTTAGCGAAAGGCTTCTTGAGGGGAAAGCTGTAACTCTGTGAGATGATTTCACAGATCACAAAGAAGTTTCTCAGAAAGCTTCTTTCTCTTTTTTATCGGAGGATATTTCCTTTGGCCCTATAGTCTTCAAAGGGATCCGAAATATCTCTTCTCAGATTCCACAGAAATAAGGCTAGCAAAGAGATCCACGAAATACAGATGTAACTCTGTGAGAGGAAGTCACACATCACAGAGCAGTTTCTCAGAAAGCTTCTTTCCAGATTTCATCTGAGGATATTTCCTTTTTCACCATAGCCCTCTATGGGCTTCCATATATCACTTTGCCAATTCCACAAGAACTGTCTTAGCGAAAGGCTTCTTGAGGGGAAAGATGTAACTCTGTGAGATGATTTCACAGAACACAAAGAAGTTTCTCGGTAAGCTTCTTTCTCTTTGTTATCGGAGGATATTTCCTTTGGCCCTTTAGTCTTCAGGGGATCCGAAATATCTGTTCTCAGATTCCACAGAAATAAGGCTAGCAAAGAGATGCCCAAAATACAGATGTAACTCTGTGAGATGAATTAACAGAACACTAAGCAGTTTCTCAGAAAGCTTCTTTCCAGATTTCATCTGAGGATATTTCCTTTTTCACCATAGCCCTCTATGGGCTTCCAAATATCACTTTGCCAATTCCACAAGAACTGTCTTAGCGAAAGGCTTCTTGAGGGGACAGCTGTAACTCTGTGAGATGATTTCACAGATCAGAAAGAAGTTTCTCAGAAAGCTTCTTTCTCTTTGTTATCGGAGGATATTTCCTTTGGCCCTGTAGTCTTCAAAGGGATCCGAAATATCTCTTCTCAGATTCCACAGAAATAAGGCTAGCAAAGAGATCCATGAAATATAGATGTAACTCTGTGAGTGGAAGTCACACATCACAGAGCAGTTTCTCAGAAAGCTTCTTTCCAGATTTCATCTGAGGATATTTCCTTTTTCACCATAGCCCTCTATGGGCTTCCAAATATCACTTTGCCAATTCCACAAGAACTGTCTTAGCGAAAGGCTTCTTGAGGGGAAAGCTGTAACTCTGTGAGATGATTTCACAGAACACAAAGAAGTTTCTCAGAAAGCTTCTTTCTGTTTGTTATGGGAGGATAAGTCCTTTGGCCCTATAGTCTTCAAAGGGATCCGAAATATCTCTTCTCAGATTCCACAGAAATAAGGTAGCAAAGAGATCCACGAAATACCGATGTAACTCTGTGAGATGAATTAACAGAACACTAAGCAGTTTCTCAGAAAGCTTCTTTCCAGATTTCTTCTGAGGATATTTCCTTTTTCACCATAGCCCTCTATGGGCTTCCAAATATCACTTTGCCAATTCCACAAGAACTGTCTTAGCGAAAGACTTCTTGAGGGGAAAGCTGTAACTCTGTAAGATGATTAACAGAACACAAAGAAGTTTCTCAGAAAGCTTCTTTCTCTTTGTTATCGGAGAATATTTCCTTTGGCCCTATAGTCTTCAAAGGGATCGGAAATATCTGTTCTCAGATTCCACAGAAATAAGGTTAGCAAAGAGATCCACGAAATACAGATGTAACTCTGTGAGTGGAAGTCACACATCACAGAGCAGTTTCTCAGAAAGCTTCTTTCCAGATTTCATCTGAGGATATTTCCTTTTTCACCATAGCCCTCTATGGGCTTCCAAATATCACTTTGCCAATTCCACAAGAACTGTCTTAGCGAAAGGCTTCTTGAGGGGAAAGCTGTAACTCTGTGAGATGATTTCACAGATCACAAAGAAGTTTCTCAGAAAGCTTCTTTCTCTTTGTTATTGGAGGATATTTCCTTTGGCCCTATAGTCTTCAAAGGGATCCGAAATACCTCTTCTCAGATTCCACAGAAATAAGGCTAGCAAAGAGATGCACGAAATACAGATGTAACTCTGTGAGATGAATTATCAGAACACTAAGCAGTTTCTCAGAAAGCTTCTTTCCAGATTTCATCGGAGGATATTTCCTTTTTCACCATAGCCCTCTGTGGGCTTCCAAATATCACTTTGCCAATTCCACAAGAACTGTCTTAGCGAAAGGCTTCTTGAGGGGAAAGCTGTAACTCTGTGAGATGATTTCACAGATCACAAAGAAGTTTCTCAGAAAGCTTCTTTCTCTTTGTTATCGGAGGATATTTCCTTTTGCCCTGTAGTCTTCAAAGGGATCCGAAATATCTGTTCTCAGATTCCACAGAAATAAGGCTAGCAAAGAGATCCACGAAATACAGATGTAACCCTGTGAGGTGAATTAACAGAACACTAAGCAGTTTCTCAGAAATCTTCTTTCCAGATTTCATCTGAGGATATTTCCTTTTTCACCATAGCCCTCTATGGGCTACCAAATATCACTTTGCCAATTCCACAAGAACTGTCTTGGCGAAAGGCTTCTTGAGGGGAAAGCTGTAACTCTGTGAGATGATTTTACAGAACACAAAGAAGTTTCTCAGAAAGCTTCTTTCTCTTTGTTATCGGAGGATATTTCCTTTGGCCCTATAGTCTTCAAAGGGATCCGAAATATCTGTTTTCAGATTCCAAAGAAATAAGGCTAGCAAAGAGATCCACGAAATACAGATGTAACTCTGTGAGATGAATTAACAGAACACTAAGCAGTTTCTCAGAAAGCTTCTTTCCAGATTTCATCGGAGGATATTTCCTTTTTCACCATAGCCCTCTAGGGGCTTCCAAATATCACTTTGCCAATTCCACAAGAACTGTTTTAGCGAAAGGCTTCTTGAGGGGAAAGCTGTAACTCTGTGAGATGATTTCACAGAACACAAAGAAGTGTCTCAGAAAGCTTCTTTCTGTTTATTATCGGAGGATGTTTCCTTTGGCTCTATAGTCTTCAAAGGGATCCGAAATATCTGTTCTCAGATTCCACAGAAATAAGGCTAGCAAAGAGATCCACGAAATACAGATGTAACTCTGTGAGATAAATTAACAGAACACTAAGCAGTTTCTCAGAAAGCTTCTTTCCAGATTTCATCTGAGGATATTTCCTTTTTCACCATAGCCCTCTATGGGCTTCCAAATATCACTTTGCCAATTCCACAAGAACTGTCTTAGCGAAAGGCTTCTTGAGGGGACAGCTGTAACTCTGTGAGATGATTTCACAGATCACAAAGAAGTTTCTCAGAAAGCTTCTTTCTCTTTGTTATCGGAGAATATTTCCTTTGGCCCTATAGTCTTCAAAGGGATCCGAAATATCTGTTCTCAGATTCCACAGAAATAAGGTTAGCAAAGAGATCCACGAAATACAGATGTAACTCTGTGAGTGGAAGTCACACATCACATAGCAGTTTCTCAGAAAGCTTCTTTCCAGATTTCATCTGAGGATATTTCCTTTTTCACCATAGCCCTCTATGGGCTTCCAAATATCACTTTGCCAATTCCACAAGAACTGTCTTAGCGAAAGGCTTCTTGAGGGGAAAGCTCTTACTCTGTGAGATGATTTCACAGAACACAAAGAAGTTTCTCAGAAAGCTTCTTTCTGTTTGTTATGGGAGGATATGTCCTTTGGCCCTATAGCCTTTAAAGGGATCCGAAATATCTGTTCTCAGATTCTACAGAAATAAGGCTAGCAAAGAGATCCACGAAACACAGATGTAACTCTGTGAGTGGAAGTCACACATCACAGAGCAATTTCTCAGAAAGCTTCTTTCCAGATTTCATGTGAGGATATTTCCTTTTTCACCATAGCCCTCTATGGGCTTCCAAATATCACTTTGCCAATTCCACAAGAACTGTCTTAGCGAAAGGCTTCTTGAGGGGAAAGCTGTAACTCTGTGAGATGACTTCACAGAACACAAAGAAGTTTCTCAGTAAGCTTCTTTCTGTTTGTTATCGGAGGATATTTCCTTTGGCTCTATAGTCTTCAAAGGGATCCGAAATATCTGTTCTCAGATTCCACAGAAATAAGGCTAGCAAAGAGATCCACGAAATACAGATGTAACTCCGTGAGATGAATTAACAGAACATTAAGCAGTTTCTCAGAAAGCTTCTTTCCAGATTTCATCTGAGGATATTTCCTTTTTCACCATAGCCCTCTATGGGCTACCAAATATCACTTTGCCAATTCCACAAGAACTGTCTTGGCGAAAGGCTTCTTGAGGGGAAAGCTGTAACTCTGTGAGATGATTTTACAGAACACAAAGAAGTTTCTCAGAAAGCTTCTTTCTCTTTGTTATCGGAGGATATTTCCTTTGGCCCTATAGTCTTCAAAGGGATCTGAAATATCTGTTCTCAGATTCCACAGAAATAAGGCTAGCAAAGAGATCCACGAAATACAGATGTAACTCTGTGAGATGAATTAACAGAACACTAAGCAGTTTCTCAGAAAGCTTCTTTCCAGATTTCATCTGAGGATATTTCCTTTTTCACCATAGCCCTCTATGGGCTTCCAAATATCACTTTGCCAATTCCACAAGAACTGTCTTAGCGAAAGGCTTCTTGAGGGGAAAGATGTAACTCTGTAAGATGATTTCACAGAACACAAAGAAGTTTCTCAGAAAGCTTCTTTCTCTTTGTTATCGGAGGATATTTTCTTTGGCCCTATAGTCTTCAAAGGGATCCGAAATATCTGTTCTCAGATTCCACAGAAACAAGGTTAGCAAAGAGATCCACGAAATACAGATGTAACTCTGTGAGTGGAAGTCACACATCACAGAGCAGTTTCTCAGAAAGCTTCTTTCCAGATTTCATCTGAGGATATTTCCTTTTTCACCATAGCCCTCTATGGGCTTCCAAATATCACTTTGCCAATTCCACAAGAACTGTCTTAGCGAAAGGCTTCTTGAGGGGAAAGCTGTAACTCTGTGAGGTGATTTCACAGAACACAAAGAAGTTTCTCAGAAAGCTTCTTTCTCATTGTTATCGGAGGATATTTCCTTTGGCCCTATAGTCTTCAAAGGGATCCGAAATATCTGTTCTCAGATTCCAAAGAAATAAGGCTAGCAAAGAGATGCACGAAATACAGATGTAACTCTGTGAGATGAATTAACAGAACACTAAGCAGTTTCTCAGAAAGCTTATTTCCAGATTTCATCTGAGGATATTTCCTTTTTCACCATAGCCCTCTATGGGCTTCCAAATATCACTTTGCCATTCCACAAGAACTGTCTTAGCGAAAGGCTTCTTGAGGGGAAAGCTGTAACTCTGTGAGATGATTTCACAGAACACAAAGAAGTTTCTCAGAAAGCTTCTTTCTCTTTGTTATCGGAGGATATTTCCTTTGGCCCTATAGTCTTAAAAGGGATCGGAAATATCTGTTCTCAGATTCCAAAGAAATAAGGCTAGCAAAGAGATCCACGTAATACAGATGTAATTCTGTGAGTCGAAGTCACACATCACAGAGCAGTTTCTCAGAAAGCTTCTTTCCACATTTCATCTGAGGATATTTCCTTTTTCACCATAGCCCTCTATGGGCTTCCAAATATCACTTTGCCAATTCCACAAGAACTGTCTTAGCGAAAGGCTTCTTGAGGGGAAAGCTGTAACTCTGTGAGATGATTTTACAGAACACAAAGAAGTTTCTCAGAAAGCTTCTTTCTCATTGCTATAGGAGGATATTTCCTTTGGCCCTATAGTCTTCAAAGGGATCCGAAATATCTGTTCTCAGATTCCAAAGAAATAAGGCTATCAAAGAGATGCACGAAACACAGATGTAACTCTGTGAGATTAATTAACAGAACACTAAGCAGTTTCTCAGAAAGCTTCTTTCCAGATTTCATCTGAGGATATTCCTTTTTCACCATAGCCCTCTATGGGCTTCCAAATATCACTTTGCAAATTCCACAAGAACTGTCTTAGCGAAAGGCTTCTTTAGGGGAAAGCTGTAACTCTGTGAGATGATTTCACAGAACACAAAGAAGTTTCTCAGAAAGCTTCTTTCTCATTGTTATCGGAGGATATTTCCTTTGGCCCTATAGTCTTCAAAGGGATCCGAAATATCTGTTCTCAGATTCCAAAGAAATAAGGCTAGCAAAGAGATGCACGAAATACAGATGTAACTCTGTGAGATGAATTCACAGAACACTAAGCAGTTTCTCAGAAAGCTTCTTTCCAGATTTCATCGGAGGATATTTCCTTTTTCACCATAGCCCTCTATGGGCTTCCAAATATCACTTTGCCAATTCCACAAGAACTGTCTTAGCGAAAGGCTTCTTGAGGGGAAAGCTGTAACACTCTGAGATGATTTCACAGATCACAAAGAAGTTTCTCAGAAAGCTTCTTTCTCTTTGTTATCGGAGGATATTTCCTTTGGCCCTATAGTCTTCAAAGGGATCCGAAATATCTGTTCTCAGATTCCACAGAAATAAGGCTAGCAAAGAGATCCACGAAATACAGATGTAACTCTTTGAGATGAATTAAAAGAACACTAAGCAGTTTCTCAGAAAGCTTCTTTCCAGATTTCATCTGAGGATATTTCCTTTTTCACCATAGCCCTCTATGGGCTACCAAATATCACTTTGCCAATTCCACAAGAACTGTCTTGGCGAAAGGCTTCTTGAGGGGAAAGCTGTAACTCTGTGAGATGATTTTACAGAACACAAAGAAGTTTCTCAGAAAGCTTCTTTCTCTTTGTTATCGGAGGATATTTCCTTTGGCCCTATAGTCTTCAAAGGGATCTGAAATATCTGTTCTCAGATTCCACAGAAATAAGGCAAGCAAAGAGATCCACGAAATACAGATGTAACTCTGTGAGATGAATTAACAGAACACTAAGCAGTTTCTCAGAAAGCTTCTTTCCAGATTTCATCTGAGGATATTTCCTTTTTCACCATAGCCCTCTATGGGCTTCCAAATATCACTTTGCCAATTCCACAAGAACTGTCTTAGCGAAAGGCTTCTTGAGGGGAAAGCTGTAACTCTGTAAGATGATTTCACAGAACACAAAGAAGTTTCTCAGAAAGCTTCTTTCTCTTTGTTATCGGAGGATATTTCCTTTGGCCACATAATCTTCAAAGGGATCCGAAATATCTGTTCTCAGATTCCACAGAAATAAGGCTAGCAAAGAGATCCACGAAATACCGATGTAACTCTGTGAGATGAATTAACAGAACACTAAGCAGTTTCTCAGAAAGCTTCTTTCCAGATTTCATGTGAGGATATTTCCTTTTTCACCATAGCCCTCTATGGGCTTCCAAATATCACTTTGCCAATTCCACAAGAACTGTCTTAGCGAAAGACTTCTTGAGGGGAAAGCTGTAACTCTGTAAGATGATTAACAGAACACAAAGAAGTTTCTCAGAAAGCTTCTTTCTCTTTGTTATCGGAGAATATTTCCTTTGGCCCTATAGTCTTCAAAGGGATCCGAAATATCTGTTCTCAGATTCCACAGAAATAAGGTTAGCAAAGAGATCCACGAAATACAGATGTAACTCTGTGAGTGGAAGTCACATATCACAGAGCACGATCTCAGAAAGCTTCTTTCCAGATTTCATCTGAGGATATTTCCTTTTTCACCATAGCCCTCTATGGGCTTCCAAATATCACTTTGCCAATTCCACAAGAACTGTCTTAGCGAAAGGCTTCTTGAGGGGAAAGCTGTAACTCTGTGAGATGATTTCACAGATCACAAAGAAGTTTCTCAGAAAGCTTCTTTCTCTTTGTTATCGGAGGATAATTCCTTTGGCCCTATAGTCTTCAAAGGGATCCGAAATATCTGTTCTCAGATTCCACAGAAAAAAGGCTAGCAAAGAGATGCACGAAATACAGATGTAACTCTGTGAGGTGAATTAACAGAACACTAAGCAGTTTCTCAGAAAGCTTCTTTCCAGATTTCATCTGAGGATATTTCCTTTTTCACCATAGCCCTCTATGGGCTTCCAAATATCACTTTGCCAATTCCACAAGAGCGGTCTTAGCGAAAGGCTTCTTGAGCGGAAAGCTGTAACTCTGTGAGATGATTTCACAAAACACAAAGAAGTTTCTCAGTAAGCTTCTTTCTCTTTGTTATCGGAGGATATTTCCTTTGTCCCTATAGTCTTCAAAGGGATCCGAAATATCTGTTCTCAGATTCCACAGAAATAAGGCTAGCAAAGAGATCCACGAAATACAGATGTAACTCTGTGAGATGAATTAACAGAACACTAAGCAGTTTCTCAGAAAGCTTCTTTCCAGATTTCATCGGAGGATATTTCCTTTTTCACCATAGCCCTCTGTGGGCTTCCAAATATCACTTTGCCAATTCCACAAGAACTGTCTTAGCGAAAGGCTTCTTGAGGGGAAAGCTGTAACTCTGTGAGATGATTTCACAGATAACAAAGAAGTTTCTCAGAAAGCTTCTTTCTCTTTGTTATCGGAGGATATTTCCTTTTGCCCTGTAGTCTTCAAAGGGATCCGAAATATCTCTTCTCAGATTTCACAGAAATAAGGCTAGCAAAGAGATCCAGGAAATATAGATGTAACTCTGTGAGTGGAAGTCACACATCACAGAGCAGTTTCTCAGAAATCTGCTTTCCAGATTTCATCTGAGGATATTTCCTTTTTCACCATAGCCCTCTATGGGCTTCCAAATATCACTTTGCCAATTCCACAAGAACTGTCTTAGCGAAAGGCTTCTTGAGGGGAAAGCTGTAACTCTGTGAGATGATTTCACAGAACACAAAGAAGTGTCTCAGAAAGCTTCTTTCTGTTTGTTATGGGAGGATATGTCCTTTGGCCCTATAGTCTTCAAAGGGATCCGAAATATCTGTTCTCAGATTCCACAGAAATAAGGCTAGCAAAGAGATCCACGAAATACAGATGTAACTCTGTGAGTGGAAGTCACACATCACAGAGCAATTTCTCAGAAAGCTTCTTTCCAGATTTCATCTGAGGATATTTCCTTTTTCACCATAGCCCTCTATGGGCTTCCAAATATCACTTTGCCAATTCCACAAGAACTGTCTTAGCGAAAGGCTTCTTGAGGGGAAAGCTGTAACTCTGTGAGGTGATTTCACAGAACACAAAGAAGTTTCTCAGAAAGCTTCTTTCTCATTGTTATCAGAGGATATTTCCTTTGGCCCTATAGTCTTCAAAGGGATCCGAAATATCTGTTCTCAGATTCCAAAGAAATAAGGCTAGCAAAGAGATGCACGAAATACAGATGTAACTCTGTGAGATGAATTAACAGAACACTAAGCAGTTTCTCAGAAAGCTTATTTCCAGATTTCATCTGAGGATATTTCCTTTTTCACCATAGCCCTCTATGGGCTTCCAAATATCACTTTTCCATTCCACAAGAACTGTCTTAGCGAAAGGCTTCTTGAGGGGAAAGCTGTAACTCTGTGAGATGATTTCACAGAACACAAAGAAGTTTCTCAGAAAGCTTCTTTCTGTTTGTTATCGGAGGATATTTCCTTTGGCCCTATAGTCTTGAAAGGGATCGGAAATATCTGTTCTCAGATTCCACAGAAATAAGGCTAGCAAAGAGATCCACGAAATACAGATGTAACTCCGTGAGATGAATTAACAGAACACTAAGCAGTTTCTCAGAAAGCTTCTTTCCAGATTTCAACGGAGGATATTTCCTTTTTCACCATAGCCCTCTATGGGCTTCCGAATATCACTTTGCCAATTTCACAAGAACTGTCTTAGCGAAAGGCTTCTTTAGTGAAAAGGTGTAACTCTGTGAGATGATTTCACGGAACACAAAGAAGTTTCTCAGAAAGCTTCTGTCTCTTTGTTATCGGAGGATATTTCCTTTGGCCCTATAGTCTTCAAAGGGATCCGAAGTATCTGTTCTCAGATTCCACAGGAATAAGGCTAGCAAAGAGATCCACGAAATACAGATGTAACTCTGTGAGATGAATTAACAGAACACTAAGCAGTTTCTCAGAAAGCTTCTTTCCAGATTTCATCTGAGGATATTTCCTTTTTCACCATAGCCCTCTATGGGCTTCCAAATATCACTTTGCCGATTCCACAAGAACTGTCTAAGCGAAAGGCTTCTTGAGTTGAAAGCTGTAACTCTGTGAGATGATTTCACGGAACACAAAGAAGTATCTCAGAAAGCTTCTTTCTCTTTGTTATCGGAAGATATTTCCTTTGGCCCTATAGTCTTCAAAGGGATCCGAAATATCTGTTCTCAGATTCCAAAGAAATAAGGCTAGCAAAGAGATGCACGAAATACAGATGTAACTCTGTGAGATGAATTAACAGAACACTAAGCAGTTTCTCAGAAAGCTTCTTTCCAGATTTCATCTGAGATTATTTCTTTTTTCACCATAGCCCTCTATGGGCTTCCAAATATCACTTTGCCAATTCCACAAGAACTGTCTTAGCGAAAGTCTTCTTGAGGGGAAAGCTGTAACTCTGTGAGATGATTTCACAGATCACAAAGAAGTTTCTCAGAAAGCTTCTTTCTATTTGTTATCGGAGGATATTTCCTTTGGCCCTATAGTCTTCAAAGGGATCCGAAATATCTGTTCTCAGATTCCACAGAAATAAGGCTAGCAAAGAGATGCACGAAATACAGATGTAACTCTGTGAGTGGAAGTCACACATCACAGAGCAGTTTCTCAGAAAGCTTCTTTCCAGATTTCATCTGAGGATATTTCCTTTTTCACCATAGCATTCTATGGGCTTCCATATATCACTTTGCCAATTCCACAAGAACTGTCTTAGCGAAAGGCTTCTTGAGGGGAAAGCTGTAACTCTGTGACATGATTTCACAGATCACAAAGAAGTTTCTCAGAAAGCTTCTTTCTCTTTGTTATAGGAGGATATTTCCTTTGGCCCTATATTCTTCAAAGGGATCCGAAATATCTGTTCTCAGATTCCACAGAAATAAGGCTAGCAAAGAGATCCACGAAATACAGATGTAACTCTGTGAGATGAATTAACAGAACACTAAGCAGTTTCTCAGAAAGCTTCTTTCCAGATTTCATCTGAGGATATTTCCTTTTTCACCATAGCCCTCTATGGGCTTCCAAATATCACTTTGCCAATTCCACAAGAACTGTCTTAGCGAAAGGCTTCTTGAGGGGAAAGCTGTAACTCTGTGAGATGATTTCACAGAACACAAAGAAGTTTCTTAGAAAGCTTCTTTCTCTTTGTTATCGGAGGATATTTCCTTTGGCCCTATAGTCTTCAAAGGGATCCGAAATATCTGTTCTCAGATTCTACAGAAATAAGGCTAGCAAAGAGATCCACGAAATACAGATGTAACGCTGTGAGATGAATTAACAGAACACTAAGCAGTTTCTCAGAAAGCTTCTTTCCAGATTTCATCTGAGGATATTTCCTTTTTCACCATAGCCCTCTAAGGGCTTCCAAATATCACCTTGCCAATTCCACAAGAACTGTCTCAGCGAAAGGCTTCTTGAGTGGAAAGCTGTAACTCTGTGAGATGATTTCACGGAACACAAAGAAGTATCTCAGAAAGCTTCTTTCTCTTTGTTATCGGAGGATATTTCCTTTGGCCCTATAGTCTTCAAAGGGATCCGAAGTATCTGTTCTCAGATTCCACAGAAATAAGGCTAGCAAAGAGATGCACGAAATACAGATGTAACTCTGTGAGATGAATTAACAGAACACTAAGTAGTTTCTCAGAAAGCTTCTTTCCAGATTTCATCTGAGGATATTTCCTTTTTCACCATAGCCCTCTAAGGGCTTCCAAATATCACCTTGCCAATTCCACAAGAACTGTCTCAGCGAAAGTCTTCTTGAGGGGAAAGCTGTAACTCTGTGAGATGATTTCACGGAACACAAAGAAGTATCTCAGAAAGCTTCTTTCTCTTTGTTATCGGAGGATATTTCCTTTGGCCCTATAGTCTTCAAAGGGATCCGAAGTATCTGTTCTCAGATTCCACAGAAATAAGGCTAGCAAAGAGATGCACGAAATACAGATGTAACTCTGTGAGATGAATTAACAGAACACTAAGCAGTTTCTCAGAAAGCTTCTTTCCAGATTTCATCTGAGGATATTTCCTTTTTCACCATAGCCCTCTATGGGCTTCCAAATATCACTTTGCCAATTCCACAAGAACTGTCTTAGCGAAAGGCTTCTTGAGGGGAAAGCTGTACCTCTGTGAGATGATTTCACAAAACACAAAGAAGTTTCTCAGTAAGCTTCTTTCTCTTTGTTATCGGAGGATATTTCCTTTGGCCCTATAGTCTTCAAAGGGATCCGAAATATCTGTTCTCAGATTCCACAAAAAATAAGGCTAGCAAAGAGATGCACGAAACACAGATGTAACTCTGTGAGATGAATTAACAGAACACTAATCAGTTTCTCAGAAAGCTTCTTTCCAGATTTCATCTGAGGATATTTCCTTTTTCACCATAGCCCTCTATGGGCTTCCAAATATCACTTTGCCAATTCCACAAGAACTGTCTTAGCGAAAGGCTTCTTGAGGGGAAAGCCGTAACTCTGTGAGATGATTTCACAGAACACAAAGAAGTTTCTCAGAAAGCTTCTTTCTCTTTGTTATCGGAGGTTATTTCCTTTGGCCCTATAGTCTTCAAAGGGATCCGAAATATCTGTTCTCAGATTCCAAAGAAATAAGGCTAGCAAAGAGATCCACGAAATACAGATGTAACTCTGTCAGATGAATTAACAGAACACTAAGCAGTTTCTCAGAAAGCTTCTTTCCAGATTTCATCTGAGGATATTTCCTTTTTCACCATACCCTCTATGGGCTTCCAAATATCACTTTGCCAATTCCACAAGAACTGTCTTAGCGAAAGACTTCTTGAGGGGAAAGCTGTAACTCTGTAAGATGATTAACAGAACACAAAGAAGTTTCTCAGAAAGCTTCTTTCTCTTTGTTATCGGAGAATATTTCCTTTGGCCCTATAGTCTTCAAAGGGATCCGAAATATCTGTTCTCAGATTCCACAGAAATAAGGTTAGCAAAGAGATCCACGAAAAACAGATGTAACTCTGTGAGTGGAAGTCACATATCACAGAGCACTATCTCAGAAAGCTTCTTTCCAGATTTCATCTGAGGATATTTCCTTTTTCACCATAGCCCTCTATGGGCTTCCAAATATCACTTTGCCAATTCCACAAGAACTGTCTTAGCGAAAGGCTTCTTGAGGGGAAAGCTGTAACTCTGTGAGATGATTTCACAGATCACAAAGAAGTTTCTCAGAAAGCTTCTTTCTCTTTGTTATCGGAGGATAATTCCTTTGGCCCTATAGTCTTCAAAGGGATCCGAAATATCTGTTCTCAGATTCCACAGAAAAAATGCTAGCAAAGAGATGCACGAAATACAGATGTAACTCTGTGAGGTGAATTAACAGAACACTAAGCAGTTTCTCAGAAAGCTTCTTTCCAGATTTCATCTGAGGATATTTCCTTTTTCACCATAGCCCTCTATGGGCTTCCAAATATCACTTTGCCAATTCCACAAGAGCGGTCTTAGCGAAAGGCTTCTTGAGCGGAAAGCTGTAACTCTGTGAGATGATTTCACAAAACACAAAGAAGTTTCTCAGTAAGCTTCTTTCTCTTTGTTATCGGAGGATATTTCCTTTGTCCCTATAGTCTTCAAAGGGATCCGAAATATCTGTTCTCAGATTCCACAGAAATAAGGCTAGCAAAGAGATCCACGAAATACAGATGTAACTCTGTGAGATGAATTAACAGAACACTAAGCAGTTTCTCAGAAAGCTTCTTTCCAGATTTCATCGGAGGATATTTCCTTTTTCACCATAGCCCTCTGTGGGCTTCCAAATATCACTTTGCCAATTCCACAAGAACTGTCTTAGCGAAAGGCTTCTTGAGGGGAAAGCTGTAACTCTGTGAGATGATTTCACAGATCACAAAGAAGTTTCTCAGAAAGCTTCTTTCTCTTTGTTATCGGAGGATATTTCCTTTTGCCCTGTAGTCTTCAAAGGGATCCGAAATATCTCTTCTCAGATTTCACAGAAATAAGGCTAGCAAAGAGATCCAGGAAATATAGATGTAACTCTGTGAGTGGAAGTCACACATCACAGAGCAGTTTCTCAGAAATCTTCTTTCCAGATTTCATCTGAGGATATTTCCTTTTTCACCATAGCCCTCTATGGGCTTCCAAATATCACTTTGCCAATTCCACAAGAACTGTCTTAGCGAAAGGCTTCTTGAGGGGAAAGCTGTAACTCTGTGAGATGATTTCACAGAACACAAAGAAGTTTCTCAGAAAGCTTCTTTCTGTTTGTTATGGGAGGATATGTCCTTTGGCCCTATAGTCTTCAAAGGGATCCGAAATATCCGTTCTGAGATTCCAAAGAAATAAGGCTAGCAAAGAGATCCACGAAATACAGATGTAACTCTGTGAGTGGAAGTCACACATCACAGAGCAATTTCTCAGAAAGCTTCTTTCCAGATTTCATCTGAGGATATTTCCTTTTTCACCATAGCCCTCTATGGGCTTCCAAATATCACTTTGCCAATTCCACAAGAACTGTCTTAGCGAAAGGCTTCTTGAGGGGAATGCTGTAACTCTGTGAGATGATTTCACAGAACACAAAGAAGTTTCTCAGAAAGCTTCTTTCTGTTTGTTATCGGAGGATATTTCCTTTGGCTCTATAGTCTTCAAAGGGATCCGAAATATCTGTTCTCAGATTCCACAGAAATAAGGCTATCAAAGAGATCCACGAAATACAGATGTAACTCTGTGAGATGAATTAACAGAACATTAAGCAGTTTCTCAGAAAGCTTCTTTCCAGATTTCATCTGAGGATATTTCCTTTTTCACCATAGCCCTCTATGGGCTTCCAAATATCACTTTGCCAATTCCACAAGAACTGTCTTGGCGAAAGGCTTCTTGAGGGGAAAGCTGTAACTCTGTGAGATGATTTTACAGAACACTAAGAAGTTTCTCAGAAAGCTTCTTTCTCTTTGTTATCGGAGGATATTTCCTTTGGCCCTGTAGTCTTCAAAGGGATCCGAAATATCTGTTCTCAGATTCCACAGAAATAAGGCTAGCAAAGAGATCCACGAAATACAGATGTAACTCTGTGAGATGAATTAACAGAACACTAAGCAGTTTCTCAGAAAGCTTCTTTCCAGATTTCATCTGAGGATATTTCCTTTTTCACCATAGCCCTCTATGGGCTTCCAAATATCACTTTGCCAATTCCACAAGAACTGTCTTAGCGAAAGGCTTCTTGAGGGGAAAGCAGTAACTCTGTAAGATGATTTCACAGAACACAAAGAAGTTTCTCAGAAAGCTTCTTTCTCTTTGTTATCGGAGGATATTTCCTTTGGCCCTATAGTCTTCAAAGGGATCCGAAATATCTGTTCTCAGATTCCACAGAAACAAGGTTAGCAAAGAGATCCACGAAATACAGATGTAACTCTGTGAGTGGAAGTCACACATCACAGAGCAGTTTCTCAGAAAGCTTCTTTCCAGATTTCATCTGAGGATATTTCCTTTTTCACCATAGACCTCTATGGGCTTCCAAATATCACTTTGCCAATTCCACAAGAACTGTCTTAGCGAAAGGCTTCTTGAGGGGAAAGCTGTAACTCTGTGAGGTGATTTCACAGAACACAAAGAAGTTTCTCAGAAAGCTTCTTTCTCATTGTTATCGGAGGATATTTCCTTTGGCCCTATAGTCTTCAAAGGGATCCGAAATATCTGTTCTCAGATTCCAAAGAAATAAGGCTAGCAAAGAGATCCACGAAATACAGATGTAACTCTGTGAGATGAATTAACAGAACACTAAGCAGTTTCTCAGAAAGCTTATTTCCAGATTTCATCTGAGGATATTTCCTTTTTCACCATAGCCCTCTATGGGCTTCCAAATATCACTTTTCCATTCCACAAGAACTGTCTTAGCGAAAGGCTTCTTGAGGGGAAAGCTGTAACTCTGTGAGATGATTTCACAGAACACAAAGAAGTTTCTCAGAAAGCTTCTTTCTGTTTGTTATCGGAGGATATTTCCTTTGGCCCTATAGTCTTGAAAGGGATCGGAAATATCTGTTCTCAGATTCCACAGAAATAAGGCTAGCAAAGAGATCCACGAAATACAGATGTAACTCCGTGAGATGAATTAACAGAACACTAAGCAGTTTCTCAGAAAGCTTCTTTCCAGATTTCAACGGAGGATATTTCCTTTTTCACCATAGCCCTCTACGGGCTTCCGAATATCACTTTGCCAATTCCACAAGAACTATCTTAGCGAAAGGCTTCTTTAGTGAAAAGGTGTAACTCTGTGAGATGATTTCACGGAACACAAAGAAGTTTCTCAGAAAGCTTCTTTCTCTTTGTTATCGGAGGATATTTCCTTTGGCCCTATAGTCTTCAAAGGGATCCGAAGTATCTGTTCTCAGATTCCACAGGAATAAGGCTAGCAAAGAGATCCACGAAATACAGATGTAACTCTGTGAGATGAATTAACAGAACACTAAGCAGTTACTCAGAAAGCTTCTTTCCAGATTTCATCTGAGGATATTTCCTTTTTCACCATAGCCCTCTATGGGCTTCCAAATATCACTTTGCCGATTCCACAAGAACTGTCTAAGCGAAAGGCTTCTTGAGTTGAAAGCTGTAACTCTGTGAGATGATTTCACGGAACACAAAGAAGTATCTCAGAAAGCTTCTTTCTCTTTGTTATCGGAAGATATTTCCTTTGGCCCTATAGTCTTCAAAGGGATCCGAAATATCTGTTCTCAGATTCCAAAGAAATAAGGCTAGCAAAGAGATGCACGAAATACAGATGTAACTCTGTGAGATGAATTAACAGAACACTAAGCAGTTTCTCAGAAAGCTTCTTTCCAGATTTCATCTGAGATTATTTCCTTTTTCACCATAGCCCTCTATGGGCTTCCAAATATCACTTTGCGAATTCCACAAGAACTGTTTTAGCGAAAGGCTTCTTGAGGGGAAAGCTGTAACTCTGTGAGATGATTTCACAGATCACAAAGAAGTTTCTCAGAAAGCTTCTTTCTATTTGTTATCGGAGGATATTTCCTTTGGCCCTATAGTCTTCAAAGGGATCCGAAATATCTGTTCTCAGATTCCACAGAAATAAGGCTAGCAAAGAAATGCACGAAATACAGATGTAACTCTGTGAGTGGAAGTCACACATCACAGAGCAGTTTCTCAGAAAGCTTCTTTCCAGATTTCATCTGAGGATATTTCCTTTTTCACCATAGCATTCTATGGGCTTCCATATATCACTTTGCCAATTCCACAAGAACTGTCTTAGCGAAAGGCTTCTTGAGGGGAAAGCTGTAACTCTGTGACATGATTTCACAGATCACAAAGAAGTTTCTCAGAAAGCTTCTTTCTCTTTGTTATAGGAGGATATTTCCTTTGGCCCTATATTCTTCAAAGGGATCCGAAATATCTGTTCTCAGATTCCACAGAAATAAGGCTAGCAAAGAGATGCACGAAATACAGATGTAACTCTGTGAGATGAATTAACACAACACTAAGCAGTTTCTCAGAAAGCTTCCTTCCAGATTTCATCTGAGGATATTTCCTTTTTCACCATAGCCCTCTATGGGCTTCCAAATATCACTTTGACAATTCCACAAGAACTGGCTTAGCGAAAGGCTTCTTGAGAGGAAAGCTGTAACTCTGTGAGATGATTTCACAGAACACAAAGAAGTTTCTCAGAAAGCTTCTTTCTATTTGTTATCGGAGGATAATTCCTTTGGCCCTATAGTCTTCAAAGGGATCCGAAATATCTGTTCTCAGATTCCACAGAAATAAGGCTAGCAAAGAGATCCACGAAATACAGATGTAACTCTGTGAGATGAATTAACAGAACACTAAGCAGTTTCTCAGAAAGCTTCTTTCCAGATTTCATCTGAGGATATTTCCTTTTTCACCATAGCCCTCTATGGGCTTCCAAATATCACTTTGCCAATTCCACAAGAACTGTCTTAGCGAAAAGCTTCTTGAGGGGAAAGCTGTAACTCTGTGAGATGATTTCACAGAACACAAAGAAGTTTCTTAGAAAGCTTCTTTCTCTTTGTTATCGGAGGATATTTCCTTTGGCCCTATAGTCTTCAAAGGGATCCGAAATATCTGTTCTCAGATTCTACAGAAATAAGGCTAGCAAAGAGATCCACGAAATACAGATGTAACTCTGTGAGATGAATTAACAGAATACTAAGCAGTTTCTCAGAAAGCTTCTTTCTAGATTTCATCTGAGGATATTTCCTTTTTCACCATAGCCCTCTAAGGGCTTCCAAATATCACCTTGCCAATTCCACAAGAACTGTCTCAGCGAAAGGCTTCTTGAGTGGAAAGCTGTAACTCTGTGAGATGATTTCACGGAACACAAAGAAGTATCTCAGAAAGCTTCTTTCTCTTTGTTATCGGAGGATATTTCCTTTGGCCCTATAGTCTTCAAAGGGATCCGAAGTATCTGTTCTCAGATTCCACAGAAATAAGGCTAGCAAAGAGATGCACGAAATACAGATGTAACTCTGTGAGATGAATTAACAGAACACTAAGTAGTTTCTCAGCAAGCTTCTTTCCAGATTTCATCTGAGGATATTTCCTTTTTCACCATAGCCCTCTAAGGGCTTCCAAATATCACCTTGCCAATTCCACAAGAACTGTCTCAGCGAAAGGCTTCTTGAGTGGAAAGCTGTAACTCTGTGAGATGATTTCACGGAACACAAAGAAGTATCTCAGAAAGCTTCTTTCTCTTTGTTATCGGAGGATATTTCCTTTGGCCCTGTAGTCTTCAAAGGGATCCGAAGTATCTGTTCTCAGATTCCACAGAAATAAGGCTAGCAAAGAGATGCACGAAATACAGATGTAACTCTGTGAGATGAATTAACAGAACACTAAGCAGTTTCTCAGAAAACTTCTTTCCAGATTTCATCTGAGGATATTTCCTTTTTCACCATAGCCCTCTATGGGCTTCCAAATATCATTTTGCCAATTCCACAAGAACTGTCTTAGCGAAAGGCTTCTTGAGGGGAAAGCTGTACCTCTGTGAGATGATTTCACAAAACACAAAGAAGTTTCTCAGTAAGCTTCTTTCTCTTTGTTATCGGAGGATATTTCCTTTGGCCCTATAGTCTTCAAAGGGATCCGAAATATCTGTTCTCAGATTCCACAGAAAAAAGGCTAGCAAAGAGATGCACGAAATACAGATGTAACTCTATGAGATGAATTAACACAACACTAAGCAGTTTCTCAGAAAGCTTCTTTCCAGATTTCATCTGAGGATATTTCCTTTTTCACCATAGCCCTCTATGGCTTCCAAATATCACTTTGCCAATTCCACAAGAACTGTCTTAGCGAAAGGCTTCTTGAGGGGAAAGCTGTAACTCTGTGAGATGATTTCACGGAACACAAAGAAGTTTCTCAGAAAGCTTCTTTCTATTTGTTATCGGAGGATATTTCCTTTGGCCCTATAGTCTTCAAAGGGATCCGAAGTATCTGTTCTCAGATTCCACAGAAATAAGGCTAGCAAAGAGATCCACGAAATACAGATGTAACTGTGTGAGATGAATTAACAGAACACTAAGCAGTTTCTCAGAAAGCTTCTTTCCAGATTTCATCTGAGGATATTTCCTTTTTCACCATAGCCCTCTATGGGCTTCCAAATATCACTTTGCCAATTCCACAAGAACTGTCTTAGCGAAAGGCTTCTTGAGTGGAAAGCTGTAACTCTGTGAGATGATTTCACGGAACACAAAGAAGTATCTCAGAAAGCTTCTTTCTCTTTGTTATCGGAGGATATTTCCTTTGGCCCTATAGTCTTCAAAGGGATCCGAAATATCTGTTCTCAGATTCCACAGAAATAAGGCTAGCAAAGAGATGCACGAAATACAGATGTAACTCTGTGAGATGAATTAACAGAACACTAAGCAGTTTCTCAGAAAGCTTCTTTCCAGATTTCATCTGAGGATATTTCTTTTTTCACCATAGCCCTCTAGGGGCTTCCAAATATCACTTTGCGAATTCCACAAGAAGTGTCTTAGCGAAAGGCTTCTTGAGGGGAAAGCTGTAACTCTGTGAGATGATTTCACAGAACACAAACAAGTTTCTCAAAAAGCTTCTTTCTCTTTGTTATCGGAGGATATTTCCTTTGGCCCTATAGTCTTCAAAGGGATACGAAATATCTGTTCTCAGATTCCACAGAAATAAGGCTAGCAAAGAGATGCACGAAATACAGATGTAACTCTGTGAGATGAATTAACAGAACACTAAGCAGTTTCTCAGAAAGCTTCTTTCCAGATTTCATCTGAGGATATTTCCTTTTTCACCATAGCCCTCTATGGGCTTCCAAATATCAGTTTGCCAATTCCACAAGAACTGTCTTAGCGAAAGGCTTCTTGAGGGGAAAGGTGTAACACTGTGAGATGATTTCACAGAACACAAAGAAGTTTCTCAGAAAGCTTCTTTCTGTTTGTTATCGGAGGATATTTCCTTTGGCTCTACAGTCTTCAAAGGGATACGAAATATCTGTTCTCAGATTCCACAGAAATAAGGCTAGCAAAGAGATCCACGAAATACAGATGTAACTCTGTGAGATGAATTAACAGAACACTAAGCAGTTTCTCAGAAAGCTTCTTTCCAGATTTCATCTGAGGATATTTGCTCTTTCACCATAGCCCTCTATGGGCTTCCAAATATCACTTTGCCAATTCCACAAGAACTGTCTTAGCGAAAGGCTTCTTGAGGGGAAAGCTGTAACTCTGTGAGATGATTTCACAGAACACAAAGAAGTTTCTCAGAAAGCTTCTTTCTGTTTGTTATGGGAGGATATTTCCTTTGGCCCTATAGTCTTCAAAGGGATCCGAAATATCTGTTCTCAGATTCCACAGAAATAAGGCTAGCAAAGAGATCCACGAAATACAGAAGTAACTCCGTGAGATGAATTAACAGAACACTAAGCAGTTTCTCAGACAGCTTCTTTCCAGATTTCATGTGAGGATATTTCCTTTTTCACCAAAGCCCTCAATGGGCTTCCAAATATCACTTTGCCAATTCCACAAGAACTATCTTAGCGTAAGGCTTCTTAATGGAAAGGTGTAACTCTGTGAGATGATTTCACAGATCACAAAGAAGTTTCTCAGAAAGCTTCTTTCTCTTTGTTATCGGAGGATATTTCCTTTGGCCCTATAGTCTTCAAAGGGATCCGAAATAACTGTTCTCAGATTCCAATGAAATAAGGCTAGCTAAGAGATCCACGAAATACAGATGTAACTCTGTGAGATGAATTAACAGAACACTAAGCAGTTTCTCAGAAAGCTTCTTTCCAGATTTCATCTGAGGATATTTCCTTTTTCACCATAGCCCTCTATGGGCTTCCAAATATCACTTTGCCAATTCCACAAGAACTGTCTTAGCGAAAGGCTTCTTGAGGGGAAAGCTGTAACTCTGTGAGATGATTTCACAGAACACAAAGAAGTTTCTCAGAAAGCTTCTTTCTCTTTGTTATCGGAGGATATTTCCTTTGGCCCTATAGTCTTCAAAGGGATCCGAAATATCTGTTCTCAGATTCCACAGAAATAAGGCTACCAAAGAGATGCACGAAATACAAATGTAACTCTGTGAGTCGAAGTCACACGTCACAGAGCAGTTTCTCAGAAAGCTTCTTTCCACATTTCATCTGAGGATATTTCCTTTTTCACCATAGCCCTCTATGGGCTTCCAATTATCACTTTGCCGATTCCACAAGAACTGTCTTAGCGAAAGGTTTCTTGAGGGGAAAGCTGTAACTCTGTGAGAAGATTTCACAGAACACAAAGAAGTTTTCAGAAAGCTTCTTTCTCATTGTTATCGGAGGATATTTCCTTTGGCCCTACAGTCTTCAAAGGGATCCGAAATATCTGTTCTCAGATTCCAAAGAAATAAGGCTAGCAAAGAGATGCACGAAATACAGATGTAACTCTGTGAGATGAATTAACAGAACACTAAGCAGTTTCTCAGAAAGCTTCTTTCCAGATTTCATCTGAGGATATTTCCTTTTTCACCATAGCCCTCTATGGGCTTCCAAATATCACTTTGCCAATTCCAGAAGAACTGTCTTACCGAAAGGCTTCTTGAGTGGAAAGCTGTAACTCTGTGAGATGATTTCACGGAACACAAAGAAGTATCTCAGAAAGCTTCTTTCTCTTTCTTATCGGAGGATATTTCTTTTGGCCTTATAGTCTTCAAAGCGATCCGAAATATCTGTTCTCAGATTCCACAGAAATAAGGCTAGCAAAGAGATGCACGAAATACAGATGTAACTCTGTGAGATGAATTAACAGAACACTAAGGAGTTTCTCACAAAGCTTCTTTCCAGATTTCATCTGAGGACATTTCCTTTTTCACCATAGCCCTCTATGGGCTTCCAAATATCACTTTGCGAATTCCACAAGAACTGTTTTAGCGAAAGGCTTCTTGAGGGGAAAGCTGTAACTCTGTGAGATGATTTCACAGATCACAAAGAAGTTTCTCAGAAAGCTTCTTTCTATTTGTTATCGGAGGATATTTCCTTTGGCCCTATAGTCTTCAAAGGGATCCGAAATATCTGTTCTCAGATTCCACAGAAATAAGGCTAGCAAAGAGATCCACGAAATACAGATGTAACACTGTTAGTGGAAGTCACACATCACAGAGCAGTTTCTCAGAAAGCTTCTTTCCAGATTTCATCTGAGGATACTTCCTTTTTCACCATAGCCCTCTATGGGCTTCCAAATATCACTTTGCCAATTCCACAAGAACTGTCTTAGCGAAAGGCTTCTTGAGGGGAAAGCTGTAACTCTGTGAGATGATTTCACAGATCCCAAAGAAGTTTCTCAGAAAGCTTCTTTCTCTTTGTTATCGGAGGATATTTCCTTTGGCCCTATAGTCTTCAAAGGGATCCGAAATATCTGTTCTCAGATTCCACAGAAATAAGGCAAGCAAAGAGATCCACGAAATACAGATGTAACTCTGTGAGATGAATTAACAGAACACTAAGCAGTTTCTCAGAAAGCTTCTTTCCAGATTTCATCTGAGGATATTTCCTTTTTCACCATAGCCCTCTATGGGCTTCCAAATATCACTTTGCCAATTCCACAAGAACTGTCTTAGCGAAAGGCTTCTTGAGTGGAAAGCTGTAACTCTGTGAGATGATTTCACAAAACACAAAGAAGTTTCTCAGTAATCTTCTTTCTCTTTGTTATCGGAGGATATTTCCTTTGGCCCTATAGTCTTCAAAGGGATCCGAAATATCTGTTCTCAGATTCCACGGAAATAAGGCTAGCAATGAGATGCACGAAATACAGATGTAACTCTGTGAGATGAATTAACAGAACACTAAGCAGTTTCTCAGAAAGCTTCTTTCCAGATTTCATCTGAGGATACTTCCTTTTTCAGCATAGCCCTCTATGGGCTTCCAAATATCACTTTGCCAATTCCAAAAGAACTGTCTTAGCGAAAGGCTTCTTGAGGGGAAAGCTGTAACTCTGTGAGATGATTTCACAGAACACAAAGAAGTTTCTCAGAAAGCTTCTTTCTGTTTGTTATCGGAGGATATTTCCTTTGGCCCTATAGTCTTCAAAGGGATCGGAAATATCTGTTCTCAGATTCCACAGAAATAAGGCTAGCAAAGAGATCCACGAAATACAGATGTAACTCCGTGAGATGAATTAACAGAACACAAAGCAGTTTCTCAGAAAGCTTCTTTCCAGATTTCAACGGAGGATATTTCCTTTTTCACCATAGCCCTCTATGGGCTTCCGAATATCACTTTGCCAATTCCACAAGAACTATCTTAGCGAAAGGCTTCTTGAGGGGAAAGGTGTAACTCTGTGAGATGATTTCACGGAACACAAAGAAGTTTCTCAGAAAGCTTCTTTCTCTTTGTTATCGGAGGATATTTCCTTTGGCCCTATAGTCTTCAAAGGGATCCGAAGTATCTGTTCTCAGATTCCACAGGAATAAGGCTAGCAAAGAGATCCACGAAATACAGATGTAACTCTGTGAGATGAATTAACAGAACACTAAGCAGTTTCTCAGAAAGCTTCTTTCCAGATTTCATCTGAGGATATTTCCTTTTTCACCATAGCCCTCTATGGGCTTCCAAATATCACTTTGCCGATTCCACAAGAACTGTCTAAGCGAAAGGCTTCTTGAGTTGAAAGCTGTAACTCTGTGAGATGATTTCACGGAACACAAAGAAGTATCTCAGAAAGCTTCTTTCTCTTTGTTATCGGAAGATATTTCCTTTGGCCCTATAGTCTTCATAGGGATCCGAAATATCTGTTCTCAGATTCCAAAGAAATAAGGCTAGCAAAGAGATGCACGAAATACAGATGTAACTCTGTGAGATGAATTAACAGAACACTAAGCAGTTTCTCAGAAAGCTTCTTTCCAGATTTCATCTGAGATTATTTCCTTTTTCACCATAGCCCTCTATGGGCTTCCAAATATCACTTTGCGAATTCCACAAGAACTGTTTTAGCGAAAGGCTTCTTGAGGGGAAAGCTGTAACTCTGTGAGATGATTTCACAGATCACAAAGAAGTTTCTCAGAAAGCTTCTTTCTATTTGTTATCGGAGGATATTTCCTTTGGCCCTATAGTCTTCAAAGGGATCCGAAATATCTGTTCTCAGATTCCACAGAAATAAGGCTAGCAAAGAGATGCACGAAATACAGATGTAACTCTGTGAGTGGAAGTCACACATCACAGAGCAGTTTCTCAGAAAGCTTCTTTCCAGATTTCATCTGAGGATATTTCCTTTTTCACCATAGCATTCGATGGGCTTCCATATATCACTTTGCCAATTCCACAAGAACTGTCTTAGCGAAAGGCTTCTTGAGGGGAAAGCTGTAACTCTGTGACATGATTTCACAGATCACAAAGAAGTTTCTCAGAAAGCTTCTTTCTCTTTGTTATAGGAGGATATTTCCTTTGGCCCTATATTCTTCAAAGGGATCCGAAATATCTGTTCTCAGATTCCACAGAAATAAGGCTAGCAAAGAGATGCACGAAATACAGATGTAACTCTGTGAGATGAATTAACAGAACACTAAGCAGTTTCTCAGAAAGCTTCCTTCCAGATTTCATCTGAGGATATTTCCTTTTTCACCATAGCCCTCTATGGGCTTCCAAATATCACTTTGACAATTCCACAAGAACTGGCTTAGCGAAAGGCTTCTTGAGAGGAAAGCTGTAACTCTGTGAGATGATTTCACAGAACACAAAGAAGTTTCTCAGAAAGCTTCTTTCTATTTGTTATCGGAGGATATTTCCTTTGGCCCTATAGTCTTCAAAGGGATCCGAAATATCTGTTCTCAGATTCTACAGAAATAAGGCTAGCAAAGTGATCCACGAAATACAGATGTAACTCTGTGAGATGAATTAACAGAATACTAAGCAGTTTCTCAGAAAGCTTCTTTCCAGATTTCATCTGAGGATATTTCCTTTTTCACCATAGCCCTCTAAGGGCTTCCAAATATCACCTTGCCAATTCCACAAGAACTGTCTCAGCGAAAGGCTTCTTGAGTGGAAAGCTGTAACTCTGTGAGATGATTTCACGGAACACAAAGAAGTATCTCAGAAAGCTTCTTTCTCATTGTTATCGGAGGATATTTCCTTTGGCCCTATAGTCTTCAAAGGGATCCGAAGTATCTGTTCTCAGATTCCACAGAAATAAGGCTAGCAAAGAGATGCACGAAATACAGATGTAACTCTGTGAGATGAATTAACAGAACACTAAGTAGTTTCTCAGCAAGCTTCTTTCCAGATTTCATCTGAGGATATTTCCTTTTTCACCATAGCCCTCTAAGGGCTTCCAAATATCACCTTGCCAATTCCACAAGAACTGTCTCAGCGAAAGGCTTCTTGAGTGGAAAGCTGTAACTCTGTGAGATGATTTCACGGAACACAAAGAAGTATCTCAGAAAGCTTCTTTCTCTTTGTTATCGGAGGATATTTCCTTTGGCCCTATAGTCTTCAAAGGGATCCGAAGTATCTGTTCTCAGATTCCACAGAAATAAGGCTAGCAAAGAGATGCACGAAATACAGATGTAACTCTGTGAGATGAATTAACAGAACACTAAGCAGTTTCTCAGAAAACTTCTTTCCAGATTTCATCTGAGGATATTTCCTTTTTCACCATAGCCCTCTATGGGCTTCCAAATATCACTTTGCCAATTCCACAAGAACTGTCTTAGCGAAAGGCTTCTTGAGGAGAAAGCTGTACCTCTGTGAGATGATTTCACAAAACACAAAGAAGTTTCTCAGTAAGCTTCTTTCTCTTTGTTATCGGAGGATATTTCCTTTGGCCCTATAGTCTTCAAAGGGATCCGAAATATCTGTTCTCAGATTCCACAGAAAAAAGGCTAGCAAAGAGATGCACGAAATACAGATGTAACTCTATGAGATGAATTAACACAACACTAAGCAGTTTCTCAGAAAGCTTCTTTCCAGATTTCATCTGAGGATATTTCCTTTTTCACCATAGCCCTCTATGGCTTCCAAATATCACTTTGCCAATTCCACAAGAACTGTCTTAGCGAAAGGCTTCTTGAGGGGAAAGCTGTAACTCTGTGAGATGATTTCACGGAACACAAAGAAGTTTCTCAGAAAGCTTCTTTCTATTTGTTATCGGAGGATATTTCCTTTGGCCCTATAGTCTTCAAAGGGATCCGAAGTATCTGTTCTCAGATTCCACAGAAATAAGGCTAGCAAAGAGATCCACGAAATACAGATGTAACTGTGTGAGATGAATTAACAGAACACTAAGCAGTTTCTCAGAAAGCTTCTTTCCAGATTTCATCTGAGGATATTTCCTTTTTCACCATAGCCCTCTATGGGCTTCCAAATATCACTTTGCCAATTCCACAAGAACTGTCTTAGCGAAAGGCTTCTTGAGTGGAAAGCTGTAACTCTGTGAGATGATTTCACGGAACACAAAGAAGTATCTCAGAAAGCTTCTTTCTCTTTGTTATCGGAGGATATTTCCTTTGGCCCTATAGTCTTCAAAGGGATCCGAAATATCTGTTCTCAGATTCCACAGAAATAAGGCTAGCAAAGAGATGCACGAAATACAGATGTAACTCTGTGAGATGAATTAACAGAACACTAAGCAGTTTCTCAGAAAGCTTCTTTCCAGATTTCATCTGAGGATATTTCTTTTTTCACCATAGCCCTCTAGGGGCTTCCAAATATCACTTTGCGAATTCCACAAGAAGTGTCTTAGCGAAAGGCTTCTGGAGGGGAAAGCTGTAACTCTGTGAGATGATTTCACAGAACACAAACAAGTTTCTCAAAAAGCTTCTTTCTCTTTGTTATCGGAGGATATTTCCTTTGGCCCTATAGTCTTCAAAGGGATACGAAATATCTGTTCTCAGATTCCACAGAAATAAGGCTAGCAAAGAGATGCACGAAATACAGATGTAACTCTGTGAGATGAATTAACAGAACACTAAGCAGTTTCTCAGAAAGCTTCTTTCCAGATTTCATCTGAGGATATTTCCTTTTTCACCATAGCCCTCTATGGGCTTCCAAATATCACTTTGCCAATTCCACAAGAACTGTCTTAGCGAAAGGCTTCTTGAGGGGAAAGCTGTAACACTGTGAGATGATTTCACAGAACACAAAGAAGTTTCTCAGAAAGCTTCTTTCTGTTTGTTATCGGAGGATATTTCCTTTGGCTCTACAGTCTTCAAAGGGATACGAAATATCTGTTCTCAGATTCCACAGAAATAAGGCTAGCAAAGAGATCCACGAAATACAGATGTAACTCTGTGAGATGAATTAACAGAACACTAAGCAGTTTCTCAGAAAGCTTCTTTCCAGATTTCATCTGAGGATATTTCCTCTTTCACCATAGCCCTCTATGGGCTTCCAAATATCACTTTGCCAATTCCACAAGAACTGTCTTAGCGAAAGGCTTCTTGAGGGGAAAGCTGTAACTCTGTGAGATGATTTCACAGAACACAAAGTAGTTTCTCAGAAAGCTTCTTTCTGTTTGTTATGGGAGGATATTTCCTTTGGCCCTATAGTCTTCAAAGGGATCCGAAATATCTGTTCTCAGATTCCACAGAAATAAGGCTAGCAAAGAGATCCACGAAATACAGAAGTAACTCCGTGAGATGAATTAACAGAACACTAAGCAGTTTCTCAGACAGCTTCTTTCCAGATTTCATGTGAGGATATTTCCTTTTTCACCAAAGCCCTCTATGGGCTTCCAAATATCACTTTGCCAATTCCACAAGAACTATCTTAGCGTAAGGCTTCTTTAGTGGAAAGGTGTAACTCTGTGAGATGATTTCACAGATCACAAAGAAGTTTCTCAGAAAGCTTCTTTCTCTTTGTTATCGGAGGATATTTCCTTTGGCCCTATAGTCTTCAAAGGGATCCGAAATAACTGTTCTCAGATTCCAATGAAATAAGGCTAGCAAAGAGATCCACGAAATACAGATGTAACTCTGTGAGATGAATTAACAGAACACTAAGCAGTTTCTCAGAAAGCTTCTTTCCAGATTTCATCTGAGGATATTTCCTTTTTCACCATAGCCCTCTATGGGCTTCCAAATATCACTTTGCCAATTCCACAAGAACTGTCTTAGCGAAAGGCTTCTTGAGGGGAAAGCTGTAACTCTGTGAGATGATTTCACAGAACACAAAGAAGTTTCTCAGAAAGCTTCTTTCTCTTTGTTATCGGAGGATATTTCCTTTGGCCCTATAGTCTTCAAAGGGATCCGAAATATCTGTTCTCAGATTCCACAGAAATAAGGCTACCAAAGAGATGCACGAAATACAAATGTAACTCTGTGAGTCGAAGTCACACGTCACAGAGCAGTTTCTCAGAAAGCTTCTTTCCACATTTCATCTGAGGATATTTCCTTTTTCACCATAGCCCTCTATGGGCTTCCAATTATCACTTTGCCGATTCCACAAGAACTGTCTTAGCGAAAGGTTTCTTGAGGGGAAAGCTGTAACTCTGTGAGAAGATTTCACAGAACACAAAGAAGTTTTCAGAAAGCTTCTTTCTCATTGTTATCGGAGGATATTTCCTTTGGCCCTACAGTCTTCAAAGGGATCCGAAATATCTGTTCTCAGATTCCAAAGAAATAAGGCTAGCAAAGAGATGCACGAAATACAGATGTAACTCTGTGAGATGAATTAACAGAACACTAAGCAGTTTCTCAGAAAGCTTCTTTCCAGATTTCATCTGAGGATATTTCCTTTTTCACCATAGTCCTCTATGGGCTTCCAAATATCACTTTGCCAATTCCAGAAGAACTGTCTTACCGAAAGGCTTCTTGAGTGGAAAGCTGTAACTCTGTGAGATGATTTCACGGAACACAAAGAAGTATCTCAGAAAGCTTCTTTCTCTTTCTTATCGGAGGATATTTCTTTTGGCCCTATAGTCTTCAAAGCGATCCGAAATATCTGTTCTCAGATTCCACAGAAATAAGGCTAGCAAAGAGATGCACGAAATACAGATGTAACTCTGTGAGATGAATTAACAGAACACTAAGGAGTTTCTCACAAAGCTTCTTTCCAGATTTCATCTGAGGATATTTCCTTTTTCACCATAGCCCTCTATGGGCTTCCAAATATCACTTTGCGAATTCCACAAGAACTGTTTTAGCGAAAGGCTTCTTGAGGGGAAAGCTGTAACTCTGTGAGATGATTTCACAGATCACAAAGAAGTTTCTCAGAAAGCTTCTTTCTATTTGTTATCGGAGGATATTTCCTTTGGCCCTATAGTCTTCAAAGGGATCCGAAATATCTGTTCTCAGATTCCACAGAAATAAGGCTAGCAAAGAGATCCACGAAATACAGATGTAACACTGTTAGTGGAAGTCACACATCACAGAGCAGTTTCTCAGAAAGCTTCTTTCCAGATTTCATCTGAGGATACTTCCTTTTTCACCATAGCCCTCTATGGGCTTCCAAATATCACTTTGCCAATTCCACAAGAACTGTCTTAGCGAAAGGCTTCTTGAGGGGAAAGCTGTAACTCTGTGAGATGATTTCACAGATCCCAAAGAAGTTTCTCAGAAAGCTTCTTTCTCTTTGTTATCGGAGGATATTTCCTTTGGCCCTATAGTCTTCAAAGGGATCCGAAATATCTGTTCTCAGATTCCACAGAAATAAGGCAAGCAAAGAGATCCACGAAATACAGATGTAACTCTGTGAGATGAATTAACAGAACACTAAGCAGTTTCTCAGAAAGCTTCTTTCCAGATTTCATCTGAGGATATTTCCTTTTTCACCATAGCCCTCTATGGGCTTCCAAATATCACTTTGCCAATTCCACAAGAACTGTCTTAGCGAAAGGCTTCTTGAGTGGAAAGCTGTAACTCTGTGAGATGATTTCACAAAACACAAAGAAGTTTCTCAGTAATCTTCTTTCTCTTTGTTATCGGAGGATATTTCCTTTGGCCCTATAGTCTTCAAAGGGATCCGAAATATCTGTTCTCAGATTCCACGGAAATAAGGCTAGCAATGAGATGCACGAAATACAGATGTAACTCTGTGAGATGAATTAACAGAACACTAAGCAGTTTCTCAGAAAGCTTCTTTCCAGATTTCATCTGAGGATATTTCCTTTTTCAGCATAGCCCTCTATGGGCTTCCAAATATCACTTTGCAATTCCAAAAGAACTGTCTTAGCGAAAGGCTTCTTGAGGGGAAAGCTGTAACTCTGTGAGATGATTTCACAAAACACAAAGAAGTTTCTCAGTAAGCTTCTTTCTCTTTGTTATCGGAGGATATTTCCTTTGGCCCTATAGTCTTCAAAGGGATCCGAAATATCTGTTCTCAGATTCCACTGAAATAAGGCTAGCAAAGAGATGCACGAAATACAGATGTAACTCTGTGAGATGAATTAACAGAACACTAAGCAGTTTCTCAGAAAGCTTCTTTCCAGATTTCATCTGAGGATATTTCCTTTTTCACCGTAGCCCTCTATGGGCTTCCAAATATCACTTTGCCAATTCCACAAGAACTGTCTTAGCGAAAGGCTTCTTGAGGGGAAAGCTGTAACTCTGTGAGATGATTTCACAGAACACATAGAAGTTTCTCAGTAAGCTTCTTTCTCTTTGTTATCGGAGGATATTTCCTTTGGCCCTATAGTCTTCAAAGGGATCCGAAATATCTGTTCTCAGATTCCACAAAAAATAAGGCTAGCAAAGAGATGCACGAAACACAGATGTAACTCTGTGAGATGAATTAACAGAACACTAATCAGTTTCTCAGAAAGCTTCTTTCCAGATTTCATCTGAGGATATTTCCTTTTTCACCATAGCCCTCTATGGGCTTCCAAATATCACTTTGCCAATTCCACAAGAACTGTCTTAGCGAAAGGCTTCTTGAGGGGAAAGCTGTAACTCTGTGAGATGATTTCACAGAACACAAAGAAGTTTCTCAGAAAGCTTCTTTCTCTATGTTATCGGAGGTTATTTCCTTTGGCCCTATAGTCTTCAAAGAGATCCGAAATATCTGTTTTCAGATTCCAAAGAAATAAGGCTAGCAAAGAGATCCACGAAATACAGATGTAACTCTGTGAGATGAATTAACAGAACACTAAGCAGTTTCTCAGAAAGCTTCTTTCCAGATTTCATCTGAGGATATTTCCTTTTTCACCATAGCCCTCTATGGGCTTCAAAATATCACTTTGCCAATTCCACAAGAACTGTCTTAACGAAAGGCTTCTTGAGGGGAAAGCTGTAACTCTGTGAGATGATTTCACAGATCACAAAGAAGTTTCTCAGAAAGCTTCTTTCTCTTTGTTATCGGAGGATATTTCCTATGGCCCTATAGTCTTCAAAGGGATCCGAAATATCTGTTCTCAGATTCCGCAGAAATAAGGCTAGCAAAGAGATCCACGAAATACAGATGTAACTCTGTGAGTGGAATTCACACATCAGAGAGCACTTTCTCAGAAACCTTCTTTCCAGATTTCATCTGAGGATATTTCCTTTTTCACCATAGCCCTCTATGTGCTTCCAAATATCACTTTGCCAATTCCACAAGAACTGTCTTAGCGAAAGGCTTCTTGAGGGGAAAGCTGTAACTCTGTGAGATGATTTCACAGAACACAAAGAAGTTTCTCAGAAAGCTTCTTTCTCTTTGTTATCGGAAGATAATTCCTTTGGCCCTATAGTCCTCAAAGGGATCCGAAATATCTGTTCTCAGATTCCACAGAAATAAGGCTAGCAAAGAGATGCACGAAATACAGATGTAACTCTGTGAGATGAATTAACAGAACACTAAGCAGTTTCTCAGAAAGCTTCTTTCCAGATTTCATCTGAGGATATTTCCTTTTTCACCATAGCCCTCTATGGGCTTCCAAATATCACTTTGCCAATTCCACAAGAACTGTCTTAGCGAAAGGCTTCTTGAGTGGAAAGCTGTAACTCTGTGAGATGATTGCACGGAACACAAAGAAGTATCTCAGAAAGCTTCTTTCTCTTTCTTATCGGAGGATATTTCCTTTGGCCCTATAGTCTTCAAAGGGATCCGAAATATCTGTTCTCAGATTCCACAGAAATAAGGCTAGCAAAGAGATGCACGAAATACAGATGTAACTCTGTGAGATGAATTAACAGAACACTAAGCAGTTTCTCACAAATCTTCTTTCCAGATTTCATCTGAGGATATTTCCTTTTTCACCATAGCCCTCTATGGGCTTCCAAATATCACTTTGCCAATTCCACAAGAACTGTCTTAGCGAAAGGCTTCTTGAGGGGAAAGATGTAACATTGTGAGATGATTTCACAGAACACAAAGAAGTTTTCAGAAAGCTTCTTTCTCTTTGTTATCACAGGATATTTCCTTTGGCCCTATAGTCTTCAAAGGGATCCGAAATATGTGTTCTCAGATTCCAAAGAAATAAGGCTAGCAAAGAGATGCACGAAATACAGATGTAACTCTGTGAGATGAATTAACAGAATACTAAGCAGTTTCTCAGAAAGCTTCTTTCCAGATTTCATCTGAGGATATTTCCTTTTTCACCATTGCCCTCTATGGGCTTCGAATATCACTTTGCCAATTCCACAAGAACTGTCTTAGCGAAAGGCTTCTTGAGGGGAAAGCTGTAACTCTGTGAGATGATTTCACAGAACACAAAGAAGTTTCTCAGAAAGCTTCTTTCTCTTTGTTATCGGAGGATATTTCCTTTGGCCCTATAGTCTTCAAAGGGATCCGAAATATCTGTTCTCAGATTCCACAGAAATAAGGCTAGCAAAGAGATCCACGAAATACAGATGTAACTCTGTGAGATGAATTAACAGAACACTAAGCAGTTTCTCAGAAAGCTTCTTTCCCGATTTCATCTGAGGATATTTCCTTTTTCACCATAGCCCTCTATGGGCTTCCAAATATCACTTCGCCAATTCCACAAGAACTGTCTTAGCGAAAGGCTTCTTGAGTTGAAAGCAGTAACTCTGTGAGATGATTTCACGGAATACAAAGATGTATCTCAGAAAGCTTCTTTCTCTTTGTTATCGGAGGATATTTCCTTTGGCCCTATAGTCTTCAAAGGGATCCGAAATATCTGTTCTCAGATTCCACAGAAATAAGGCTAGCAAAGAGATGCACGAAATACAGACGTAACTCTGTGAGATGAATTAAGAGAACACTAAGCAGTTTCTCAGAAAGCTTCTTTCCAGATTTCATCTGAGGATATTTCCTTTTTCACCATAGCCCTCTATGGGCTTCCAAATATCACTTTACGAATTCCACAAGAACTGTTTTAGTGAAAGGCTTCTTGAGGGGAAAGCTGTAACTCTGTGAGATGATTTCACAGATCACAAAGAAATTTCTCAGAAAGCTTCTTTCTATTTGTTATCGGAGGATATTTCCTTTGGCCCTATAGTCTTCAAAGGGATCCGAAATATCTGTTCTCAGATTCCACAGAAATAAGGCTAGCAAAGAGATCCACGAAATACAGATGTAACTCTGTGAGTGGAAGTCACACATCACAGAGCAGTTTCTCAGAAAGCTTCTTTCCAGATTTCATCTGAGGATATTTCCTTTTTCACCATAGCCCTCTATGGGCTTCCAAATATCACTTTGCCAATTCCACAAGAACTGTCTTAGCGAAAGGCTTCTTGAGGGGAAAGCTGTAACTCTGTGAGATGATTTCACAAAACCCAAAGAAGTTTCTCAGAAAGCTTCTTTCTCTTTGTTATCGGAGGATATTTCCTTTGGTCCTATAGTCTTCAAAGGGATCCGAAATATCTGTTCTCAGATTCCACAGAAATAAGGCTAGCAAAGAGATGCACGAAATACAGATGAAACTCTGTGAGATGAATTAACAGAACACTAAGCAGTTTCTCAGAAAGCTTCTTTCCAGATTTCATCTGAGGATATTTCCTTTTTCACCATAGCCATCTATGGGCTTCCAAATATCACTTTGCCAATTCCACAAGAACTGTCTTAGCGAAAGGCTTCTTCAGGGGAAAGCTGTAACTCTGTGAGATGATTTCACGGAACACAAACAAGTTTCCAGAAAGCTTCTTTCTCTTTGTTATCGGAGGATATTTCCTTTGGCCCTATAGTCTTCAAAGGGATCCGAAATATCTGTTCTCAGATTCCAAAGAAATAAGGCTAGCAAAGAGATCCACGAAATACAGATGTAACTCTGTGAGTGGAAGTCACACATCACAGAGCAGTTTCTCAGAAAGCTTCTTTCCAGATTTCATCTGAGGGTATTTCCTTTTTCACCATAGCCCTCTATGGGATTCCGAATATCACTTTGCCAATTCCACAAGAACTGTCTTAGCGAAAGGCTTCTTGAAGGGAAAGCTGTAACTCTGTGAGATGATTTCACAGAACCCAAAGAAGTTTCTCAGAAAGCTTCTTTCTCTTTGTTATCGGAGGATATTTCCTTTGGCCCTATAGTCTTCAAAGGGATCCGAAATATCTGTTCTCAGATTCCACAGAAATAAGGCTAGCAAAGAGATCCACGAAATATAGATGTAACTCTGTGAGATGAATTAACAGAACACTAAGCAGTTTCTCAGAAAGCTTCTTTCAGATTTCATCTGAGGATATTTCCTTTTTCACCATAGCCCTCTATGGGCTTCCAAATATCACTTTGCCAATTCCACAAGAACTGTCTTAGCGAAAGGCTTCTTTAGTGGAAAGGTGTAACTCTGTGAGATGATTTCACGGAACACAAAGAAGTTTCTCAGAAAGCTTCTTTCTCTTTGTTATCGGAGGATATTTCCTTTGGCCCTATAGTCTTCAAAGGGATCCGAAGTATTTGTTCTCAGATTCCACAGAAATAAGGCTAGCAAAGAGATCCACGAAATACAGATGTAACTCTGTGAGATGAATTAACAGAACACGAAGCAGTTTCTCAGAAAGCTTCTTTCCAGATTTCATCTGAGGATATTTCCTTTTTCACCATAGCCCTCTAAGGGCTTCCAAATATCACTTTGCCAATTCCACAAGAACTGTCTTAGCGAAAGGCTTCTTGAGTTGAGGGCTGTAACTCTGTGAGTTGATTTCACGGAACACAAAGAAGTATCTCAGAAAGCTTCTTTCTCTTTGTTATCGGAGGATATTTCCTTTGGCCCTATAGTCTTCAAAGGGATCCGAAATATCTGTTCTCAGATTCCACAGAAACAAGGCTAGCAAAGAGAGATGCACGAAATACAGATGTAATTCTGTGAGATGAATTAACAGAATACTAAGCAGTTTCTCAGAAAGCTTCTTTCCATATTTCATCTGAGGATATTTCCTTTTTCACCATAGCCCTCTATGGGCTTCCAAATATCACTTTGCCAATTCCACAAGAACTGTTTTAGCGAAAGGCTTCTTGAGGGGAAAGCTGTAACTCTGTGAGATGATTTCACAGATCACAAAGAAGTTTCTCAGAAAGCTTCTTTCTCTTTGTTATCGGAGGATATTTCCTTTGGCCCTATAATCTTCAAAGGGATGTGAAATATCTGTTCTCATATTCCACAGAAATAAGGCTAGCAAAGAGATCCACGAAATACAGATGTAACTCTGTGAGTGGAAGTCACACATCACAGAGCAGTTTCTCAGAAAGCTTCTTTCCAGATTTCATCTGAGGACATTTCCTTTTTCACCATAGCCCTCTATGGGCTTCCAAATATCACTTTGCCAATTCCACAAGAACTGTCTTAGCGAAAGGCTTCTTGAGTTGAAAGCAGTAACTCTGTGAGATGATTTCACGGAATACAAAGAAGTATCTCAGAAAGCTTCTTTCTCTTTGTTATCGGAGGATATTTCCTTTGGCCCTATAGTCTTCAAAGGGATCCGAAATATCTGTTCTCAGAATCCACAGAAATAAGGCTAGCAAAGAGATGCACGAAATACAGATGTAACTCTGTGAGATGAATTAACAGAACACTAAGCAGTTTCTCAGAAAGCTTCTTTCGAGATTTCATCTGAGGATATTTCCTTTTTCACCATAGCCCTCTATGGGCTTCCAAATATCACTTTGCCAATTCCACAAGAACTGTCTTAGCGAAAGGCTTCTTGAGGGGAAAGCTGTAACTCTGTGAGATGATTTCACAGAACACAAAGAAGTTTCTCAGAAAGATTCTTTCTGTTTGTTATTGGAGGATATTTCTTTTGGCCCTATAGTCTTCAAAGAGATCCGAAATATCTGTTCTCAGATTCCACAGAAATAAGGCTAGCAAAGAGATCCACGAAATACAGATGTAACTCTGTGAGTCGAAGTCACACATCACAGAGCAGTCTCTCAGAAAGCTTCTTTCCAGATTTCATCTGAGGATATTTCCTTTTTCACCATAGCCCTCTATGGGCTTCCGAATATCACTTTGCCAATTCCACAAGAACTGTCTTAGCGAAAGGCTTCTTGAGGGGAAAGCTGTAACTCTGTGAGATGATTTCACAGAACACAAAGAAGTTTCTCAGAAAGCTTCTTTCTCTTTGTTATCGGAGGATATTTCCTTTGGCCCTATAGTCTTCAAAGGGATCCGAAATATCTGTTCTCAGATTCCACAGAAATAAGGCTAGCAAAGAGATCCACGAAGTACAGATGTAACTCTGTGAGATGAATTAACAGAACACTAAGCAGTTTCTCAGAAAGCTTCTTTCCCGATTTCATCTGAGGATATTTCCTTTTTCACCATAGCCCTCTATGGGCTTCCAAATATCACTTCGCCAATTCCACAAGAACTGTCTTAGCGAAAGGCTTCTTGAGTTGAAAGCAGTAACTCTGTGAGATGATTTCACGGAATACAAAGAAGTATCTCAGAAAGCTTCTTTCTCTTTGTTATCGGAGGATATTTCCTTTGGCCCTATAGTCTTCAAAGGGATCCGAAATATCTGTTCTCAGATTCCACAGAAATAAGGCTAGCAAAGAGATCCACGAAATACAGATGTAACTCTGTGAGTGGAAGTCACACATCACAGAGCAGTTTCTCAGAAAGCTTCTTTCCAGATTTCATCTGAGGATATTTCCTTTTTCACCATAGCCCTCTATGGGCTTCCAAATATCACTTTGCCAATTCCACAAGAACTGTCTTAGCGAAAGGCTTCTTGAAGGGAAAGCTGTAACTCTGTGAGATGATTTCACAAAACACAAGGAAGTTTCTCAGTAAGCTTCTTTCTCTTTGTTATCGGAGGATATTTCCTTTGGCCCTATAGTCTTCAAAGAGATCCGAAATATCCGTTCTCAGATTACACAGAAATAAGGCTAGCAAAGAGATGCACGAAATACAGATGTAACACTGTGAGACGAATTAACAGAACACTAAGCAGTTTCTCAGAAAGCTTCTTTCCAGATATCATCTGAGGATATTTCCTTTTTCACCATAGCCCTCTATGGGCTTCCAAATATCACTTTGCCAATTCAACAAGAACTGTCTTAGCGAAAGGTTTCTTGAGGGGAAAGGTGTAACTCTGTGAGATGATTTCACAGAACACAAAGAAGTTTCTCAGAAAGCTTCTTTCTCTTTGTTATCGGAGGATATTTCCTTTGGCCCTATAGTCTTCAAAGGGATCCGAAATATCTGTTCTCAGATTCCACAGAAATAAGGCTAGCAAAGAGATCCACGAAATATAGATGTAACTCTGTGAGATGAATTAACAGAACACTAAGCAGTTTCTCAGAAAGCTTCTTTCAGATTTCATCTGAGGATATTTCCTTTTTCACCATAGCCCTCTATGGGCTTCCAAATATCACTTTGCCAATTCCACAAGAACTGTCTTAGCGAAAGGCTTCTTTAGTGGAAAGGTGTAACTCTGTGAGATGATTTCACGGAACACAAAGAAGTTTCTCAGAAAGCTTCTTTCTCTTTGTTATCGAAGGATATTTCCTTTGGCCCTATAGTCTTCAAAGGGATCCGAAGTATTTGTTCTCAGATTCCACAGAAATAAGGCTAGCAAAGAGATCCACGAAATACAGATGTAACTCTGTGAGATGAATTAACAGAACACGAAGCAGTTTCTCAGAAAGCTTCTTTCCAGATTTCATCTGAGGATATTTCCTTTTTCACCATAGCCCTCTAAGGGCTTCCAAATATCACTTTGCCAATTCCACAAGAACTGTCTTAGCGAAAGGCTTCTTGAGTTGAAAGCTGTAACTCTGTGAGTTGATTTCACGGAACACAAAGAAGTATCTCAGAAAGCTTCTTTCTCTTTGTTATCGGAGGATATTTCCTTTGGCCCTATAGTCTTCAAAGGGATCCGAAATATCTGTTCTCAGATTCCACAGAAACAAGGCTAGCAAAGAGAGATGCACGAAATACAGATGTAACTCTGTGAGATGAATTAACAGAATACTAAGCAGTTTCTCAGAAAGCTTCTTTCCAGATTTCATCTGAGGATATTTCCTTTTTCACCATAGCCCTCTATGGGCTTCCAAATATCACTTTGCCAATTCCACAAGAACTGTTTTAGCGAAAGGCTTCTTGAGGGGAAAGCTGTAACTCTGTGAGTTGATTTCACAGATCACAAAGAAGTTTCTCAGAAAGCTTCTTTCTCTTTGTTATCGGAGGATATTTCCTTTGGCCCTATAATCTTCAAAGGGATGTGAAATATCTGTTCTCATATTCCACAGAAATAAGGCTAGCAAGGAGATCCAGGAAATACAGAAGTAACTCTGTGAGTGGAAGTCACACATCACAGAGCAGTTTCTCAGAAAGCTTCTTTCCAGATTTCATCTGAGGATATTTCCTTTTTCACCATAGCCCTCTATGGGCTTCCAAATATCACTTTGCGAATTCCACAAGAACTGTCTTAGCGAAAGGCTTCTTGAGGGGAAAGCTGTAACTCTGTGAGATGATTTCACAGATCACAAAGAAGTTTCCCAGAAAGCTTCTTTCTGTTTCTTATCGGAGGATATTTCCTTTGGCTCTACAGTCTTCAAGGGGATCCGAAATATCTGTTCTCAGATTCCACAGAAATAAGGCTAGCAAAGAGATCCACGAAATACAGATGTAACTCTGTGAGATGAATTAACAGAACATTAAGCAGTTTCTCAGAAAGCTTCTTTCCAGATTTCATCTGAGGATATTTCCTTTTTCACCATAGCCCTCTATGGGCTTCCAAATATCACTTTGCGAATTCCACAAGAACTGTTTTAGCGAAAGGCTTCTTGAGGGGAAAGCTGTAACTCTGTGAGATGATTTCACAGATCACAAAGAAGTTTCTCAGAAAGCTTCTTTCTCTTTGTTATCGGAGGATATTTCCTTTGGCCCTATAGTCTTCAAAGGGATCCGAAATATCTGTTCTCAGATTCCACAGAAATAAGGCTAGCAAAGAGATCCACGAAATACAGATGTAACTCTGTGAGTGGAAGTCACACATCACAGAGCAGTTTCTCAGAAAGCTTCTTTCCAGATTTCATCTGAGGATATTTCCTTTTTCACCATAGCCCTCTATGGGCATCCAAATATCACTTTGCCAATTCCACAAGAACTGTCTTAGCGAAAAGCTTCTTGAGGGGAAAGCTGTAACTCTGTGAGATGATTTCACAGATCACAAAGAAGTTTCTCAGAAAGCTTCTTTCTCTTTGTTATCGGAGGATATTTCCTTTGGCCCTATAGTCTTCAAAGCGATCCGAAATATCTGTTCTCAGATTCCACAGAAATAAGGCTAGCAAGGAGATGCACGAAATACAGATGTAACTCTGTGAGATGAATTAACAGAACACTAAGCAGTTTCTCAGAAAGCTTCTTTCCAGATTTCATCTGAGGATATTTCGTTTTTCACCATAGCCCTCTATGGGCTTCCAAATATCACTTTTCCAATTCCACAAGAACTGTCTTAGCGAAAGGATTCGTGAGGGGAAAGCTGTAACTCTGTGAGATGATTTCACAAAACACAAAGAAGTTTCTCAGAAAGCTTCTTTCTCTTTGTTATCGGAGGATATTTCCTTTGGCCCTATAGTCTTCAAAGGGATCCGAAATATCTCTTCTCAGATTCCACAGAAATAAGGCTAGCAAAGAGATCCACGAAATACAGATGTAACTCTGTGAGTGGAATTCACAAATCACAGAGCAGTTTCTCAGAAAGCTGCTTTCCAGATTTCATCTGAGGATATTTCCTTTTTCACCATAGCCCTCTATGGGCTTCCAAATATCACTTTGCCAATTCCACAAGAACTGTCTTAGCGAAAGGCTTCTTGAAGGGAAAGCTGTAACTCTGTGAGATGATTTCACAGACACAAAGAAGTTTCTCAGAAAGCTTCTTTCTGTTTGTTATCGGAGGATATTTCCTTTGTCTCTATAGTCTTCAAAGGGATCCGAAATATCTGTTCTCAGATTCCACAGAAATAAGGCTAGCAAAGAGATCCACGAAATACAGATGTAACTCTGTGAGTGGAAGTCACACATCACAGAGCAGTTTCTCAGAAAGCTTCTTTCCAGATTTCATCTGAGGATATTTCCTTTTTCACCATAGCCCTCTATGGGCTTCCAAATATCACTTTGCCAATTCCACAAGAACTGTCTTAGCGAAAGGCTTCTTGAGGGGAAAGCTGTAACTCTGTGAGATGATTTCACAGATCACAAAGAAGTTTCTCAGAAAGCTTCTTTCTCTTTGTTATCGGAGGATATTTCCTTTGGCCCTATAGTCTTCAAAGGGATCCGAAGTATCTGTTCTCAGATTCCACAGAAATGAGGCTAGCAAAGAGATGCACGAAATACAGATGTAACTCTGTGAGATGAATTAACAGAACACTAAGCAGTTTCTCAGAAAGCTTCTTTCCAGATTTCATCTGAGGATATTTCCTTTTTCACCATAGCCCTCTATGGGCTTCCAAATATCACTTTGCCAATTCCACAAGAACTGTCTTTGCGAAAGGCTTCTTGAGGGGAAAGCTGTAACTCTGTGAGATGATTTCACAGACACAAAGAAGTTTCTCAGAAAGCTTCTTTCTGTTTGTTATCGGAGGATATTTCCTTTGGCCCTATAGTCTTCAAAGAGATCCGAAATATCTGTTCTCAGATTCCACGGAAATAAGGCTAGCAAAGAGATGCACGAAATACAGATGTAACTCTGTGAGATGAGTTAACAGAACACTAAGCAGTTTCTCAGAAAGCTTCTTTCCACATTTCATCTGAGGATATTTCCTTTTTCAGCATAGCCCTCTATGGGCATCCAAATATCACTTTGCCAATTCCAAAAGAACTGTCTTAGCGAAAGGCTTCTTGAGGGGAAAGCTGTAACTCTGTGAGATGATTTCACAGAACACAAAGAAGTTTCTCAGAAAGCTTCTTTCTCTTTGTTATCGGAGGATATTTCCTTTGGCCCTATAGTCTTCAAAGGGATCCGAAATATCTTTTCTCAGATTCCACAGAAATAAGGCTAGCAAAGAGATCCACGAAATACAGATGTAACTCCGTGAGATGAATTAACAGAACACTAAGCAGTTTCTCAGAAAGCTTCTTTCCAGATTTCATCTGAGGATATTTCCATTTTCACCATAGCCCTCTATGGGCTTCCAAATATCACTTTGCCAATTCCACAAGAACTGTCTTAGCGAAAGGCTTCTTGAGGGGAAAGCTGTAACTCTGTGAGATGATTTCACGGAACACAAAGAAGTTTCTCAGAAAGCTTCTTTCTCTTTGTTATCGGAGGATATTTCCTTTGGCCCTATAGTCTTCAAAGGGATCCGAACTATCTGTTCTCAGATTCCACAGAAATAAGGCCAGCAAAGAGATCCACGAAATACAGATGTAACTCTGTGAGATGAATTAACAGAACACTAAGCAGTTTCTCAGAAAGCTTCTTTCCAGATTTCATCTAGGATATTTCCTTTTTCACCATAGCCCTCTATGGGCTTCCAAATATCACTTTGCCAATTCCACAAGAACTGTCTTAGCGAAAGGCTTCTTGAGTGGAAAGCTGTAACTCTGTGAGATGATTTCACGGAACACAAAGAAGTATCTCAGAAAGCTTCTTTCTCTTTGTTATCGGAGGATATTTCCTTTGGCCCTATAGTCTTCAAAGGGATCCGAAATATCTGTTCTCAGATTCCACAGAAATAAGGGAAGCAAGGAGATGCACGAAATACAGATGTAACTCTGTGAGATGAATTAAGAGAACACTAAGCAGTTTCTCAGAAAGCTTCCTTCCAGATTTCATGTGAGGATATTTCCTTTTTCACCATAGCCCTCTATGGGCTTCCAAATATCACTTTGCGAATTCCACAAGAACTGTTTTAGGGAAAGGCTTCTTGAGGGGAAAGCTGTAACTCTGTGAGATGATTTCACAGATCACAAAGAAGTTTCTCAGAAAGCTTCTTTCTCTTTGTTATCGGAGGATATTTCCTTTGGGCCTATAATCTTCAAAGGGATCTGAAATATCTGTTCTCAGATTCCACAGAAATAAGGCTAGCAAAGAGATCCACGAAATACAGATGTAACTCTGTGAGTGGAAGTCACACATCACAGAGCAGTTTCTCAGAAAGCTTCTTTCCAGATTTCATCTGAGGATATTTCCTTTTTCACCATAGCCCTCTATGGGCTTCCAAATATCACTTTGCCAATTCCACAAGAACTGTCTTAGCGAAAGGCTTCTTTAGTGGAAAGGTGTAACTCTGTGAGATGATTTCACGGAACACAAAGAAGTTTCTCAGAAAGCTTCTTTCTATTTGTTATCGGAGGATATTTCCTTTGGCCCTATAGTCTTCAAAGGGATCCGAAGTATCTGTTCTCAGATTCCACAGAAAAAAGGCTAGCAAAGAGATCCACGAAATACAGATATAACTCTGTGAGATGAAATAACAGAACATTAAGCAGTTTCTCAGAAAGCTTCTTTCCAGATTTCATCTGAGGATATTTCCTTTTTCAACATAGCCCTCTATGGGCTTCCAAATATCACTTTGCCAATTCCACAAGAACTGTCTTAGCGAAAGGCTTCTTGAGTGGAAAGCTGTAACTCTGTGAGATGATTTCACTTAACACAAAGAAGTATCTCAGAAAGCTTCTTTCTGTTTCTTATCGGAGGATATTTCCTTTGGCTCTACAGTCTTCAAAGGGATCCGAAATATCTGTTCTCAGATTCCACAGAAATAAGGGTAGCAAAGAGATGCACGAAATACAGATGTAACTCTGTGAGATGAATTAAGAGAACACTAAGCAGTTTCTCAGAAAGCTTCTTTCCAGATTTCATCTGAGGATATTTCCTTTTTCACCATAGCCCTCTATGGGCTTCCAAATATCACTTTGCGAATTCCACAAGAACTGTTTTAGCGAAAGGCTTCTTGAGGGGAAAGCTGTAACTCTGGGAGATGATTTCACAGATCTTAAAGAAGTTTCTCAGAAAGCTTCTTTCTATTTGTTATCGGAGGATATTTCCTTTGGCCCTATAGTCTTCAAAGGGATCCGAAATACCTGTTCTCAGATTCCACAGAAATAAGGCTAGCAAAGAGATCCACGAAATACAGATGTAACTCTGTGAGTGGAAGTCACACATCACAGAGCAGTTTCTCAGAAAGCTTCTTTCCAGATTTCATCTGAGGATATTTCCTTTTTCACCATAGCCCTCTATGGGCATCCAAATATCACTTTGCCAATTCCACAAGAACTGTCTTAGCGAAAAGCTTCTTGAGGGGAAAGCTGTAACTCTGTGAGATGATTTCACAGATCACAAAGAAGTTTCTCAGAAAGCTTCTTTCTCTTTGTTATCGGAGGATATTTCCTTTGGCCCTATAGTCTTCAAAGCGACCCGAAATATCTGTTCTCAGATTCCACAGAAATAAGGCTAGCAAGGAGATGCACGAAATACAGATGTAACTCTGTGAGATGAATTAACAGAACACTAAGCAGTTCTCAGAAAGCTTCTTTCCAGATTTCATCTGAGGATATTTCGTTTTTCACCATAGCCCTCTATGGGCTTCCAAATATCACTTTTCCAATTCCACAAGAACTGTCTTAGCGAAAGGATTCGTGAGGGGAAAGCTGTAACTCTGTGAGATGATTTCACAAAACACAAAGAAGTTTCTCAGAAAGCTTCTTTCTCTTTGTTATCGGAGGATATTTCCTTTGGCCCTATAGTCTTCAAAGGGATCCGAAATATCTCTTCTCAGATTCCACAGAAATAAGGCTAGCAAAGAGATCCACGAAATACAGATGTAACTCTGTGAGTGGAATTCACAAATCACAGAGCAGTTTCTCAGAAAGCTTCTTTCCAGATTTCATCTGAGGATATTTCCTTTTTCACCATAGCCCTCTATGGGCTTCCAAATATCACTTTGCCAATTCCACAAGAACTGTCTTAGCGAAAGGCTTCTTGAAGGGAAAGCTGTAACTCTGTGAGATGATTTCACAGACACAAAGAAGTTTCTCAGAAAGCTTCTTTCTGTTTGTTATCGGAGGATATTTCCTTTGTCTCTATAGTCTTCAAAGGGATCCGAAATATCTGTTCTCAGATTCCACAGAAATAAGGCTAGCAAAGAGATCCACGAAATACAGATGTAACTCTGTGAGTGGAAGTCACACATCACAGAGCAGTTTCTCAGAAAGCTTCTTTCCAGATTTCATCTGAGGATATTTCCTTTTTCACCATAGCCCTCTATGGGCTTCCAAATATCACTTTGCCAATTCCACAAGAACTGTCTTAGCGAAAGGCTTCTTGAGGGGAAAGCTGTAACTCTGTGAGATGATTTCACAGATCACAAAGAAGTTTCTCAGAAAGCTTCTTTCTCTTTGTTATCGGAGGATATTTCCTTTGGCCCTATAGTCTTCAAAGGGATCCGAAATATCTGTTCTCAGATTCCACAGAAATGAGGCTAGCAAAGAGATGCACGAAATACAGATGTAACTCTGTGAGATGAATTAACAGAACACTAAGCAGTTTCTCAGAAAGCTTCTTTCCAGATTTCATCTGAGGATATTTCCTTTTTCACCATAGCCCTCTATGGGCTTCCAAATATCACTTTGCCAATTCCACAAGAACTGTCTTTGCGAAAGGCTTCTTGAGGGGAAAGCTGTAACTCTGTGAGATGATTTCACAGACACAAAGAAGTTTCTCAGAAAGCTTCTTTCTGTTTGTTATCGGAGGATATTTCCTTTGGCCCTATAGTCTTCAAAGAGATCCGAAATATCTGTTCTCAGATTCCACGGAAATAAGGCTAGCAAAGAGATGCACGAAATACAGATGTAACTCTGTGAGATGAGTTAACAGAACACTAAGCAGTTTCTCAGAAAGCTTCTTTCCACATTTCATCTGAGGATATTTCCTTTTTCAGCATAGCCCTCTATGGGCATCCAAATATCACTTTGCCAATTCCAAAAGAACTGTCTTAGCGAAAGGCTTCTTGAGGGGAAAGCTGTAACTCTGTGAGATGATTTCACAGAACACAAAGAAGTTTCTCAGAAAGCTTCTTTCTCTTTGTTATCGGAGGATATTTCCTTTGGCCCTATAGTCTTCAAAGGGATCCGAAATATCTGTTCTCAGATTCCACAGAAATAAGGCTAGCAAAGAGATCCACGAAATATAGATGTAACTCTGTGAGATGAATTAACAGAACACTAAGCAGTTTCTCAGAAAGCTTCTTTCAGATTTCATCTGAGGATATTTCCTTTTTCACCATAGCCCTCTATGGGCTTCCAAATATCACTTTGCCAATTCCACAAGAACTGTCTTAGCGAAAGGCTTCTTTAGTGGAAAGGTGTAACTCTGTGAGATGATTTCACGGAACACAAAGAAGTTTCTCAGAAAGCTTCTTTCTCTTTGTTATCGGAGGATATTTCCTTTGGCCCTATAGTCTTCAAAGGGATCCGAAGTATTTGTTCTCAGATTCCACAGAAATAAGGCTAGCAAAGAGATCCACGAAATACAGATGTAACTCTGTGAGATGAATTAACAGAACACGAAGCAGTTTCTCAGAAAGCTTCTTTCCAGATTTCATCTGAGGATATTTCCTTTTTCACCATAGCCCTCTAAGGGCTTCCAAATATCACTTTGCCAATTCCACAAGAACTGTCTTAGCGAAAGGCTTCTTGAGTTGAAAGCTGTAACTCTGTGAGTTGATTTCACGGAACACAAAGAAGTATCTCAGAAAGCTTCTTTCTCTTTGTTATCGGAGGATATTTCCTTTGGCCCTATAGTCTTCAAAGGGATCCGAAATATCTGTTCTCAGATTCCACAGAAACAAGGCTAGCAAAGAGAGATGCACGAAATACAGATGTAACTCTGTGAGATGAATTAACAGAATACTAAGCAGTTTCTCAGAAAGCTTCTTTCCAGATTTCATCTGAGGATATTTCCTTTTTCACCATAGCCCTCTATGGGCTTCCAAATATCACTTTGCCAATTCCACAAGAACTGTTTTAGCGAAAGGCTTCTTGAGGGGAAAGCTGTAACTCTGTGAGATGATTTCACAGATCACAAAGAAGTTTCTCAGAAAGCTTCTTTCTCTTTGTTATCGGAGGATATTTCCTTTGGCCCTATAATCTTCAAAGGGATGTGAAATATCTGTTCTCATATTCCACAGAAATAAGGCTAGCAAGGAGATCCACGAAATACAGAAGTAACTCTGTGAGTGGAAGTCACACATCACAGAGCAGTTTCTCAGAAAGCTTCTTTCCAGATTTCATCTGAGGATATTTCCTTTTTCACCATAGCCCTCTATGGGCTTCCAAATATCACTTTGCGAATTCCACAAGAACTGTCTTAGCGAAAGGCTTCTTGAGGGGAAAGCTGTAACTCTGTGAGATGATTTCACAGATCACAAAGAAGTTTCCCAGAAAGCTTCTTTCTGTTTCTTATCGGAGGATATTTCCTTTGGCTCTACAGTCTTCAAGGGGATCCGAAATATCTGTTCTCAGATTCCACAGAAATAAGGCTAGCAAAGAGATCCACGAAATACAGATGTAACTCTGTGAGATGAATTAACAGAACATTAAGCAGTTTCTCAGAAAGCTTCTTTCCAGATTTCATCTGAGGATATTTCCTTTTTCACCATAGCCCTCTATGGGCTTCCAAATATCACTTTGCGAATTCCACAAGAACTGTTTTAGCGAAAGGCTTCTTGAGGGGAAAGCTGTAACTCTGTGAGATGATTTCACAGATCACAAAGAAGTTTCTCAGAAAGCTTCTTTCTCTTTGTTATCGGAGGATATTTCCTTTGGCCCTATAGTCTTCAAAGGGATCCGAAATATCTGTTCTCAGATTCCACAGAAATAAGGCTAGCAAAGAGATCCACGAAATACAGATGTAACTCTGTGAGTGGAAGTCACACATCACAGAGCAGTTTCTCAGAAAGCTTCTTTCCAGATTTCATCTGAGGATATTTCCTTTTTCACCATAGCCCTCTATGGGCATCCAAATATCACTTTGCCAATTCCACAAGAACTGTCTTAGCGAAAAGCTTCTTGAGGGGAAAGCTGTAACTCTGTGAGATGATTTCACAGATCACAAAGAAGTTTCTCAGAAAGCTTCTTTCTCTTTGTTATCGGAGGATATTTCCTTTGGCCCTATAGTCTTCAAAGCGATCCGAAATATCTGTTCTCAGATTCCACAGAAATAAGGCTAGCAAGGAGATGCACGAAATACAGATGTAACTCTGTGAGATGAATTAACAGAACACTAAGCAGTTTCTCAGAAAGCTTCTTTCCAGATTTCATCTGAGGATATTTCGTTTTTCACCATAGCCCTCTATGGGCTTCCAAATATCACTTTTCCAATTCCACAAGAACTGTCTTAGCGAAAGGATTCGTGAGGGGAAAGCTGTAACTCTGTGAGATGATTTCACAAAACACAAAGAAGTTTCTCAGAAAGCTTCTTTCTCTTTGTTATCGGAGGATATTTCCTTTGGCCCTATAGTCTTCAAAGGGATCCGAAATATCTCTTCTCAGATTCCACAGAAATAAGGCTAGCAAAGAGATCCACGAAATACAGATGTAACTCTGTGAGTGGAATTCACAAATCACAGAGCAGTTTCTCAGAAAGCTGCTTTCCAGATTTCATCTGAGGATATTTCCTTTTTCACCATAGCCCTCTATGGGCTTCCAAATATCACTTTGCCAATTCCACAAGAACTGTCTTTGCGAAAGGCTTCTTGAGGGGAAAGCTGTAACTCTGTGAGATGATTTCACAGACACAAAGAAGTTTCTCAGAAAGCTTCTTTCTGTTTGTTATCGGAGGATATTTCCTTTGGCCCTATAGTCTTCAAAGAGATCCGAAATATCTGTTCTCAGATTCCACGGAAATAAGGCTAGCAAAGAGATGCACGAAATACAGATGTAACTCTGTGAGATGAGTTAACAGAACACTAAGCAGTTTCTCAGAAAGCTTCTTTCCACATTTCATCTGAGGATATTTCCTTTTTCAGCATAGCCCTCTATGGGCATCCAAATATCACTTTGCCAATTCCAAAAGAACTGTCTTAGCGAAAGGCTTCTTGAGGGGAAAGCTGTAACTCTGTGAGATGATTTCACAGAACACAAAGAAGTTTCTCAGAAAGCTTCTTTCTCTTTGTTATCGGAGGATATTTCCTTTGGCCCTATAGTCTTCAAAGGGATCCGAAATATCTTTTCTCAGATTCCACAGAAATAAGGCTAGCAAAGAGATCCACGAAATACAGATGTAACTCCGTGAGATGAATTAACAGAACACTAAGCAGTTTCTCAGAAAGCTTCTTTCCAGATTTCATCTGAGGATATTTCCATTTTCACCATAGCCCTCTATGGGCTTCCAAATATCACTTTGCCAATTCCACAAGAACTGTCTTAGCGAAAGGCTTCTTGAGGGGAAAGCTGTAACTCTGTGAGATGATTTCACGGAACACAAAGAAGTTTCTCAGAAAGCTTCTTTCTCTTTGTTATCGGAGGATATTTCCTTTGGCCCTATAGTCTTCAAAGGGATCCGAACTATCTGTTCTCAGATTCCACAGAAATAAGGCCAGCAAAGAGATCCACGAAATACAGATGTAACTCTGTGAGATGAATTAACAGAACACTAAGCAGTTTCTCAGAAAGCTTCTTTCCAGATTTCATCTAGGATATTTCCTTTTTCACCATAGCCCTCCATGGGCTTCCAAATATCACTTTGCCAATTCCACAAGAACTGTCTTAGCGAAAGGCTTCTTGAGTGGAAAGCTGTAACTCTGTGAGATTATTTCACGGAACACAAAGAAGTATCTCAGAAAGCTTCTTTCTCTTTGTTATCGGAGGATATTTCCTTTGGCCCTATAGTCTTCAAAGGGATCCGAAATATCTGTTCTCAGATTCCACAGAAATAAGGGAAGCAAGGAGATGCACGAAATACAGATGTAACTCTGTGAGATGAATTAAGAGAACACTAAGCAGTTTCTCAGAAAGCTTCCTTCCAGATTTCATGTGAGGATATTTCCTTTTTCACCATAGCCCTCTATGGGCTTCCAAATATCACTTTGCGAATTCCACAAGAACTGTTTTAGGGAAAGGCTTCTTGAGGGGAAAGCTGTAACTCTGTGAGATGATTTCACAGATCACAAAGAAGTTTCTCAGAAAGCTTCTTTCTCTTTGTTATCGGAGGATATTTCCTTTGGGCCTATAATCTTCAAAGGGATCTGAAATATCTGTTCTCAGATTCCACAGAAATAAGGCTAGCAAAGAGATCCACGAAATACAGATGTAACTCTGTGAGTGGAAGTCACACATCACAGAGCAGTTTCTCAGAAAGCTTCTTTCCAGATTTCATCTGAGGATATTTCCTTTTTCACCATAGCCCTCTATGGGCTTCCAAATATCACTTTGCCAATTCCACAAGAACTGTCTTAGCGAAAGGCTTCTTTAGTGGAAAGGTGTAACTCTGTGAGATGATTTCACGGAACACAAAGAAGTTTCTCAGAAAGCTTCTTTCTATTTGTTATCGGAGGATATTTCCTTTGGCCCTATAGTCTTCAAAGGGATCCGAAGTATCTGTTCTCAGATTCCACAGAAAAAAGGCTAGCAAAGAGATCCACGAAATACAGATATAACTCTGTGAGATGAAATAACAGAACATTAAGCAGTTTCTCAGAAAGCTTCTTTCCAGATTTCATCTGAGGATATTTCCTTTTTCAACATAGCCCTCTATGGGCTTCCAAATATCACTTTGCCAATTCCACAAGAACTGTCTTAGCGAAAGGCTTCTTGAGGGGAAAGCTGTAACTCTGGGAGATGATTTCACAGATCTTAAAGAAGTTTCTCAGAAAGCTTCTTTCTATTTGTTATCGGAGGATATTTCCTTTGGCCCTATAGTCTTCAAAGGGATCCGAAATACCTGTTCTCAGATTCCACAGAAATAAGGCTAGCAAAGAGATCCACGAAATACAGATGTAACTCTGTGAGTGGAAGTCACACATCACAGAGCAGTTTCTCAGAAAGCTTCTTTCCAGATTTCATCTGAGGATATTTCCTTTTTCACCATAGCCCTCTATGGGCATCCAAATATCACTTTGCCAATTCCACAAGAACTGTCTTAGCGAAAAGCTTCTTGAGGGGAAAGCTGTAACTCTGTGAGATGATTTCACAGATCACAAAGAAGTTTCTCAGAAAGCTTCTTTCTCTTTGTTATCGGAGGATATTTCCTTTGGCCCTATAGTCTTCAAAGCGACCCGAAATATCTGTTCTCAGATTCCACAGAAATAAGGCTAGCAAGGAGATGCACGAAATACAGATGTAACTCTGTGAGATGAATTAACAGAACACTAAGCAGTTCTCAGAAAGCTTCTTTCCAGATTTCATCTGAGGATATTTCGTTTTTCACCATAGCCCTCTATGGGCTTCCAAATATCACTTTTCCAATTCCACAAGAACTGTCTTAGCGAAAGGATTCGTGAGGGGAAAGCTGTAACTCTGTGAGATGATTTCACAAAACACAAAGAAGTTTCTCAGAAAGCTTCTTTCTCTTTGTTATCGGAGGATATTTCCTTTGGCCCTATAGTCTTCAAAGGGATCCGAAATATCTCTTCTCAGATTCCACAGAAATAAGGCTAGCAAAGAGATCCACGAAATACAGATGTAACTCTGTGAGTGGAATTCACAAATCACAGAGCAGTTTCTCAGAAAGCTTCTTTCCAGATTTCATCTGAGGATATTTCCTTTTTCACCATAGCCCTCTATGGGCTTCCAAATATCACTTTGCCAATTCCACAAGAACTGTCTTAGCGAAAGGCTTCTTGAAGGGAAAGCTGTAACTCTGTGAGATGATTTCACAGACACAAAGAAGTTTCTCAGAAAGCTTCTTTCTGTTTGTTATCGGAGGATATTTCCTTTGTCTCTATAGTCTTCAAAGGGATCCGAAATATCTGTTCTCAGATTCCACAGAAATAAGGCTAGCAAAGAGATCCACGAAATACAGATGTAACTCTGTGAGTGGAAGTCACACATCACAGAGCAGTTTCTCAGAAAGCTTCTTTCCAGATTTCATCTGAGGATATTTCCTTTTTCACCATAGCCCTCTATGGGCTTCCAAATATCACTTTGCCAATTCCACAAGAACTGTCTTAGCGAAAGGCTTCTTGAGGGGAAAGCTGTAACTCTGTGAGATGATTTCACAGATCACAAAGAAGTTTCTCAGAAAGCTTCTTTCTCTTTGTTATCGGAGGATATTTCCTTTGGCCCTATAGTCTTCAAAGGGATCCGAAATATCTGTTCTCAGATTCCACAGAAATGAGGCTAGCAAAGAGATGCACGAAATACAGATGTAACTCTGTGAGATGAATTAACAGAACACTAAGCAGTTTCTCAGAAAGCTTCTTTCCAGATTTCATCTGAGGATATTTCCTTTTTCACCATAGCCCTCTATGGGCTTCCAAATATCACTTTGCCAATTCCACAAGAACTGTCTTTGCGAAAGGCTTCTTGAGGGGAAAGCTGTAACTCTGTGAGATGATTTCACAGACACAAAGAAGTTTCTCAGAAAGCTTCTTTCTGTTTGTTATCGGAGGATATTTCCTTTGGCCCTATAGTCTTCAAAGAGATCCGAAATATCTGTTCTCAGATTCCACGGAAATAAGGCTAGCAAAGAGATGCACGAAATACAGATGTAACTCTGTGAGATGAGTTAACAGAACACTAAGCAGTTTCTCAGAAAGCTTCTTTCCACATTTCATCTGAGGATATTTCCTTTTTCAGCATAGCCCTCTATGGGCATCCAAATATCACTTTGCCAATTCCAAAAGAACTGTCTTAGCGAAAGGCTTCTTGAGGGGAAAGCTGTAACTCTGTGAGATGATTTCACAGAACACAAAGAAGTTTCTCAGAAAGCTTCTTTCTCTTTGTTATCGGAGGATATTTCCTTTGGCCCTATAGTCTTCAAAGGGATCCGAAATATCTGTTCTCAGATTCCACAGAAATAAGGCTAGCAAAGAGATCCACGAAATATAGATGTAACTCTGTGAGATGAATTAACAGAACACTAAGCAGTTTCTCAGAAAGCTTCTTTCAGATTTCATCTGAGGATATTTCCTTTTTCACCATAGCCCTCTATGGGCTTCCAAATATCACTTTGCCAATTCCACAAGAACTGTCTTAGCGAAAGGCTTCTTTAGTGGAAAGGTGTAACTCTGTGAGATGATTTCACGGAACACAAAGAAGTTTCTCAGAAAGCTTCTTTCTCTTTGTTATCGGAGGATATTTCCTTTGGCCCTATAGTCTTCAAAGGGATCCGAAGTATTTGTTCTCAGATTCCACAGAAATAAGGCTAGCAAAGAGATCCACGAAATACAGATGTAACTCTGTGAGATGAATTAACAGAACACGAAGCAGTTTCTCAGAAAGCTTCTTTCCAGATTTCATCTGAGGATATTTCCTTTTTCACCATAGCCCTCTAAGGGCTTCCAAATATCACTTTGCCAATTCCACAAGAACTGTCTTAGCGAAAGGCTTCTTGAGTTGAAAGCTGTAACTCTGTGAGTTGATTTCACGGAACACAAAGAAGTATCTCAGAAAGCTTCTTTCTCTTTGTTATCGGAGGATATTTCCTTTGGCCCTATAGTCTTCAAAGGGATCCGAAATATCTGTTCTCAGATTCCACAGAAACAAGGCTAGCAAAGAGAGATGCACGAAATACAGATGTAACTCTGTGAGATGAATTAACAGAATACTAAGCAGTTTCTCAGAAAGCTTCTTTCCAGATTTCATCTGAGGATATTTCCTTTTTCACCATAGCCCTCTATGGGCTTCCAAATATCACTTTGCCAATTCCACAAGAACTGTTTTAGCGAAAGGCTTCTTGAGGGGAAAGCTGTAACTCTGTGAGATGATTTCACAGATCACAAAGAAGTTTCTCAGAAAGCTTCTTTCTCTTTGTTATCGGAGGATATTTCCTTTGGCCCTATAATCTTCAAAGGGATGTGAAATATCTGTTCTCATATTCCACAGAAATAAGGCTAGCAAGGAGATCCACGAAATACAGAAGTAACTCTGTGAGTGGAAGTCACACATCACAGAGCAGTTTCTCAGAAAGCTTCTTTCCAGATTTCATCTGAGGATATTTCCTTTTTCACCATAGCCCTCTATGGGCTTCCAAATATCACTTTGCGAATTCCACAAGAACTGTCTTAGCGAAAGGCTTCTTGAGGGGAAAGCTGTAACTCTGTGAGATGATTTCACAGATCACAAAGAAGTTTCCCAGAAAGCTTCTTTCTGTTTCTTATCGGAGGATATTTCCTTTGGCTCTACAGTCTTCAAGGGGATCCGAAATATCTGTTCTCAGATTCCACAGAAATAAGGCTAGCAAAGAGATCCACGAAATACAGATGTAACTCTGTGAGATGAATTAACAGAACATTAAGCAGTTTCTCAGAAAGCTTCTTTCCAGATTTCATCTGAGGATATTTCCTTTTTCACCATAGCCCTCTATGGGCTTCCAAATATCACTTTGCGAATTCCACAAGAACTGTTTTAGCGAAAGGCTTCTTGAGGGGAAAGCTGTAACTCTGTGAGATGATTTCACAGATCACAAAGAAGTTTCTCAGAAAGCTTCTTTCTCTTTGTTATCGGAGGATATTTCCTTTGGCCCTATAGTCTTCAAAGGGATCCGAAATATCTGTTCTCAGATTCCACAGAAATAAGGCTAGCAAAGAGATCCACGAAATACAGATGTAACTCTGTGAGTGGAAGTCACACATCACAGAGCAGTTTCTCAGAAAGCTTCTTTCCAGATTTCATCTGAGGATATTTCCTTTTTCACCATAGCCCTCTATGGGCATCCAAATATCACTTTGCCAATTCCACAAGAACTGTCTTAGCGAAAAGCTTCTTGAGGGGAAAGCTGTAACTCTGTGAGATGATTTCACAGATCACAAAGAAGTTTCTCAGAAAGCTTCTTTCTCTTTGTTATCGGAGGATATTTCCTTTGGCCCTATAGTCTTCAAAGCGATCCGAAATATCTGTTCTCAGATTCCACAGAAATAAGGCTAGCAAGGAGATGCACGAAATACAGATGTAACTCTGTGAGATGAATTAACAGAACACTAAGCAGTTTCTCAGAAAGCTTCTTTCCAGATTTCATCTGAGGATATTTCGTTTTTCACCATAGCCCTCTATGGGCTTCCAAATATCACTTTTCCAATTCCACAAGAACTGTCTTAGCGAAAGGATTCGTGAGGGGAAAGCTGTAACTCTGTGAGATGATTTCACAAAACACAAAGAAGTTTCTCAGAAAGCTTCTTTCTCTTTGTTATCGGAGGATATTTCCTTTGGCCCTATAGTCTTCAAAGGGATCCGAAATATCTCTTCTCAGATTCCACAGAAATAAGGCTAGCAAAGAGATCCACGAAATACAGATGTAACTCTGTGAGTGGAATTCACAAATCACAGAGCAGTTTCTCAGAAAGCTGCTTTCCAGATTTCATCTGAGGATATTTCCTTTTTCACCATAGCCCTCTATGGGCTTCCAAATATCACTTTGCCAATTCCACAGGAACTGTCTTTGCGAAAGGCTTCTTGAGGGGAAAGCTGTAACTCTGTGAGATGATTTCACAGACACAAAGAAGTTTCTCAGAAAGCTTCTTTCTGTTTGTTATCGGAGGATATTTCCTTTGGCCCTATAGTCTTCAAAGAGATCCGAAATATCTGTTCTCAGATTCCACGGAAATAAGGCTAGCAAAGAGATGCACGAAATACAGATGTAACTCTGTGAGATGAGTTAACAGAACACTAAGCAGTTTCTCAGAAAGCTTCTTTCCACATTTCATCTGAGGATATTTCCTTTTTCAGCATAGCCCTCTATGGGCATCCAAATATCACTTTGCCAATTCCACAAGAACTGTCTTAGCGAAAGGCTTCTTGAGGGGAAAGCTGTAACTCTGTGAGATGATTTCACAGAACACAAAGAAGTTTCTCAGAAAGCTTCTTTCTCTTTGTTATCGGAGGATATTTCCTTTGGCCCTATAGTCTTCAAAGGGATCCGAAATATCTTTTCTCAGATTCCACAGAAATAAGGCTAGCAAAGAGATCCACGAAATACAGATGTAACTCCGTGAGATGAATTAACAGAACACTAAGCAGTTTCTCAGAAAGCTTCTTTCCAGATTTCATCTGAGGATATTTCCATTTTCACCATAGCCCTCTATGGGCTTCCAAATATCACTTTGCCAATTCCACAAGAACTGTCTTAGCGAAAGGCTTCTTGAGGGGAAAGCTGTAACTCTGTGAGATGATTTCACGGAACACAAAGAAGTTTCTCAGAAAGCTTCTTTCTCTTTGTTATCGGAGGATATTTCCTTTGGCCCTATAGTCTTCAAAGGGATCCGAACTATCTGTTCTCAGATTCCACAGAAATAAGGCCAGCAAAGAGATCCACGAAATACAGATGTAACTCTGTGAGATGAATTAACAGAACACTAAGCAGTTTCTCAGAAAGCTTCTTTCCAGATTTCATCTAGGATATTTCCTTTTTCACCATAGCCCTCTATGGGCTTCCAAATATCACTTTGCCAATTCCACAAGAACTGTCTTAGCGAAAGGCTTCTTGAGTGGAAAGCTGTAACTCTGTGAGATTATTTCACGGAACACAAAGAAGTATCTCAGAAAGCTTCTTTCTCTTTGTTATCGGAGGATATTTCCTTTGGCCCTATAGTCTTCAAAGGGATCCGAAATATCTGTTCTCAGATTCCACAGAAATAAGGGAAGCAAGGAGATGCACGAAATACAGATGTAACTCTGTGAGATGAATTAAGAGAACACTAAGCAGTTTCTCAGAAAGCTTCCTTCCAGATTTCATGTGAGGATATTTCCTTTTTCACCATAGCCCTCTATGGGCTTCCAAATATCACTTTGCGAATTCCACAAGAACTGTTTTAGGGAAAGGCTTCTTGAGGGGAAAGCTGTAACTCTGTGAGATGATTTCACAGATCACAAAGAAGTTTCTCAGAAAGCTTCTTTCTCTTTGTTATCGGAGGATATTTCCTTTGGGCCTATAATCTTCAAAGGGATCTGAAATATCTGTTCTCAGATTCCACAGAAATAAGGCTAGCAAAGAGATCCACGAAATACAGATGTAACTCTGTGAGTGGAAGTCACACATCACAGAGCAGTTTCTCAGAAAGCTTCTTTCCAGATTTCATCTGAGGATATTTCCTTTTTCACCATAGCCCTCTATGGGCTTCCAAATATCACTTTGCCAATTCCACAAGAACTGTCTTAGCGAAAGGCTTCTTTAGTGGAAAGGTGTAACTCTGTGAGATGATTTCACGGAACACAAAGAAGTTTCTCAGAAAGCTTCTTTCTATTTGTTATCGGAGGATATTTCCTTTGGCCCTATAGTCTTCAAAGGGATCCGAAGTATCTGTTCTCAGATTCCACAGAAAAAAGGCTAGCAAAGAGATCCACGAAATACAGATATAACTCTGTGAGATGAAATAACAGAACATTAAGCAGTTTCTCAGAAAGCTTCTTTCCAGATTTCATCTGAGGATATTTCCTTTTTCAACATAGCCCTCTATGGGCTTCCAAATATCACTTTGCCAATTCCACAAGAACTGTCTTAGCGAAAGGCTTCTTGAGGGGAAAGCTGTAACTCTGGGAGATGATTTCACGGAACACAAAGAAGTATCTCAGAAAGCTTCTTTCTGTTTCTTATCGGAGGATATTTCCTTTGGCTCTACAGTCTTCAAAGGGATCCGAAATATCTGTTCTCAGATTCCACAGAAATAAGGGTAGCAAAGAGATGCACGAAATACAGATGTAATCTGTGAGATGAATTAAGAGAACACTAAGCAGTTTCTCAGAAAGCTTCTTTCCAGATTTCATCTGAGGATATTTCCTTTTTCACCATAGCCCTCTATGGGCTTCCAAATATCACTTTGCGAATTCCACAAGAACTGTTTTAGCGAAAGGCTTCTTGAGGGGAAAGCTGTAACTCTGGGAGATGATTTCACAGATCTTAAAGAAGTTTCTCAGAAAGCTTCTTTCTATTTGTTATCGGAGGATATTTCCTTTGGCCCTATAGTCTTCAAAGGGATCCGAAATACCTGTTCTCAGATTCCACAGAAATAAGGCTAGCAAAGAGATCCACGAAATACAGATGTAACTCTGTGAGTGGAAGTCACACATCACAGAGCAGTTTCTCAGAAAGCTTCTTTCCAGATTTCATCTGAGGATATTTCCTTTTTCACCATAGCCCTCTATGGGCATCCAAATATCACTTTGCCAATTCCACAAGAACTGTCTTAGCGAAAAGCTTCTTGAGGGGAAAGCTGTAACTCTGTGAGATGATTTCACAGATCACAAAGAAGTTTCTCAGAAAGCTTCTTTCTCTTTGTTATCGGAGGATATTTCCTTTGGCCCTATAGTCTTCAAAGCGACCCGAAATATCTGTTCTCAGATTCCACAGAAATAAGGCTAGCAAGGAGATGCACGAAATACAGATGTAACTCTGTGAGATGAATTAACAGAACACTAAGCAGTTTCTCAGAAAGCTTCTTTCCAGATTTCATCTGAGGATATTTCGTTTTTCACCATAGCCCTCTATGGGCTTCCAAATATCACTTTTCCAATTCCACAAGAACTGTCTTAGCGAAAGGATTCGTGAGGGGAAAGCTGTAACTCTGTGAGATGATTTCACAAAACACAAAGAAGTTTCTCAGAAAGCTTCTTTCTCTTTGTTATCGGAGGATATTTCCTTTGGCCCTATAGTCTTCAAAGGGATCCGAAATATCTCTTCTCAGATTCCACAGAAATAAGGCTAGCAAAGAGATCCACGAAATACAGATGTAACTCTGTGAGTGAAATTCACAAATCACAGAGCAGTTTCTCAGAAAGCTTCTTTCCAGATTTCATCTGAGGATATTTCCTTTTTCACCATAGCCCTCTATGGGCTTCCAAATATCACTTTGCCAATTCCACAAGAACTGTCTTAGCGAAAGGCTTCTTGAAGGGAAAGCTGTAACTCTGTGAGATGATTTCACAGACACAAAGAAGTTTCTCAGAAAGCTTCTTTCTGTTTGTTATCGGAGGATATTTCCTTTGTCTCTATAGTCTTCAAAGGGATCCGAAATATCTGTTCTCAGATTCCACAGAAATAAGGCTAGCAAAGAGATCCACGAAATACAGATGTAACTCTGTGAGTGGAAGTCACACATCACAGAGCAGTTTCTCAGAAAGCTTCTTTCCAGATTTCATCTGAGGATATTTCCTTTTTCACCATAGCCCTCTATGGGCTTCCAAATATCACTTTGCCAATTCCACAAGAACTGTCTTAGCGAAAGGCTTCTTGAGGGGAAAGCTGTAACTCTGTGAGATGATTTCACAGATCACAAAGAAGTTTCTCAGAAAGCTTCTTTCTCTTTGTTATCGGAGGATATTTCCTTTGGCCCTATAGTCTTCAAAGGGATCCGAAATATCTGTTCTCAGATTCCACAGAAATGAGGCTAGCAAAGAGATGCACGAAATACAGATGTAACTCTGTGAGATGAATTAACAGAACACTAAGCAGTTTCTCAGAAAGCTTCTTTCCAGATTTCATCTGAGGATATTTCCTTTTTCACCATAGCCCTCTATGGGCTTCCAAATATCACTTTGCCAATTCCACAAGAACTGTCTTTGCGAAAGGCTTCTTGAGGGGAAAGCTGTAACTCTGTGAGATGATTTCACAGACACAAAGAAGTTTCTCAGAAAGCTTCTTTCTGTTTGTTATCGGAGGATATTTCCTTTGGCCCTATAGTCTTCAAAGAGATCCGAAATATCTGTTCTCAGATTCCACGGAAATAAGGCTAGCAAAGAGATGCACGAAATATAGATGTAACTCTGTGAGATGAGTTAACAGAACACTAAGCAGTTTCTCAGAAAGCTTATTTCCAGATTTCATCGGAGGATATTTCCTTATTCACCTTAGCCCTCTATGGGCTTCCAAATATCACTTTGCCAATTCCACAAGAACTGTCTTAGCGAAAGGCTTCTTTAGGGGACAGCTGTAACTCTGTGAGATGATTTCACAGAACACAAAGAAGTTTCTCAGAAACCTTCTTTCTGTTTGTTATCGGAGGATATTTCCTTTGGCCCTATATTCTTCAAAGGGATCCGAAATATCTGTTCTCAGATTCCAAAGAAATAAGGCTAGCAAAGAGATCCACGAAATACAGATGTAACTCTGTGAGATGAATTAACAGAACACTAAGCAGTTTCTCAGAAAGCTTCTTTCCAGATTTCATCTGAGGATATTTCCTTTTTCACCATAGCCCTCTATGGGCTTCCAAATATCATTTTGCCAATTCCACAAGAACTGTTTTAGCCAAAGGCTTCTTGAGGGGAAAGCTGTAACTCTGTGAGATGATTTCACAGAACACAAAGAAATTTCTCAGAAAGCTTCTTTCTGTTTGTTATCGGAGGATATTTCCTTTGGCCCTATAGTCCTCAAAGGGATCGGAAATATCTCTTCTCAGATTCCACAGAAATAAGGCTAGCAAAGAGATCCACGAAATACAGATGTAACTCTGTGAGTCGAAGTCACACATCACAGAGCAGTTTCTCAGAAATCTTCTTTCCACATTTCATCTGAAGATATTTCCTTTTTCACCTTAGCCCTCTAGGGGCTTCCAAATATCACTTTGCCAATTCCACAAGAACTGTCTTAGCGAAAGGCTTCTTGAGGGGAAAGCTGTAACTCTGTGAGATGATTTCACAGAACACAAAGAAGTTTCTCAGAAAGCTTCTTTCTCTTTGTTATCGGGGGATATTTCCTTTGGCCCTATAGTCTTCAAAGGGATCCGAAATATCTGTTCTCAGATTCCAAAGAAATAAGGCTAGCAAAGAGATCCACGAAATACAGATGTAACTCTGTGAGTCGAAATCACACATCACAGAGCAGTTTCTCAGAAAGCTTCTTTCCAGATTTCATCTGAGGATATTTCCTTTTTCACCATAGCCCCCTATGGGCTTCCAAATATCACTTTGCCAATTCCACAAGAACTGTCTTAGCGAAAGGCTTCTTGAGGGGAAAGCTGTAACTCTGTGAGATGATTTCACAGATCACAAAGAAGTTTCTCAGAAAGCTTCTTTCTCTTTGTTATCGGAGGACATTTCCTTTGGCCCTATAGTCTTCAAAGGGATCCGAAATATCTGTTCTCAGATTCCACAGAAAAAAGGCTAGCAAAGAGATGCACGAAATACAGATGTAACTCTGTGAGATGAATTAACAGAACACTAAGCAGTTTCTCAGAAAGCTTCTTTCCAGATTTCATGTGAGGATATTTCCTTTTTCACCATAGCCCTCTATGGGCTTCCAAATATCACTTTGCCAATTCCACAAGAACTGTCTTAGCGAAAGGCTTCTTGAGGGGAAAGCTGTAACTCTGTGAGATGATTTCACAGAACACAAAGAAGTTTCTCAGAAAGCTTCTTTCTCTTTGTTATCGGAGGATATTTCCTTTGGCCCTATAGTCTTCAAAGGGATCCGAAATATCTGTTCTCAGATTCCACAGAAATAAGGCTAGCAAAGAGATCCACGAAATACAGATGTAACTCTGTGAGAAAAATAAACAGAACACTAAGCAGTTTCTTAGAAAGCTTCTTTCCAGATTTCATCTGAGGATATTTCCTTTTTCACCATAGCCCTCTATGGGCTTCCAAATATCACTTTGCCAATTCCACAAGAACTGTCTTAGCGAAAGGCTTCTTGAGGGGAAAGCTGTAACTCTGTAAGATGATTTCACAGAACACAAAGAAGTTTCTCAGAAAGCTTCTTTCTCTTTGTTATCGGAGGATATTTCCTTTGGCCCTATAGTCTTCAAATGGATCCGAAATATCTGTTCTCAGATTCCATAGAAATAAGGTTAGCAAAGAGATCCACGAAATACAGATATAACTCTGTGAGTGGAAGTCACACATCACAGAGCAGTTTCTCAGAAAGCTTCTTTCCAGATTTCATCTGAGGATATTTCCTTTTTCACCATAGCCCTCTATGGGCTTCCAAATATCACTTTGCCAATTCCACAAGAACTGTCTTAGCGAAAGGATTCTTGAGGGGAAAGCTGTAACTCTGTGAGATGATTTCACAGAACTCAAAGAAGTTTCTCAGTAAGCTTCTTTCTCTTTGTTATCGGAGGATATTTCCTTTGGCCCTATAGTCTTCACAGGGATCTGAAATATCTGTTCTGAGATTCCACAGAAATAAGGCTAGCAAAGAGATCCACGAAATACAGATGTAACTCCGTGAGATGAATTAACAGAACACTAAGCAGTTTCTCAGAAAGCTTCTTTCCAGATTTCATCTGAGGATATTTCCTTTTTCACCATAGCCCTCTATGGGCTTCCGAATATCACTTTGCCAATTCCACAAGAACTGTCTTAGCGAAAGGCTTCTTTAGTGGAAAGGTGTAACTCTGTGAGATGATTTCACGGAACACAAAGAAGTTTCTCAGAAAGCTTCTTTCTCTTTGTTATCGGAGGATATTTCCTTTGGCCCTATAGTCTTCAAAGGGATCCGAAATATCTCTTCTCAGATTCCACAGAAATAAGGCTAGCAAAGAGATCCACGAAATACAGATGTAACTCTGTGAGATGAATTAACAGAACACTAAGCAGTTTCTCAGAAAGCTTCTTTCCAGATTTCATCTGAGGATATTTCCTTTTTCACCATAGCACTCTATGGGCTTCCAAATATCACTTTGCCAATTCCACAAGAACTGTCTTAGCGAAAGGCTTCTTGAGGGGAAAGCTGTAACTCTGTAAGATGATTTCACAGAACACAAAGAAGTTTCTCAGAAAGCTTCTTTCTCTTTGTTATCGGAGGATATTTCCTTTGGCCCTATAGTCTTCAAATGGATCCGAAATATCTGTTCTCAGATTCCACAGAAATAAGGTTAGCAAAGAGATCCACGAAATACAGATATAACTCTGTGAGTGGAAGTCACACATCACAGAGCAGTTTCTCAGAAAGCTTCTTTCCAGATTTCATCTGAGGATATTTCCTTTTTCACCATATCCCTCTATGGGCTTCCAAATATCACTTTGCCAATTCCACAAGAACTGTCTTAGCGAAAGGCTTCTTGAGGGGAAAGCTGTAACTCGGTGAGATGATTTCACAGATCACAAAGAAGTTTCTCAGAAAGCTTCTTTCTCTTTGTTATCGGAGGATATTTCCTTTGGCCCTATAGTCTTCAAAGGGATCCGAAATATCTGTTCTCAGATTCCACAGAAATAAGGCTAGCAAAGAGATGCACGAAATACAGATGTAACTCTGTGAGATGAATTAACGGAACACTAAGCAGTTTCTCAGAAAGCTTCTTTCCAGATTTCATCTGAGGATACTTCCTTTTTCACCATAGCCCTCTATGGGCTTCCAAATATTACTTTGCCAATTCCACAAAACTGTCTTAGCGAAAGGCTTCTTGAGGGGAAAGATGTAACTCTGTGAGATGATTTCACAGAACACAAAGAAGTTTCTCAGAAAGCTTCTTTCTGTTTGTTATCGGAAGATATTTCCTTTGGTCCTATAGTCTTCAAAGGGATCCGAAATATCTGTTCTCAGATTCCACAGAAATAAGGCTAGCAAAGAGATGCACGAAATACAGATGTAACTCTGTGAGATGAATTAACAGAACACTAAGCAGTTTCTCAGAAAGCTTCTTTCCAGATTTCATCTGAGGATATTTCCTTTTTCACCATAGCCCTCTATGGGCTTCCAAATATCACTTTGCCAATTCCACAAGAACTGTCTTAGCGAAAGGCTTCTTGAGGGGAAAGCTGTAACTCTGTGAGATGATTTCACAAAACACAAAGAAGTTTCTCAGTAAGCTTCTTTCTCTTTGTTATCGGAGGATATTTCCTTTGGCCTATAGTCTTCAAAGGGATCCGAAATATCTGTTCTCAGATTCCAAAGAAATAAGGCTAGCAAAGAGATCCACGAAATACAGATGTAACTCTGTGAGATGAATTAACAGAACACTAAGCAGTTTCTCAGAAAGCTTCTTTCCAGATTTCATCTGAGGATATTTCCTTTTTCGCCATAGCCCTCTATGGGCTTCCAAATATCACTTTGCCAATTCCACAAGAACTGTCTTAGCGAAAGGCTTCTTGAGAGGAAAGCTGTAACTCTGTGAGATGATTTCACAGAACACAAAGAAGTTTCTCAGAAAGCTTCTTTCTGTTTATTATCGGAGGATATTTCCTTTGGCTCTATAGTCATCAAAGGGATCCGAAATATCTGTTCTCAGATTCCACAGAAATAAGGCTAGCAAAGATATCCACGAAATACAGATGTAACTCTGTGTGATGAATTAACAGAACCCGAAGCAGTTTCTCAGAAAGCTTCTTTCCAGATTTCATCTGAGGATATTTCCTTTTTCACCATAGCCCCCTATGGGCTTCCAAATATCACTTTGCCAATTCCACAAGAACTGTCTTAGCGAAAGGCTTCTTGAGGGGAAAGCTGTAACTCTGTGAGATGATTTCACAGATCACAAAGAAGTTTCTCAGAAAGCTTCTTTCTCTTTGTTATCGGAGGACATTTCCTTTGGCCCTATAGTCTTCAAAGGAATCCGAAATATCTGTTCTCAGATTCCACAGAAAAAAGGCTAGCAAAGAGATGCACGAAATACAGATGTAACTCTGTGAGATGAATTAACAGAACACTAAGCAGTTTCTCAGAAAGCTTCTTTCCAGATTTCATCTGAGGATATTTCCTTTTTCACCATAGCCCTCTATGGGCTTCCAAATATCACTTTGCCAATTCCACAAGAACTGTCTTAGCGAAAGGCTTCTTGAGGGGAAAGCTGTAACTCTGTAAGATGATTTCACAGAACACAAAGAAGTTTCTCAGAAAGCTTCTTTCTCTTTGTTATCGGAGGATATTTCCTTTGGCCCTATAGACTTCAAATGGATCCGAAATATCTGTTCTCAGATTCCACAGAAATAAGGTTAGCAAAGAGATCCATGAAATACAGATATAACTCTGTGAGTGGAAGTCACACATCACAGAGCAGTTTCTCAGAAAGCTTCTTTCCAGATTTCATCTGAGGATATTTCATTTTTCACCATAGCCCTCTATGGGCTTCCAAATATCACTTTGCCAATTCCACAAGAACTGTCTTAGCGAAAGGCTTCTTGAGGGGAAAGCTGTAACTCTGTGAGATGATTTCACAGAACACAAAGAAGTTTCTCAGTAAGCTTCTTTCTCTTTGTTATCGGAGGATATTTCCTTTGGCCCTATAATCTTCACAGGGATCCGAAATATCTGTTCTGAGATTCTACAGAAATAAGGCTAGCAAAGAGATGCACGGAATACAGATGTAACTCTGTGAGAGGAAGTCACACATCACAGAGCAGTTTTTCAGAAAGCTTCTTTCCAGATTTCATCTGACGATATGTCCTTTTTCACCTTAGCCCTCTATGGGCTTCCAAATATCACTTTGCCAATTCCACAAGAACTGTCTTAGCGAAAGGCTTCTTGAGGGGAAAGCTGTAACTCTGTGAGATGATTTCACAGAACACAAAGAAGTTTCTCAGAAAGCTTCTTTCTGTTTGTTATCGGAGGATATTTCCTTTGGCCCTATAGTCTTCAAAGGGATCCGAAATATCTGTTTTCAGATTCCAAAGAAAGAAGGCTAGCAAAGAGATCCACGAAATACAGATGTAACTCTGTGAGATGAATTAACAGAACACGAAGCAGTTTCTCAGAAAGCTTCTTTCCAGATTTCATCTGAGGATATTTCCTTTTTCACCATAGCCCTCTTTGGGCTTCCAAATATCACTTTGCCAATTCCACAAGAACTGTCTTAGCGAAAGGCTTCTTGAGGGGAAAGCTGTAACTCTGTGAGATGATTTCTGAGAACACAAAGAAGTTTCTCAGAAAGCTTCTTTCTCTTTGTTATCGGAGGATATTTCCTTTGGCCCTATAGTCTTCAAAGGGATTGGAAATATCTGTTCTCAGATTCCACAGAAATAAGGCTAGCAAAGAGATCCACGAAATACAGATGTAAATCCGTGAGATGAATTAACAGAACACTAAGCAGTTTCTCAGAAAGCTTCTTTCCAGATTTCATCTGAGGATATTTCCTTTTTCACCATAGCCCTCTATGGGCTTCCGAATATCACTTTGCCAATTCCACAAGAACTGTCTTAGCGAAAGGCTTCTTTAGTGGAAAGGTGTAACTCTGTTAGATGATTTCACGGAACACAAAGAACTTTCTCAGAAAGCTTCTTTCTCTTTGTTATCGGAGGATATTTCCTTTTGCCGTATAGTCTTCAAAGGGATCCGAAGTATCTGTTCTCAGATTCCGCAGAAATAAGGCTAGCAAAGAGATCCACGAAATACAGATGTAACTCTGTGAGATGAATTAACAGAACACTAAGCAGTTTCTCAGAAAGTTTCTTTCCAGATTTCATCTGAGGATATTTCCTTTTTCACCATAGCCCTCTATGGGCTTCCAAATATCACTTTGCCGATTCCACAAGAACTGTCTTAGCGAAAGGCTTCTTGAGTTGAAAGCTGTAACTCTGTGAGATGATTTCACGGAACACAAAGAAGTTTCTCAGAAAGCTTCTTTCTCTTTGTTATCGGAGGATATTTCCTTTGGCCCTATAGTCTTCAAAGGGATCCGAAATATCTGTTCTCAGATTCCACAGAAATAAGGCTAGCAAAGAGATGCACGAAATACAGATGTAACTCTGTGAGTGGAAGTCACACATCACAGAGCAGTTTCTCAGAAAGCTTCTTTCCAGATTTCATCTGAGGATATTTCGTTTTTCACCATAGCCCTCTATGGGCTTCCAAATATCACTTTGCCAATTCCACAAGAACTGTCTTAGCGAAAGGCTTCTTGAGGGGAAAACTGTAACTCTGTGAGATGATTTCACAGATCACTAAGAAGTTTCTCAGAAAGCTTCTTTCTCTTTGTTATCGGAGGATATTTCCTTTGGCCCTATAGTCTTCAAAGGGATCCGAAATATCTGTTCTGCGATTCCACAGAAATAAGGATAGCAAAGAGATGCACGAAATACAGATGTAACTCTGTGAGATGAATTAACGGAACACTAAGCAGTTTCTCAGAAAGCTTCTTTCCAGATTTCATCTGAGGATATTTCCTTTTTCACCATAGCCCTCTATGGGCTTCCAAATATCACTTTGCCAATTCCACAAGAACTGTCTTAGCGAAAGGCTTCTTGAGGGGAAAGCTGTAACTCTGTGAGATGATTTCACAGAACACAAAGAAGTTTCTCTGTAAGCTTCTTTCCCTTTGTTATCGGAGGATATTTCCTTTGGCCCTATTGTCTTCAAAGGGATCCGAAATATCTGTTCTCAGATTCCACAGAAATAAGGCTAGCAAAGAGATGCACGAAATACAGATGTAACTCTGTGAGATGAATTAACAGAACACTAAGCAGTTTCTCAGAAAGCTTCTTTCCAGATTTCATCTGAGGATATTTCCTTTTTCACCATAGCCCACTATGGGCTTCCAAATATCACTTTGCCAATTCCACAAGAACTGTCTTAGCGAAAGGCTTCTTGAGGGGAAAGCTGTATCTCTGTGAGATGATTTCACAAAACACAAAGAAGTTTCTCAGTAAGCTTCTTTCTCTTTGTTATCGGAGGTTATTTCCTTTGGCCCTATAGTCTACAAAGGGATCCGAAATATCTGTTCTCAGATTCCACAGAAATAAGGCTTGCAAAGAGATCCACGAAATACAGATGTAACACTGTGAGATGAATTAACAGAACACTAAGCAGTTTCTCAGAAAGCTTCTTTCCAGATTTCATCTGAGGATATTTCCTTTTTCACCATAGCCCTGTATGGGCTTCCAAATATCACTTTGCCAATTCCACAAGAACTGTCTTAGCGAAAGGCTTCTTGAGGGGAAAGCTCTAACTCTGGGAGATGATTTCACAGAACACAAAGAAGTTTCTCAGAAAGCTTCTTTCTCATTGTTATCGGAGGATATTTCCTTTGTCCCTATAGTCTTCAAAGGGATCCGAAATATCTGTTCTCAGATTCCAAAGAAATAAGGCTAGCAAAGAGATGCACGAAATCCAGATGTAACTCTGTGAGATGAATTAACAGAACACTAAGCAGTTTCTCAGAAAGCTTCTTTCCAGATTTCATCTGAGGATATTTCCTTTTTCGCCATAGCCCTCTATGGGCTTCCGAATATCACTTTGCCAATTCCACAAGAACTGTCTAAGCGAAAGGCTTCTTTATTGGAAAGGTGTAACTCTGTGAGATGATTTCACGGAAAACAAAGAAGTTTCTCAGAAAGCTTCTTTCTGTTTGTTATCGGAGGATATTTCCTTTGGCCGCATAGTCTTCAAAGGGATCCGCAGTATCTGTTCTCAGATTCCACAGAAATAAGGCTAGGAAAGAGATCCACGAAATACAGATGTAACTCTGTGAGATGAATTAACAGAACACTAAGCAGTTTCTCAGAAAGCTTCTTTCCAGATTTCATCTGAGAATATTTCCTTTTTCACCATAGCCCTCTATGGGCTTCCAAATATCACTTTGCCGATTCCACAAGAACTGTCTTAGCGAAAGGCTTCTTGAGTTGAAAGCTGTAACTCTGTGAGATGATTTCAAGGAACACAAAGAAGTATCTCAGAAAGCTTCTTTCTCTTTGTTATCGGAAGATATTTCCTTTGGCCCTATAGTCTTCAAAGGGATCCGAAATATCAGTTCTCAGATTCCACAGAAATAAGGCCAGCAAAGAGATGCACGAAATACAGATGTAACTCTGTGAGATGAATTAACAGAACACTAAGCAGTTTCTCAGAAAACTTCTTTCCAGATTTCATCTGAGAATATTTCCTTTTTCACCATAGCCCTCTGTGGGCTTCCAAGTATCACTTTGCGAATTCCACAAGAACTGTCTTAGCGAAACGCTTCTTGAGGGGAAAGCTGTAACTCTGTGAGATGATTTCACAGAACACAAAGAAGTTTCTCAGTAAGCTTCTTTCTCTTTGTTATCGGAGGATATTTCCTTTGGCCCTATAGTCTTCAAAAGGATCGGAAATATCTGTTCTCAGACTCCACAGAAATAAGGCTAGCAAAGAGATCCACGAAATACAGATGTAACTCCGTGAGATGAATTAACAGAACACTAAGCAGTTTCTCAGAACGCTTCTTTCCAGATTTCATCTGAGGATATTTCCGTTTTCACCATAGCCCTCTATGGGCTTCCGAATATCACTTTGCCAATTCCACAAGAACTGTCTTAGCGAAAGGCTTCTTTAGTGGAAAGGTGTAACTCTGTGAGATGATTTCACGGAACACAAAGAAGTTTCTCAGAAAGCTTCTTTCTCTTTGTTATCGGAGGATATTTCCTTTGGCCGTATAGTCTTCAAAGGGATCCGCAGTATCTGTTCCCAGATTCCACAGAAAAAAGGCTAGCAAAGAGATCCACGAAATACACATGTAACTCTGTGAGATGAATTAACAAAACACTAAGCAGTTTCTTAGAAAGCTTCTTTCCAGATTTCATCTGAGGATATTTCCTATTTCACCATAGCCCTCTATGGGCTTCCAAATATCACTTTGCCGATTCCACAAGAACTGTCTTAGCGAAAGGCTTCTTGAGTTGAAAGCTGTAACTCTGTGAGATGATTTCAAGGAACACAAAGAAGTATCTCAGAAAGCTTCTTTCTCTTTGTTATCGGAAGATATTTCCTTTGGCCCTATAGTCTTCAAAGGGATCCGAAATATCAGTTCTCAGATTCCACAGAAATAAGGCCAGCAAAGAGATGCACGAAATACAGATGTAACTCTGTGAGATGAATTAACAGAACACTAAGCAGTTTCTCAGAAAACTTCTTTCCAGATTTCATCTGAGAATATTTCCTTTTTCACCATAGCCCTCTATGGGCTTCCAAGTATCACTTTGCTAATTCCACAAGAACTGTCTTAGCGAAAGGCTTCTTGAGGGGAAAGCTGTAACTCTGTAAGATGATTTCACAGAACACAAAGAAGTTTCTCAGAAAGCTTCTTTCTCTTTGTTATCGGAGGATATTTCCTTTGGCCCTATAGTCTTCAAATGGATCCGAAATATCTGTTCTCAGATTCCACAGAAATAAGGTTAGTAAAGAGATCCACGAAATACAGATATAACTCTGTGAGTGGAAGTCACACATCACAGAGCAGTTTCTCAGAAAGCTTCTTTCCAGATTTCACCTGAGGATATTTCCTTTTTCACCATAGCCCTGTATGGGCTTCCAAATATCACTTTGCCAATTCCACAAGAACTGTCTTAGCGAAAGGCTTCTTGAGGGGAAAGCTGTAACTCTGTGAGATGATTTCACAGAACACAAAGAAGTTTCTCAGAAAGCTTCCTTCTCTTTGTTATCGGAGGATATTTCCTTTGGCCCTATAGTCTTCACAGGGATCCGAAATATCTGTTCTGAGATTCTACAGAAATAAGGCTAGCAAAGAGATGCACGAAATACAGATGTAACTCTGTGAGAGGAAGTCACACATCACAGAGCAGTTTCTCAGAAAGCTTCTTTCCAGATTTCATCTGACGATATTTCCTTTTTCACCTTAGCCCTCTATGGGCTTCCAAATATCACTTTGCCAATTCCACAAGAACTGTCTTAGCGAAAGGCTTCTTGAGGGGAAAGCTGTAACTCTGTGAGATGATTTCACAGAACACAAAGAAGTTTCTCAGAAAGCTTCTTTCTCTTTGTTATCGGAGGATATTTCCTTTGGCCCTATAGTCTTCAAAGGGATCCGAAATATCTGTTCTCAGATTCCAAAGAAAGAAGGCTAGCAAAGAGATCCACGAAATACAGATGTAACTCTGTGAGATGAATTAACAGAACACGAAGCAGTTTCTCAGAAAGCTTCTTTCCAGATTTCATCTGAGGATATTTCCTTTTTCACCATAGCCCTCTATGGGCTTCCAAATATCACTTTGCCAATTCCACAAGAACTGTCTTAGCGAAAGGCTTCTTGAGGGGGAAGCTGTAACTCTGTGAGATGATTTCACAGAACACAAAGAAGTTTCTCAGAAAGCTTCTTTCTCTTTGTTATCGGAGGATATTTCCTTTGGCCCTATAGTCTTCAAAGGGATCGGAAATATCTGTTCTCAGATTCCACAGAAATAAGGCTAGCAAAGAGATCCACGAAATACAGATGTAACTCCGTGAGATGAATTAACAGAACACTAAGCAGTTTCTCAGAAAGCTTCTTTCCAGATTTCATCTGAGGATATTTCCTTTTTCACCATAGCCCTCTATGGGCTTCCAAATATCACTTTGCCAATTCCACAAGAACCGTTTTAGCGAAAGGCTTCTTGATGGGAAAGCTGTAACTCTGTGAGATGATTTCACAGATCACAAAGAAGTTTCTCAGAAAGCTTCTTTCTATTTGTTATCGGAGGATATTTCCTTTGGCCCTATAGTCTTCAAAGGGATCCGAAATATCTGTTCTCAGATTCCACAGAAATAAGGCTAGCAAAGAGATGCACGAAATACAGATGTAACTCTGTGAGTGGAAGTCACACATCACAGAGCAGTTTCTCAGAAAGCTTCTTTCCAGATTTCATCTGAGGATATTTCCTTTTTCACCATAGCCCTGTATGGGCTTCCAAATATCACTTTGCCAATTCCACAAGAACTGTCTTAGCGAAAGGCTTCTTGAGGGGAAAGCTGTAACTCTGTGAGATGATTTCACAGAACACAAAGAAGTTTCTCAGAAAGCTTCTTTCTGTTTGTTATCGGAAGATATTTCCTTTGGTCCTATAGTCTTCAAAGGGATCCGAAATATCTGTTATCAGATTCCACAGAAATAAGGCTAGCAAAGAGATGCACGAAATACAGATGTAACTCTGTGAGATGAATTAACAGAACACTAAGCAGTTTCTCAGAAAGCTTCTTTCCAGATTTCATCTGAGGATATTTCCTTTTTCACCATTGCCCTCTATGGGCTTCCAAATATCACTTTGCCAATTCCACAAGAACTGTCTTAGCGAAAGGCTTCTTGAGGGGAAAGCTGTAACTCTGTGAGATGATTTCACAAAACACAAAGAAGTTTCTCAGTAAGCTTCTTTCTCTTTGTTATCGGAGGATATTTCCTTTGGCCCTATAGTCTTCAAAGGGATCCGAAATATCTGTTCTCAGATTCCACAGAAATAAGGCTAGCAAAGAGATCCACGAAATACAGATGTAACTCTGAGAGATGAATTACCAGAACACTAAGCAGTTTCTCAGAAAGCTTCTTTCCAGATTTCATCTGAGGATATTTCATTTTTCACCTTAGCCCTCTATGGGCTTCCAAATATCACTTTGCCAATTCCAAAAGAACTGTCTTAGCGAAAGGCTTCTTGAGGGGAAAGCTGTAACTCTGTGAGATGATTTCACAGAACACAAAGAAGTTTCTCAGAAAGCTTCTTTCTGTTTGTTATCGGAGGATATTTCCTTTGGCCCTATAGTCTTCAAAGGGATCCGAAATATCTGTTCTCAGATTCCACAGAAATAAGGCTAGCAAAGAGATGCACGAAATACAGATGTAACTCTGTGAGTGGAAGTCACACATCACAGAGCAGTTTCTCAGAAAGGTTCTTTCCAGATTTCATCTGAGGATATTTCCTTTTTCACCATAGCCCTGTATGGGCTTCCAAATATCACTTTGCCAATTCCACAAGAACTGTCTTAGCGAAAGGCTTCTTGAGGGGAAAGCTGTAACTCTGTGAGATGATTTCACAGAACACAAAGAAGTTTCTCAGTAAGCTTCCTTCTCTTTGTTATCGGAGGATATTTCCTTTGGCCCTATAGTCTTCACAGTTATCCGAAATATCTGTTCTGAGATTCTACAGAAATAAGGCTAGCAAAGAGATGCACGAAATACAGATGTAACTCTGTGAGAGGAAGTCACACATCACAGAGCAGTTTCTCAGAAAGCTTCTTTCCAGATTTCATCTGACGATATTTCCTTTTTCACCTTAGCCCTCTATGGGCTTCCAAATATCACTTTGCCAATTCCACAAGAACTGTCTTAGCGAAAGGCTTCTTGAGGGGAAAGCTGTAACTCTGTGAGATGATTTCACAGAACACAAAGAAGTTTCTCAGAAAGCTTCTTTCTCTTTGTTATCGGAGGATATTTCCTTTGGCCCTATAGTCTTCAAAGGGATCGGAAATATCTGTTCTCAGATTCCACAGAAATAAGGCTCGCAAAGAGATCCACGAAATACAGATGTAACTCCGTGAGATGAATTAACAGAACACTAAGCAGTTTCTCAGAAAGCTTCTTTCCAGATTTCATCTGAGGATATTTCCTTTTTCACCGTAGCCCTCTATGGGCTTCCAAATATCACTTTGCCAATTCCACAAGAACCGTTTTAGCGAAAGGCTTCTTGATGGGAAAGCTGTAACTCTGTGAGATGATTTCACAGATCACAAAGAAGTTTCTGAGAAAGCTTCTTTCTATTTGTTATCGGAGGATATTTCCTTTGGCCCTATAGTCTTCAAAGGGATCCGAAATATCTGTTCTCAGATTCCACAGAAATAAGGCTAGCAAAGAGATGCATGAAATACAGATGTAACTCTGTGAGTGGAAGTCACACATCACAGAGCAGTTTCTCAGAAAGCTTCTTTCCAGATTTCATCTGAGGATATTTCCTTTTTCACCATAGCCCTGTATGGGCTTCCAAATATCACTTTGCCAATTCCACAAGAACTGTCTTAGCGAAAGGCTTCTTGAGGGGAAAGCTGTAACTCTGTGAGATGATTTCACAGAACACAAAGAAGTTTCTCAGAAAGCTTCTTTCTGTTTGTTATCGGAAGATATTTCCTTTGGTCCTATAGTCTTCAAAGGGATCCGAAATATCTGTTATCAGATTCCACAGAAATAAGGCTAGCAAAGAGATGCACGAAATACAGATGTAACTCTGTGAGATGAATTAACAGAACACTAAGCAGTTTCTCAGAAAGCTTCTTTCCAGATTTCATCTGAGGATATTTCCTTTTTCACCATTGCCCTCTATGGGCTTCCAAATATCACTTTGCCAATTCCACAAGAACTGTCTTAGCGAAAGGCTTCTTGAGGGGAAAGCTGTAACTCTGTGAGATGATTTCACAAAACACAAAGAAGTTTCTCAGTAAGCTTCTTTCTCTTTGTTATCGGAGGATATTTCCTTTGGCCCTATAGTCTTCAAAGGGATCCGAAATATCTGTTCTCAGATTCCACAGAAATAAGGCTAGCAAAGAGATCCACGAAATACAGATGTAACTCTGTGAGATGAATTACCAGAACACTAAGCAGTTTCTCAGAAAGCTTCTTTCCAGATTTCATCTGAGGATATTTCATTTTTCACCTTAGCCCTCTATGGGCTTCCAAATATCACTTTGCCAATTCCAAAAGAACTGTCTTAGCGAAAGGCTTCTTGAGGGGAAAGCTGTAACTCTGTGAGATGATTTCACAGAACACAAAGAAGTTTCTCAGAAAGCTTCTTTCTGTTTGTTATCGGAGGATATTTCCTTTGGCCCTATAGTCTTCAAAGGGATCCGAAATATCTGTTCTCAGATTCCACAGAAATAAGGCTAGCAAAGAGATGCACGAAATACAGATGTAACTCTGTGAGTGGAAGTCACACATCACAGAGCAGTTTCTCAGAAAGCTTCTTTCCAGATTTCATCTGAGGATATTTCCTTTTTCACCATAGCCCTGTATGGGCTTCCAAATATCACTTTGCCAATTCCACAAGAACTGTCTTAGCGAAAGGCTTCTTGAGGGGAAAGCTGTAACTCTGTGAGTTGATTTCACAGAACACAAAGAAGTTTCTCAGAAAGCTTCTTTCTCTTTCTTATCGGAGGATATTTCCTTTGGCCCTATAGTCTTCAAAGGGATCCGAAATATCTGTTCTCAGATTCCACAGAAATAAGGCCTGCAAAGAGATCCACGAAATACAGATGTAACTCTGTGAGATGAATTAACAGAACACTAAGCAGTTTCTCAGAAAGCTTCTTTCCAGATTTCATCTGAGGATATTTCCTTTTTCACCATAGCCCTCTATGGGCTTCCAAATATCACTTTGCCAATTCCACAAGAACTGTCTTAGCGAAAGGCTTCTTGAGGGGAAAGCTGTAACTCTGTGAGATGATTTCACAGATCACAAAGTAGTTTCTCAGAAAGCTTCTTTCTCATTGTTATCGGAGGATATTTCCTTTGGCCCTATAGTCTTCAAAGGGATCCGAAATATCCGTTCTTAGATTCCACAGAAATAAGGCTAGCAAAGAGATGCACGAAATACAGATGTAACTCTGTGAGATGAATTAACAGAACACTAAGCAGTTTCTCAGAGGGCTTCTTTCCAGATGTCTTCTGAGGATATTTTCTTTTTCACCATAGCCCTCTATGGGCTTCCAAATATCACTTTGCCAATTCCACAAGAACTGTCTTTTAGCGAAAGGCTTCTTGAGGGGAAAGCTGTAACTCTGTGAGATGATTTCACAGAACACAAAGAAGTTTCTCAGAAAGCTTCTTTCTCTTTGTTATCGGAGGATATTTCCTTTGGCCCTATAGTCTTCAAAGGGATCCGAAATATCTGTTCTCAGATTCCAAAGAAATAAGGCTAGCAAAGAGATACACGAAATACAGATGTAACTCTGTGAGATGAATTAACAGAACACTAAGCAGTTTCTCAGAAATCTTCTTTCCAGATTTCATCTGAGGATATTTCCTTTTTCACCATAGCCATCTATGCGCTTCCAAATATCACTTTGCCAATTCCACAAGAACTGTCTTAGCGAAAGGCTTCTTGAGGGGAAAGCTGTAACTCTCTGAGATGATTTCACAGAACACAAAGAAGTTTCTCAGAAAGCTTCTTTCTGTTTGTTATCGGAGGATATTTCCTTTGGCTCTATAGTCTTCAAAGGGATCCGAAATATCTGTTCTCGGATTCCACAGAAATAAGGCTAGCAAAGAGATCCACGAAATACAGATGTAACTCTGTGAGATGAATTAACAGAACACTAAGCAGTTTCTCAGAAAGCTTCTTTCCAGATTTCATCTGAGGATATTTCCTTTTTCACCATAGCCCTCTATGGGCTTCCAAATATCACTTTGCCAATTCCACAAGAACTGTCTTAGCGAAAGGCTTCTTGAGGGGAAAGCTGTAACTCTGTGAGATGATTTCACAGAACACAAAGAAGTTTCTCAGAAAGCTTCTTTCTCTTTGTTATCGGAGGATATTTCCTTTGGCCCTATAGTCTTCAAAGGAATCCGAAATATCTGTTCTCAGATTCCAAAGAAATAAGGCTAGCAAAGAGATCCACGAAATAAAGATATAACTCTGTGAGATGAATTAACGGAACACTAAACAGTTTCTCAGAAAGCTTCTTTCCAGATTTCATCTGAGGATATTTCCTTTTTCACCATAGCCCTCTAAAGGGCTTCCAAATATCACTTTGCCAATTCCACAAGAACTGTCTTAACGAAAGGCTTCTTGAGGGGAAAGCTGTAACTCTGTGAGATGATTTCACAGAATACAAAGAAGTTTCTCAGAAAGCTTCTTTCTGTTTGTTATCGGAGGATATTTCCTTTGGCCCTATAGTCTTCAAAGGGATCCGAAATATCTGTTCTCAGATTCCACAGAAATAAGGCTAGCAAAGAGATCCACGAAATACAGATGTAACTCTGTGAGTCGAAGTCACACATCACAGAGCAGTTTCTCAGAAAGCTTCTTTCCAGATTTCATCTGAGGATATTTCCTTTTTCACCATAGCCCTCTATGGGCTTCCAAATATCACTTTGCCAATTCCACAAGAACTGTGTTAGTGAAAGGCTTCTTGAGGGGAAAGCTGTAACTCTGTGAGATGATTTCACAGAACACAAAGAAGTTTCTCAGAAAGCTTCTTTCTGTTTGTTATCGGAGGATATTTCCTTTGGCTCTATAGTCTTCAAAGGGATCCGAAATATCTGTTCTCAGATTCCACAGAAATAAGGCCAGCAAAGAGATCCACGAAATACAGATGTAACTCTGTGAGATGAATTAACAGAACACTAAGCAGTTTCTCAGAAAGCTTCTTTCCAGATTTCATCTGAGGATATTTCCTTTTTCACCATAGCCCTCTATGGGCTTCCAAATATCACTTTGCCAATTCCACAAGAACTGTCTTAGCGAACGGCTTCTTGAGGGGAAAGCTGTAACTCTGTGAGATGATTTCACAGATCACAAAGAAGTTTCTCAGAAAGCTTCTTTCTCTTTGTTATCGGAGGATATTTCCTTTGGCCCTATAGTCTTCAAAGGGATCCGAAATATCTGTTCTCAGATTCCACAGAAATAAGGCTAGCAAAGAGATCCACGAAATACAGATGTAACGCTGTGAGTGGAAGTCACACATCACAGAGCAGTTTCTCAGAAAGCTTCTTTCCAGATTTCATCTGAGGATATTTCCTTTTTCACCATAGCCCTCTAGGGGCGTCCAAATATCACTTTGCCAATTCCACAAGAACTGTCTTAGCGAAAGGCTTCTTGAGGGGAAAGCTGTAACTCTGTGAGATGATTTCACGGAACACAAAGAAGTTTCTCAGAAAGCTTCTTTCTCTTTGTTATCGGAGGATATTTCCTTTGGCCCTATAGTCTTCAAAGGGATCCGAAATACCTGTTCTCAGATTCCACAGAAATAAGGCTAGCAAAGACATGCACGAAATACAGATGTAACTCTGTGAGATGAATTAACAGAACACTAAGCAGTTTCTCAGAAAGCTTCTTTCCAGATTTCATCTGAGGATATTTCCTTTTTCACCATAGCCCTCTATGGGCTTCCAAATATCACTTTGCCAATTCCACAAGAACTGTCTTAGCGAAAGGCTTCTTGAGGGGAAAGCTGTAACTCTGTGAGACGATTTCACAGAACACAAAGAAGTTTCTCAGAAAGCTTCTTTCTCTTTGTTATCGGAGGATATTTCCTTTGGCCCTATAGTCTTCAAAGGGATCCGAAATATGTGTTCTCAGATTCCAAAGAAATAAGGCTAGCAAAGAGATGCACGAAATACAAATGTAACTCTGTGAGATGAATTAACAGAACACTAAGCAGTTTCTCAGAAAGCTTCTTTCAAGATTTCATCTGAGGATATTTCCTTTTTCACCATAGCCCTCTATGGGCTTCCAAATATCACTTTGCCAATTCCACAAGAAATGTCTTACCGAAACGCTTCTTCAGGGGAAAGCTGTATCTCTGTGAGATGATTTCACAAAACACAAAGAAGTTTCTCAGAAAGCTTCTTTCTCTTTGTTATCGGTGGATATTTCCTTTGGCCTTATAGTCTTCAAAGGGATCCGAAATATCTGTTCTCAGATTCCACAGAAATAAGGCTAGCAAAGAGATGCACGAAATACAGATGTAACTCTGTGAGATGAATTAACAGAACACTAAGCAGTTTCTCAGAAAGCTTCCTTCCAGATTTCATCTGAGGATATTTCCTTTTTCACCATAGCCCTCTATGGGCTTCCAAATATCCCTTTGCCAATTCCACAAGAACTGTCTTAGCGAAAGGCTTCTTGAGGGGAAAGCTGTAACTCTGTGAGATGATTTCACAGAACACAAAGAAGTTTCTCAGAAAGCTTCTTTCTGTTTGTTATCCGAGGATATTTCCTTTGGCCCTATAGTCTTCAAAGGGATCCGAAATATCTGTTCTCAGATTCCAAAGAAATCAGGCTAGCAAAGAGATCCACGAAATACAGATGTAACTCTGTGAGATGAATTAACAGAACACTAAGCAGTTTCTCAGAAAGCTTCTTTCCAGATTTCATCTGAGCATATTTCCTTTTTCACCATAGCCCTCTATGGGCTTCCAAATATCACTTTGCCAATTCCACAGGAACTGTCTTGGCGAAAGGCTTCTTGAGGGGAAAGCTGTAACTCTGTGAGATGATTTCACAGATCACAAAGAAGTTTCTCAGAAAGCTTCTTTCTCTTTGTTATCGGAGGATATTTCCTTTGGCCCTATAGTCTTCAAAGGGATCCGACATATCGGTTCTCAGATTCCAAAGAAATAAGGCTAGCAAAGAGATGCACGAAATACAGATGTAACTCTGTGAGATGAATTAACAGGACACTAAGCAGTTTCTCAGAAAGCTTCTTTCCAGATTTCATCTGAGGATATTTCCTTTTTCACCATAGCCCTCTATGGGCTTCCAAATATCACTTTGCCAATTCCACAAGAACTGTCTAAGCGAAAGGCTTCTTGAGGGGAAAGCTGTAACTCTGTGAGATGATTTCACAGATCACAAAGAAGATTCTCAGAAGGCTTCTTTCTCATTGTTATCGGAGGATATTTCCTTTGGCCCTATAGTCTTCAAAGGGATCCGAAATATCTGTTCTCAGATTCCACAGAAATAAGGCTAGCAAAGAGATCCACGAAATACAGTTGTATCTCTGTGAGATGAATTAACAGAACACTAAGCCGTTTCTCAGAAAGCTTCTTTCCAGATTTTATCTGAGGATATTTCCTTTTTCACCATAGCCCTGTAAGGGCTTCCAAATATCACTGTGCGAATTCCACAAGAACTGTCTTAGCGAAAGGCTTCTTGAGGGGAAAGCTGTAACTCTGTGAGATGATTTCCCAGATCACAAAGAAGTTTCTCAGAAAGCTTCTTTCTCTTTGTTATCGGAGGATATTTCGTATGGCCCTATAGTCTTCAAAGGGATCCGAAATATCTGTTCTCAGATTCCACAGAAATAAGGCTAGCAAAGAGATCCACGAAATACAGATGTAACTCTGTGAGTGGAAGTCACACATCACAGAGCAGTTTCTCAGAAAGCTTCTTTCCAGATTTCATCTGAGGATATTTCCTTTTTCACCATAGCCCTCTATGGGCTTCCAAATATCACTTTGCCAATTCCACAAGAACTGTCTTAGCGAAAGGCTTCTTGAGGGGAAAGCTGTAACTCTGTGAGATGATTTCACAGAACACAAAGAAGTTTCTCAGAAAGCTTCTTTCTCTTTGTTATCGGAGGATATTTCCTTTGGCCCTATAGTCTTCAAAGGGATCGGAAATATCTGTTCTCAGATTCCACAGAAATAAGGCTCGCAAAGAGATCCACGAAATACAGATGTAACTCCGTGAGATGAATTAACAGAACACTAAGCAGTTTCTCAGAAAGCTTCTTTCCAGATTTCATCTGAGGATATTTCCTTTTTCACCGTAGCCCTCTATGGGCTTCCAAATATCACTTTGCCAATTCCACAAGAACCGTTTTAGCGAAAGGCTTCTTGATGGGAAAGCTGTAACTCTGTGAGATGATTTCACAGATCACAAAGAAGTTTCTGAGAAAGCTTCTTTCTATTTGTTATCGGAGGATATTTCCTTTGGCCCTATAGTCTTCAAAGGGATCCGAAATATCTGTTCTCAGATTCCACAGAAATAAGGCTAGCAAAGAGATGCATGAAATACAGATGTAACTCTGTGAGTGGAAGTCACACATCACAGAGCAGTTTCTCAGAAAGCTTCTTTCCAGATTTCATCTGAGGATATTTCCTTTTTCACCATAGCCCTGTATGGGCTTCCAAATATCACTTTGCCAATTCCACAAGAACTGTCTTAGCGAAAGGCTTCTTGAGGGGAAAGCTGTAACTCTGTGAGATGATTTCACAGAACACAAAGAAGTTTCTCAGAAAGCTTCTTTCTGTTTGTTATCGGAAGATATTTCCTTTGGTCCTATAGTCTTCAAAGGGATCCGAAATATCTGTTATCAGATTCCACAGAAATAAGGCTAGCAAAGAGATGCACGAAATACAGATGTAACTCTGTGAGATGAATTAACAGAACACTAAGCAGTTTCTCAGAAAGCTTCTTTCCAGATTTCATCTGAGGATATTTCCTTTTTCACCATTGCCCTCTATGGGCTTCCAAATATCACTTTGCCAATTCCACAAGAACTGTCTTAGCGAAAGGCTTCTTGAGGGGAAAGCTGTAACTCTGTGAGATGATTTCACAAAACACAAAGAAGTTTCTCAGTAAGCTTCTTTCTCTTTGTTATCGGAGGATATTTCCTTTGGCCCTATAGTCTTCAAAGGGATCCGAAATATCTGTTCTCAGATTCCACAGAAATAAGGCTAGCAAAGAGATCCACGAAATACAGATGTAACTCTGTGAGATGAATTACCAGAACACTAAGCAGTTTCTCAGAAAGCTTCTTTCCAGATTTCATCTGAGGATATTTCATTTTTCACCTTAGCCCTCTATGGGCTTCCAAATATCACTTTGCCAATTCCAAAAGAACTGTCTTAGCGAAAGGCTTCTTGAGGGGAAAGCTGTAACTCTGTGAGATGATTTCACAGAACACAAAGAAGTTTCTCAGAAAGCTTCTTTCTGTTTGTTATCGGAGGATATTTCCTTTGGCCCTATAGTCTTCAAAGGGATCCGAAATATCTGTTCTCAGATTCCACAGAAATAAGGCTAGCAAAGAGATGCACGAAATACAGATGTAACTCTGTGAGTGGAAGTCACACATCACAGAGCAGTTTCTCAGAAAGCTTCTTTCCAGATTTCATCTGAGGATATTTCCTTTTTCACCATAGCCCTGTATGGGCTTCCAAATATCACTTTGCCAATTCCACAAGAACTGTCTTAGCGAAAGGCTTCTTGAGGGGAAAGCTGTAACTCTGTGAGTTGATTTCACAGAACACAAAGAAGTTTCTCAGAAAGCTTCTTTCTCTTTCTTATCGGAGGATATTTCCTTTGGCCCTATAGTCTTCAAAGGGATCCGAAATATCTGTTCTCAGATTCCACAGAAATAAGGCCTGCAAAGAGATCCACGAAATACAGATGTAACTCTGTGAGATGAATTAACAGAACACTAAGCAGTTTCTCAGAAAGCTTCTTTCCAGATTTCATCTGAGGATATTTCCTTTTTCACCATAGCCCTCTATGGGCTTCCAAATATCACTTTGCCAATTCCACAAGAACTGTCTTAGCGAAAGGCTTCTTGAGGGGAAAGCTGTAACTCTGTGAGATGATTTCACAGATCACAAAGTAGTTTCTCAGAAAGCTTCTTTCTCATTGTTATCGGAGGATATTTCCTTTGGCCCTATAGTCTTCAAAGGGATCCGAAATATCCGTTCTTAGATTCCACAGAAATAAGGCTAGCAAAGAGATGCACGAAATACAGATGTAACTCTGTGAGATGAATTAACAGAACACTAAGCAGTTTCTCAGAGGGCTTCTTTCCAGATGTCTTCTGAGGATATTTTCTTTTTCACCATAGCCCTCTATGGGCTTCCAAATATCACTTTGCCAATTCCACAAGAACTGTCTTTTAGCGAAAGGCTTCTTGAGGGGAAAGCTGTAACTCTGTGAGATGATTTCACAGAACACAAAGAAGTTTCTCAGAAAGCTTCTTTCTCTTTGTTATCGGAGGATATTTCCTTTGGCCCTATAGTCTTCAAAGGGATCCGAAATATCTGTTCTCAGATTCCAAAGAAATAAGGCTAGCAAAGAGATACACGAAATACAGATGTAACTCTGTGAGATGAATTAACAGAACACTAAGCAGTTTCTCAGAAATCTTCTTTCCAGATTTCATCTGAGGATATTTCCTTTTTCACCATAGCCATCTATGCGCTTCCAAATATCACTTTGCCAATTCCACAAGAACTGTCTTAGCGAAAGGCTTCTTGAGGGGAAAGCTGTAACTCTCTGAGATGATTTCACAGAACACAAAGAAGTTTCTCAGAAAGCTTCTTTCTGTTTGTTATCGGAGGATATTTCCTTTGGCTCTATAGTCTTCAAAGGGATCCGAAATATCTGTTCTCGGATTCCACAGAAATAAGGCTAGCAAAGAGATCCACGAAATACAGATGTAACTCTGTGAGATGAATTAACAGAACACTAAGCAGTTTCTCAGAAAGCTTCTTTCCAGATTTCATCTGAGGATATTTCCTTTTTCACCATAGCCCTCTATGGGCTTCCAAATATCACTTTGCCAATTCCACAAGAACTGTCTTAGCGAAAGGCTTCTTGAGGGGAAAGCTGTAACTCTGTGAGATGATTTCACAGAACACAAAGAAGTTTCTCAGAAAGCTTCTTTCTCTTTGTTATCGGAGGATATTTCCTTTGGCCCTATAGTCTTCAAAGGAATCCGAAATATCTGTTCTCAGATTCCAAAGAAATAAGGCTAGCAAAGAGATCCACGAAATAAAGATATAACTCTGTGAGATGAATTAACGGAACACTAAACAGTTTCTCAGAAAGCTTCTTTCCAGATTTCATCTGAGGATATTTCCTTTTTCACCATAGCCCTCTAAAGGGCTTCCAAATATCACTTTGCCAATTCCACAAGAACTGTCTTAACGAAAGGCTTCTTGAGGGGAAAGCTGTAACTCTGTGAGATGATTTCACAGAATACAAAGAAGTTTCTCAGAAAGCTTCTTTCTGTTTGTTATCGGAGGATATTTCCTTTGGCCCTATAGTCTTCAAAGGGATCCGAAATATCTGTTCTCAGATTCCACAGAAATAAGGCTAGCAAAGAGATCCACGAAATACAGATGTAACTCTGTGAGTCGAAGTCACACATCACAGAGCAGTTTCTCAGAAAGCTTCTTTCCAGATTTCATCTGAGGATATTTCCTTTTTCACCATAGCCCTCTATGGGCTTCCAAATATCACTTTGCCAATTCCACAAGAACTGTGTTAGTGAAAGGCTTCTTGAGGGGAAAGCTGTAACTCTGTGAGATGATTTCACAGAACACAAAGAAGTTTCTCAGAAAGCTTCTTTCTGTTTGTTATCGGAGGATATTTCCTTTGGCTCTATAGTCTTCAAAGGGATCCGAAATATCTGTTCTCAGATTCCACAGAAATAAGGCCAGCAAAGAGATCCACGAAATACAGATGTAACTCTGTGAGATGAATTAACAGAACACTAAGCAGTTTCTCAGAAAGCTTCTTTCCAGATTTCATCTGAGGATATTTCCTTTTTCACCATAGCCCTCTATGGGCTTCCAAATATCACTTTGCCAATTCCACAAGAACTGTCTTAGCGAACGGCTTCTTGAGGGGAAAGCTGTAACTCTGTGAGATGATTTCACAGATCACAAAGAAGTTTCTCAGAAAGCTTCTTTCTCTTTGTTATCGGAGGATATTTCCTTTGGCCCTATAGTCTTCAAAGGGATCCGAAATATCTGTTCTCAGATTCCACAGAAATAAGGCTAGCAAAGAGATCCACGAAATACAGATGTAACGCTGTGAGTGGAAGTCACACATCACAGAGCAGTTTCTCAGAAAGCTTCTTTCCAGATTTCATCTGAGGATATTTCCTTTTTCACCATAGCCCTCTAGGGGCGTCCAAATATCACTTTGCCAATTCCACAAGAACTGTCTTAGCGAAAGGCTTCTTGAGGGGAAAGCTGTAACTCTGTGAGATGATTTCACGGAACACAAAGAAGTTTCTCAGAAAGCTTCTTTCTCTTTGTTATCGGAGGATATTTCCTTTGGCCCTATAGTCTTCAAAGGGATCCGAAATATCTGTTCTCAGATTCCACAGAAATAAGGCTAGCAAAGACATGCACGAAATACAGATGTAACTCTGTGAGATGAATTAACAGAACACTAAGCAGTTTCTCAGAAAGCTTCTTTCCAGATTTCATCTGAGGATATTTCCTTTTTCACCATAGCCCTCTATGGGCTTCCAAATATCACTTTGCCAATTCCACAAGAACTGTCTTAGCGAAAGGCTTCTTGAGGGGAAAGCTGTAACTCTGTGAGATGATTTCACAGAACACAAAGAAGTTTCTCAGAAAGCTTCTTTCTCTTTGTTATCGGAGGATATTTCCTTTGGCCCTATAGTCTTCAAAGGGATCCGAAATATGTGTTCTCAGATTCCAAAGAAATAAGGCTAGCAAAGAGATGCACGAAATACAAATGTAACTCTGTGAGATGAATTAACAGAACACTAAGCAGTTTCTCAGAAAGCTTCTTTCAAGATTTCATCTGAGGATATTTCCTTTTTCACCATAGCCCTCTATGGGCTTCCAAATATCACTTTGCCAATTCCACAAGAAATGTCTTACCGAAACGCTTCTTCAGGGGAAAGCTGTATCTCTGTGAGATGATTTCACAAAACACAAAGAAGTTTCTCAGAAAGCTTCTTTCTCTTTGTTATCGGTGGATATTTCCTTTGGCCTTATAGTCTTCAAAGGGATCCGAAATATCTGTTCTCAGATTCCACAGAAATAAGGCTAGCAAAGAGATGCACGAAATACAGATGTAACTCTGTGAGATGAATTAACAGAACACTAAGCAGTTTCTCAGAAAGCTTCCTTCCAGATTTCATCTGAGGATATTTCCTTTTTCACCATAGCCCTCTATGGGCTTCCAAATATCCCTTTGCCAATTCCACAAGAACTGTCTTAGCGAAAGGCTTCTTGAGGGGAAAGCTGTAACTCTGTGAGATGATTTCACAGAACACAAAGAAGTTTCTCAGAAAGCTTCTTTCTGTTTGTTATCCGAGGATATTTCCTTTGGCCCTATAGTCTTCAAAGGGATCCGAAATATCTGTTCTCAGATTCCAAAGAAATCAGGCTAGCAAAGAGATCCACGAAATACAGATGTAACTCTGTGAGATGAATTAACAGAACACTAAGCAGTTTCTCAGAAAGCTTCTTTCCAGATTTCATCTGAGCATATTTCCTTTTTCACCATAGCCCTCTATGGGCTTCCAAATATCACTTTGCCAATTCCACAGGAACTGTCTTGGCGAAAGGCTTCTTGAGGGGAAAGCTGTAACTCTGTGAGATGATTTCACAGATCACAAAGAAGTTTCTCAGAAAGCTTCTTTCTCTTTGTTATCGGAGGATATTTCCTTTGGCCCTATAGTCTTCAAAGGGATCCGAAATATCTCTTATCAGATTCCACAGAAATAAGGCTAGCAAAGAGATCCACGAAATACAGATGTAACTCTGTGAGTGGAAGTCACACATCACAGAGCAGTTTCTCAGAAAGCTTCTTTCCAGATTTCATCTGAGGATATTTCCTTTTTCAACATAGCCCTCTATGGGCTTCCAAATATCACTTTGCCAATTCCACAAGAACTGTCTTAGCGAAAGGCTTCTTGAGGGGAAAGCTGTAACTCTGTGAGATGATTTCACAGATCACAAAGAAGTTTCTCAGAAGGCTTCTTTCTCATTGTTATCGGAGGATATTTCCTTTGGCCCTAAAGTCTTCAAAGGGATCCGAAATATCTGTTCTCATATTCCACAGAAATAAGGCTAGCAAAGAGATGCACGAAATACAGATGTAACTCTGTGAGATGAATTAACAGAACACTAAGCAGTTTCTCAGAAAACTTCTTTCCAGATTTCATCTGAGGATATTTTCTTTTTCACCATAGCCCTCTATGGGCTTCCAAATATCACTTTTCCAATTCCACAAGAACTGTCTTACCGAAAGGCTTCTTGAGGGGAAAGCTGTAACTCTGTGAGATGATTTCACAGAACACAAAGAAGTTTCTCAGTAAGCTTCTTTCTCTTTGTTATTGGAGGTTACTTCCTTTGGCCCTATAGTCTTCAAAGGGATCCGACATATCGGTTCTCAGATTCCAAAGAAATAAGGCTAGCAAAGAGATGCACGAAATACAGATGTAACTCTGTGAGATGAATTAACAGGACACTAAGCAGTTTCTCAGAAAGCTTCTTTCCAGATTTCATCTGAGGATATTTCCTTTTTCACCATAGCCCTCTATGGGCTTCCAAATATCACTTTGCCAATTCCACAAGAACTGTCTAAGCGAAAGGCTTCTTGAGGGGAAAGCTGTAACTCTGTGAGATGATTTCACAGATCACAAAGAAGATTCTCAGAAGGCTTCTTTCTCATTGTTATCGGAGGATATTTCCTTTGGCCCTATAGTCTTCAAAGGGATCCGAAATATCTGTTCTCAGATTCCAAAGAAATAAGGCTAGCAAAGAGATGCACGAAATACAGATGTAATTCTGTGAGATGAATTAACAGAACACTAAGCAGATTCTCAGAAAACTTCTTTCCAGAATTCATATGAGGATATTTTCTTTTTCACCATTGCCCTCTATGGGCTTCCAAATATCACTTTGCCAATTCCACAAGAACTGTCTTAGCGAAAGGCTTCTTGAGGGGAAAGCTGTAACTCTGTGAGATGATTTCACAGAACACAAAGAAGTTTCTCAGTAAGCTTCTTTCTCTTTGTTATCGGAGGATATTTCCTTTGGCCCTATAGTCTTCAAAGGGATCCGAAATATCTGTTCTCAGATTCCACAGAAATAAGGCTAGCAAAGAGATCCACGAAATACAGTTGTATCTCTGTGAGATGAATTAACAGAACACTAAGCCGTTTCTCAGAAAGCTTCTTTCCAGATTTCATCTGAGGATATTTCCTTTTTCACCATAGCCCTGTAAGGGCTTCCAAATATCACTGTGCGAATTCCACAAGAACTGTCTTAGCGAAAGGCTTCTTGAGGGGAAAGCTGTAACTCTGTGAGATGATTTCCCAGATCACAAAGAAGTTTCTCAGAAAGCTTCTTTCTCTTTGTTATCGGAGGATATTTCGTATGGCCCTATAGTCTTCAAAGGGATCCGAAATATCTGTTCTCAGATTCCACAGAAATAAGGCTAGCAAAGAGATCCACGAAATACAGATGTAACTCTGTGAGTGGAAGTCACACATCACAGAGCAGTTTCTCAGAAAGCTTCTTTCCAGATTTCATCTGAGGATATTTCCTTTTTCACCATAGCCCTCTATGGGCTTCCAAATATCACTTTGCCCATTCCACCAGAACTGTTTTAGCGAAAGGCTTCTTTAGTGGAAAGGTGTAACTCTGTGAGATGATTTCACGGAACACAAAGAAGTTTCTAAGAAAGCTTCTTTCTATTTGTTATCGGAGGATATTTCCTTTGGCCCTATAGCCTTCAAAGGGATCCGAAATATCTGTTCTCAGATTCCACAGGAATAAGGCTAGCAAAGAGATCCACGAAATACAGATGTAACTCTGTGAGTGGAAGTCACACATCACAGAGCAGTTTCTCAGAAAGCTTCTTTCCAGATTTCGTCTGAGGATATTTCCTTTTTCACCGTAGCCCTCTATGGGCTTCCAAATATCACTTTGCCAATTCCACAAGAATTGTCTTAGCGAAAGGCTTCTTGAGGGGAAAGCTGTAACTCTGTGAGATGATTTCACAGAAAACAAAGAAGTTTCTCAGAAAGCTTCTTTCTCTTTGTTATCGGAGGATATTTCCTTTGGCCCTATATTCTTCAAAGGGATCCGAAATATCTCTTCTCAGATTCCAAAGAAATAAGGCTAGCAAAGAGATCCACGAAATACAGATGTAACTCTGTGAGATGAATTAACAGAACACTAAGCAGTTTCTCAGAAAGCTTCTTTCCAGATTTCATCTGAGGATATTTCCTTTTTCACCATTGTCCTCTATGGGCTTCCAAATATCACTTTGCCAATTCCACAAGAACTGTCTTAGCGAAAGGCTTCTTGAGGGGAAAGCTGTAACTCTGTGAGATGATTTCACAACACAAAGAAGTTTCTCAGAAAGCTTCTTTCTGTTTGTTATCGGAGGATATTTCCTTTGGCCCTATAGTCTTCAAAGGGATCCGAAATATCTGTTCTCAAATTCCACAGAAATAAGGCTAGCAAAGAGATCCACGAAATACAGATGTAACTCTGTGAGATGAATTAACAGAACACTAAGCAGTTTCTCAGAAAGCTTCTTTCCAGATTTCATGTGAGGATATTTCCTTTTTCACCATAGCCCTCTAAGGGCTTCCAAATATCACTTTGCGAATTCCACAAGAACTGTCTTAGCGAAAGGCTTCTTGAGGGGAAAGCTGTAACTCTGTGAGATGATTTCCCAGATCACAAAGAAGTTTCTCAGAAAGCTTCTTTCTCTTTGTTATCGGAGGACATTTCGTATGGCCCTATAGTCTTCAAAGGGATCCGAAATATCTGTTCTCAGATTCCACAGAAATAAGGCTAGCAAAGAGATCCACGAAATACAGATGTAACTCTGTGAGTGGAATTCACACATCACAGAGCAGTTTCTCAGAAAGCTTTTTTACAGATTTCATCTGAGGATATTTCCTTTATCACCATAGCCCTCTATGGGCTTCCAAATATCACTTTGCCCATTCCACAAGAACTGTTTTAGCGAAAGGCTTCTTTAGTGGAAAGGTGTAACTCTGTGAGATGATTTCACGGAACACAAAGAAGTTTCTCAGAAAGCTTTTTTCTCTTTGTTATCGGAGGATATTTCCTTTGGCCCTACAGTCTTCAAAGGGATCCGAAATATCTGTTCTCAGATTCCACAGAAATAAGGCTAGCAAAGAGATCCACGAAATACAGATGTAACTCTGTGAGATGAATTAACAGAACACTAAGCAGTTTCTCAGAAAGCTTCTTTCCAGATTTCATCTGAGGTTATTTCCTTTTTCACCATAGCCCTCTATGGGCTTCCAAATATCACTTTGCCCATTCCACAAGAACTGTTTTAGCGAAAGGCTTCTTGAGGGGAAAGCTGTAACTCTGTGAGATGATTTCACAGAACACAAAGAAGTTTCTCAGAAAGCTTCTTTCTATTTGTTATCGGAGGATATTTCCTTTGCCCCTATAGCCTTCAAAGGGATCCGAAATATCTGTTCTAAGATTCCACAGGAATAAGGCTAGCAAAGAGATCCACGAAATACAGATGTAACTCTGTGAGTGGAAGTCACACATCACAGAGCAGTTTCTCAAAAAGCTTCTTTCCAGATTTCATCTGAGGATATTTCCTTTTTCACCATAGCCCTCTATGGGCTTCCAAATATCACTTTGCCAATTCCACAAGAACTGTCTTAGCGAAAGTCTTCTTGAGGGGAAAGCTGTAACTCTGTGAGATGATTTCACAGAACACAAAGAAGTTTCTCAGAAAGCTTCTTTCTCTTTGTTATCGGAGTATATTTCCTTTGGCCCTATAGTCTTCAAAGGGATCCGAAATATCTGTTCTCAGATTCCACAGAAATAAGGCTAGCAAAGAGATCCACGAAATACAGATGTAACTCTGTGAGATGAATTAACAGAACACTAAGCAGTTTCTCAGAAAGCTTCTTTCCAGATTTCATCTGAGGATATTTCCTTTTTCCACATAGCCCTCTATGGGCTTCCAAATATCACTTTGCCAATTCCACAAGAACTGTCTTAGCGAAAGGCTTCTTGAGGGGAAAGCTGTAACTCTGTGAGATGATTTCACAGAACACAAAGAAGTTTCTCAGAAAGCTTCTTTCTGTTTGTTATCGGAGGATATTTCCTTTGGCCCCATAGCCTTCAAAGGGATCCGAAATATCTGTTCTCAGATTCCACAGAAATAAGGCTAGCAAAGAGATGCACGAAATACAGATGTAACTCTGTGAGATGAATTAACAGAACACTAAGCAGTTTCTCAGAAAGCTTCTTTCCAGATTTCATCTGACGATATTTCCTTTTTCAACATAGCCCTCTATGGGCTTCCAAATATCACTTTGCCAATTGCACAAGAACTGTCTTAGCGAAAGGCTTCTTTAGTGGACAGGTGTAACTCTGTGAGATGATTTCACGGAACACAAAGAAATTTCTCAGAAAGCTTCTTTCTCTTTGTTATCGGAGGATATTTCCTTTGGCCCTATAGTCTTCAAAGGGATCCGAAATATCTGTTCTCAGATTCCACAGAAATAAGGCTAGCAAAGAGATCCACGAAATACAGATGTAACTCTGTGAGATGAATTAACAGAACACTAAGCAGTTTCTCAGAAAGCTTCTTTCCAGATTTCATCTGAGGATATTTCCTTTTTCACCATAGCCCTCTATGGGCTTCCAAATATCACTTTGCACATTCCACAAGAACTGTTTGAGCGAAAGGCTTCTTTAGTGGAAAGGTGTAACTCTGTGAGATGATTTCACGGAACACAAAGAAGTTTCTCAGAAAGCTTCTTTCTCTTTGTTATCGGAGGATATTTCCTTTGGCCCTATAGTCTTCAAAGGGATCCGAAATATCTGTTCTCAGATTCCACAGAAATAAGGCTAGCAAAGAGATCAACGAAATACAGATGTAACTCTGTGAGTCGAAGTCACACATCACAGAGCAGTTTCTCAGAAAGTTTCTTTCCAGATTTCATCTGAGGATATTTCCTTTTTCACCATAGCCCTCTATGGGCTTTCAAATATCACTTTGCCAATTCCACAGGAACTGTCTTAGCGAAAGGCTTCTTGAGGGGAAAGCTGTAACTCTGTGAGATGATTTCACAGATCACAAAGAAGTTTCTCAGAAAGCTTCTTTCTATTTGTTATCGGAGGATATTTCCTTTGGCCCTATAGTCGTCAAAGAGATCCGAAATATCTCTTCTCAGATTCCACAGAAATAAGGCTAGCAAAGAGATCCACGAAATACAGATGTAACTATGTGAGTGGAAGTCACACATCACAGAGCAGTTTCTCAGAAAGCTTCTTTCCAGATTTCATCTGAGGATATTTCCTTTTTCACCATATCCCTCTATGGGCTTCCAAATATCACTTTGCCAATTCCACAAGAACAGTCTTAGCGAAAGGCTTCTTGAGGGGAAAGCTGTAACTCTGTGAGATGATTTCACAGAACACAAAGAAGTTTCTCAGTAAGCTTCTTTCTCTTTGTTATCGGATGATATTTCCTTTGGCCCTATAGTCTTCAAAGGGTTCCGAAATATCTGTTCTCAGATTCCACAGAAATAAGGCTAGCAAAGAGATGCACGAAATACAGGTGTAACTCTGTGAGATGAATTAACAGAACACTAAGCAGTTTCTCAGAAAGCTTCTTTCTAGATTTCATCTGAGGATATTTCCTTTTTCACCATAGCCCTCTATGGGCTTCCACATATCACTTTGCCAATTCCACAAGAACTGTCTTAGCGAAAGGCTTCTTGAGGGGAAAGCTGTAACTCTGTGAGATGATTTCACAGAACACAAAGAAGATTCTCAGAAAGCTTCTTTCTGTTTGTTATCGGAGGATATTTCCTTTGGCTCTATAGTCTTCAAAGGGATCCGAAATATCTGTTCTCAGATTCCACAGAAATAAGACTAGCAAAGAGATCCACGAAATACAGATGTAACTCTGTGAGATGAATTAACAGAACACTAAGCAGTTTCTCAGAAAGCTTCTTTCCCGATATCATCTGAGGATATTTCCTTTTTCACCATAGCCCTCTATGGGCTTCCAAATATCACTTTGCCAATTCCACAAGAACTGTCTTAGCGAAAGGCTTCTTGAGGTGAAAGCTGTAACTCTGTGAGATGATTTCACAGATCACAAAGAAGTTTCTCAGAAAGCTTCTTTCTGTTTGTTATCCGAGGATATTTCCTTTGGACCTATAGTCTTCAAAGGGATCCGAAATATCTGTTCTCAGATTCCAAAAAATAAGGCTAGCAAAGAGATCCACGAAATACAGATGTAACTCTGTGAGATGAATTAACAGAACACTAAGCAGTTTCTCAGAAAGCTTCTTTCCAGATTTCATCTGAGGATATTTCCTTTTTCACCATAGCCCTCTATGGGCTTCCAAATATCACTTTGCCAATTCCACAAGAACTGTCTTAGCGAAAGGCTTCTTGAGGGGAAAGCTGTAACTCTGTGAGATGATTCCACAGAACACAAAGAAGTTTCTCAGAAAGTTTCTTTCTGTTTGTTATCGGAGGATATTTCCTTTGGCCCTATAGTCTTCAAAGGGATCCGAAATATCTGTTCTCAGATTCCACAGAAATAAGGCTAGCAAAGAGATCCACGAAATACAGATGTAATTCCGTGAGATGAAATAACAGAACACTAAGCAGTTTCTCAGAAAGCTTCTTTCCAGATTTCATCTGAGGATATTTCCTTTTTCACCATAGCCCTCTATGGGCTTCCAAATATCACTTTGCCAATTCCACAAGAACTGTCTTAGCGAAAGGCTTCTTGAGGGGAAAGCTGTAACTCTGTGAGATGATTTCATGGAACACAAAGAGGTTTCTGAGAAAGCTTCTTTCTCTTTGTTATCGGAGGATATTTCCTTTGTCCCTATAGTCTTCAAAGGGATCCGAAATATCTGTTCTCAGATTCCACAGAAATAAGGCTTGCAAAGAGATCCACGAAATACAGATGTAACTCTGTGAGATGATTTAACGGAACACTGAGCAGTTTCTCAGAAAGCTTCTTTCCAGATTTCATCTGAGGATATTTCCTTTTTCACCATAGCCCTCTATGGGCTTCCAAATATCACTTTGCCAATTCCACAAGAACTTTCTTAGCGAAAGGCATCTTGAGGGGAAAGCTGTAACTCTGTGAGATGATTTCACAGATCACAAAGAAGTTTCTCAGAAAGCTTCTTTCTATTTGTTATCGGAGGATATTTCCTTTGGCCCTATATTCTTCAAAGGGATCCGAAATATCTGTTCTCAGATTCCACAGAAATAAGGCTAGCAAAGAGATCCACGAAATAAAGATGTAATTCGGTGAGTGGAATTCACACATCACAGAGCAGTTTCTCAGAAAGCTTCTTTCCAGATTTCATCTGAGGATACTTCCTTTTTCACCATAGCCCTCTAAGGGCTTCCAAATATCACTTTGCCAATTCCACAAGAAGTGTCATAGCGAAAGGCTTCATGAGGGGAAAGCTGTAACTCTGTGAGATGATTTCACAGATCACAAAGAAGTTTCTCTGAAAGCTTCTTTCTCTTTGTTACCGGAGGATATTTCCTTTGGCCCTATAGTCTTCAAAGGGATCGGAAATATCTTTTCTCAGATTCCAAAGAAATAAGGCTAGCAAAGAGATCCACGAAATACAGATGTAACTCTGGGAGTGGAAGTCACACACCACAGAGCAGTTTCTCAGAAAGCTTCTTTCTAGATTTCATCTGAGGATATTTCCTTTTTCACCATAGCCCTCTATGGGCTTCCAAATATCACTTTGCCAATTCCACAAGAACTGTCTTAGTGAAAGGCTTCTTGAGGGGAAAGCTGTAACTCTGTGAGATTATTTCACAGAACACAAAGAAGTTTCTCAGAAAGCTTCTTTCTCATTGTTATCGGAGGATATTTCCTTTGGCCCCATAGTCTTCAAAGGGATCCGAAATATCTGTTCTCAGATTCCAAAGAAATAAGGCTAGCAAAGAGATCCACGAAATACAGATGTAACTCTGTGAGATGAATTAACAGAACACTAAGCAGTTTCTCAGAAAGCTTCTTTCCAGATTTCATCTGAGGATATTTCCTTTTTCACCATAGCCCTCTATGGGCTTCCAAATATCACTTTGCCAATTCCACAAGAACTGTCTTAGCAAAAGGCTTATTGAGTGGAAAGCTGTAACTCTGTGAGATGATTTCACGGAACACAAAGAAGTATCTCAGAAAGCTTCTTTCTCTTTGTTATCGGAGGATATTTCCTTTGGCCCTGTAGTCTACAAAGGGATCCGAAATATCTGTTCTCAGATTCCACAGAAATAAGGCTACCAAAGAGATCCACGAAATACAGATGTAACTCTGGGAGTGGAAGTCACACATCACAGAGCAGTTTCTCAGAAAGCTTCTTTCCACATTTCATCTGAGGATATTTCCTTTTTCACCATAGCCCTCTATGGGCTTCCAAATATCACTTTGCCAATTCCACAAGAACTGTCTTAGCGAAAGGCTTCTTGAGCGGAAAGCTGTAACTCTGTGAGATGATTTCACAGAACACAAAGAAGTTTCTCAGAAAGCCCTTTCTGTCTGTTATCGGAGGATATTCCCTTTGGCCCTATAGTCTTCAAAGGGATCCGAAACATCTGTTCTCAGATTCCACAGAAATAAGGCTAGCAAAGAAATGCACGAAATACAGATGTAACTCTGTGAGATGAATTAACAGAACACTAAGCAGTTTCTCAGAAAGCTTCTTTCCAGATTTCATCTGAGGATATTTCCTTTTTCACCATAGCCCTCTATGGGCTTCCAAATATCACTTTGCCAATTCCATAAGAACGGTCTTAGCGAAAGGCTTCTTGAGTGGAAAGCTGTAACTCTGTGAGATGATTTCACAAAACACAAAGAAGTATATCAGAAAGCTTCTTTCTCTTTGTTATCGGAGGATATTTCCTTTGTCCCTATAGTCTTCAAAGGGATCCGAAATATCTGTTCTCAGATTCCACAGAAATAAGGCTAGCAAAGAGATCCACGAAATACAGATGGAACTCTGCGAGATGAATTAACAGAACACTAAGCAGTTTCTCAGAAAGCTTCTTTCCAGATTTCATCTGAGGATATTTCCTTTTTCACCATAGCCATCTATGGGCTTCCAAATATCACTTTGCCAATTCCACAAGAACTGTATTAGTGAAAGGCTTCTTGAGGGGAAAGCTGTAACTCTGTGAGATGATTTCACAGAACACAAAGAAGTTTCTCAGAAAGCTTCTTTCTGTTTGTTATCGGAGGATACTTCCTTTGGCCCTATAGTCTTCAAAGGGATCCGAAATATCTGTTCTCAGATTCCACAGAAATAAGGCTAGCAAAGAGATCCACGAAATACAGATGTAACTCCGTGAGATGAATTAACAGAACACTAAGCAGTTTCTCACAAAGCTTCTTTCCAGATTTCATCTGAGGATATTTCCTTTTTCACCATAGCCCTCTAAGGGCTTCCAAATATCACTTTGCGAATTCCACAAGAACTGTCTTAGCGAAAGGCTTCTTGAGGGGAAAGCTGTAACTCTGTGAGATGATTTCACAGATCACAAAGAAGTTTCTCAGAAAGCTTCTTCCTCTTTGTTATCGGAGGATATTTCCTATGGCCCTATAGTCTTCAAAGGGATGCGAAATATCTGTTCTCAGATTCCACAGAAATAAGGCTAGCAAAGAGATCCACGAAATACAGATGTCACTCTGTGAGTGGAATTCACACATCACAGAGCAGTTTCTCAGAAAGCTTCTTTCCAGATTTCATCTGAGGATATTTCCTTTTTCACCATAGCCCTCTATGGGCTTCCAAATATCACTTTGCCAATTCCACAAGAACTGTCTTAGTGAATGGCTTCTTGAGGGGAAAGCTGTAACTCTGTGAGATGATTTCCCAGATCACAAAGAAGTTTCTCAGAAAGCTTCTTTCTGTCTGTTATCGGAGGATATTTCCTTTGGCCCTATAGTCTTCAAAGGGATCCGAAATATCTGTTCTCAGATTCCACAGAAATAAGGCTTGCAAAGAGATCCACGAAATACAGATGTAACTCTGTGAGATGAATTAACAGAACACTGAGCAGTTTCTCAGAAAGCTTCTTTCCAGATTTCATCTGAGGATATTTCCTTTTTCACCATAGCCCTCTATGGGCTTCCAAATATCACTTTGCCAATTCCACAAGAACTGTCTTAGCGAAAGGCTTCTTGAGTGGAAAGCTGTAACTCTGTGAGATGATTTCACGGAACACAAAGAAGTTTCTCAGAAAGCTTCTTTCTCTTTGTTATCGGAGGATATTTCCTTTGGCCCCATAGTCTTCAAAGGGATCCGAAATAACTGTTCTCAGATTCCACAGAAATAAGGCTAGCAAAGAGATCCACGAAATACAGATGTAACTCTGTGAAATGAATTAACAGAACACTAAGCAGTTTCTCAGAAAGCTTCTTTCCAGATTTCATCTGAGGATATTTCCTTTTTCACCATAGCCCTCTAAGGGCTTCCAAATATCACTTTGCGAATTCCAGAAGAACTGTCTTAGCGAAAGGCTTCTTGAGGGGAAAGCTGTAACTCTGTGAGATGATTTCACAGATCACAAAGAAGTTTCTCAGAAAGCTTCTTTCTCTTTGTTATCGGAGGATATTTCCTATGGCCCTATAGTCTTCAAAGGGATCCGAAATATCTGTTCTCAGATTCCACAGAAATAAGGCTAGCAAAGAGATCCACGAAATAAAGATGTAATTCGGTGAGTGGAATTCACACATCACAGAGCAGTTTCTCAGAAAGCTTCTTTCCAGATTTCATCTGAGGATATTTCCTTTTTCACCATAGCCCTCTATGGGCTTCCAAATATCACTTTGCCAATTCCACAAGAAGTGTCTTAGCGAAAGGCTTCTTGAGGGGAAAGCTGTAAATCTGTGAGTTGATTTCACAGATCACAAAGAAGTTTCTCTTAAAGCTTCTTTCTCTTTGTTACCGGAGGATATTTCCTTTGGCCCTATAGTCTTCAAAGGGATCCGAACTATCTTTTCTCAGATTCCAAAGAAATAAGGCTAGCAAAGAGATCCACGAAATACAGATGTAACTCTGGGAGTGGAAGTCACACATCACAGAGCAGTTTCTCAGAAAGCTTCTTTCCAGATTTCATCTGAGGATATTTCCTTTTTCACCATAGCCCCTATGGGCTTCCAAATATCACTTTGCCAATTCCACAAGAACTGTCTTAGTGAAAGGCTTCTTGAGGGGAAAGCTGTAACTCTGTGAGATTATTTCACAGAACACAAAGAAGTTTCTCAGTAAGCTTCTTTCTCTTTGTTATCGGAGGATATTTCCTTTGGCCCTATAGTCTTCAAAGGGATCCGAAATATCTGTTCTCAGATTCCACAGAAATAAGGGTAGCAAAGAGATGCACGAAATACAGGTGTAACTCTGTGAGATGAATTAACAGAACACTAAGCAGTTTCTCAGAAAGCTTCTTTCCACATTTCATCTGAGGATATTTCCTTTTTCACCATAGCCCTCTATGGGCGTCCGAATATCACTGCCAATTCCACAAGAACTGTCTTAGCGAAAGGCTTCTGGAGGGGAAAGCTGTAACGCTGTGAGATGATTTCACAGAACACAAAGAAGTTTCTCAGAAAGCTTCTTTCTCATTGTTATCGGAGGATATTTCCTTTGGCCCCATAGTCTTCAAAGGGATCCGAAATATCTGTTCTCAGATTCCAAAGAAATAAGGCTAGCAAAGAGATGCACGAAATACAGGTGTAACTCTGTGAGATGAATTAACAGAACACTAAGCAGTTTCTCAGAAAGCTTCTTTCTAGATTTCATCTGAGGATATTTCCTTTTTCAACATAGCCCTCTATGGGCTTCCACATATCACTTTGCCAATTCCACAAGAACTGTCTTAGCGAAAGGCTTCTTGAGGGGAAAGCTGTAACTCTGTGAGATGATTTCACAGAACACAAAGAAGATTCTCAGAAAGCTTCTTTCTGTTTGTTATCGGAGGATATTTCCTTTGGCTCTATAGTCTTCAAAGGGATCCGAAATATCTGTTCTCAGATTCCACAGAAATAAGACTAGCAAAGAGATCCACGAAATACAGATGTAACTCTGTGAGATGAATTAACAGAACACTAAGCAGTTTCTCAGAAAGCTTCTTTCCCGATATCATCTGAGGATATTTCCTTTTTCACCATAGCCCTCTATGGGCTTCCAAATATCACTTTGCCAATTCCACAAGAACTGTCTTAGCGAAAGGCTTCTTGAGGTGAAAGCTGTAACTCTGTGAGATGATTTCACAGATCACAAAGAAGTTTCTCAGAAAGCTTCTTTCTGTTTGTTATCCGAGGATATTTCCTTTGGACCTATAGTCTTCAAAGGGATCCGAAATATCTGTTCTCAGATTCCAAAAAATAAGGCTAGCAAAGAGATCCACGAAATACAGATGTAACTCTGTGAGATGAATTAACAGAACACTAAGCAGTTTCTCAGAAAGCTTCTTTCCAGATTTCATCTGAGGATATTTCCTTTTTCACCATAGCCCTCTATGGGCTTCCAAATATCACTTTGCCAATTCCACAAGAACTGTCTTAGCGAAAGGCTTCTTGAGGGGAAAGCTGTAACTCTGTGAGATGATTCCACAGAACACAAAGAAGTTTCTCAGAAAGTTTCTTTCTGTTTGTTATCGGAGGATATTTCCTTTGGCCCTATAGTCTTCAAAGGGATCCGAAATATCTGTTCTCAGATTCCACAGAAATAAGGCTAGCAAAGAGATCCACGAAATACAGATGTAATTCCGTGAGATGAAATAACAGAACACTAAGCAGTTTCTCAGAAAGCTTCTTTCCAGATTTCATCTGAGGATATTTCCTTTTTCACCATAGCCCTCTATGGGCTTCCAAATATCACTTTGCCAATTCCACAAGAACTGTCTTAGCGAAAGGCTTCTTGAGGGGAAAGCTGTAACTCTGTGAGATGATTTCATGGAACACAAAGAGGTTTCTGAGAAAGCTTCTTTCTCTTTGTTATCGGAGGATATTTCCTTTGTCCCTATAGTCTTCAAAGGGATCCGAAATATCTGTTCTCAGATTCCACAGAAATAAGGCTTGCAAAGAGATCCACGAAATACAGATGTAACTCTGTGAGATGATTTAACGGAACACTGAGCAGTTTCTCAGAAAGCTTCTTTCCAGATTTCATCTGAGGATATTTCCTTTTTCACCATAGCCCTCTATGGGCTTCCAAATATCACTTTGCCAATTCCACAAGAACTTTCTTAGCGAAAGGCATCTTGAGGGGAAAGCTGTAACTCTGTGAGATGATTTCACAGATCACAAAGAAGTTTCTCAGAAAGCTTCTTTCTATTTGTTATCGGAGGATATTTCCTTTGGCCCTATATTCTTCAAAGGGATCCGAAATATCTGTTCTCAGATTCCACAGAAATAAGGCTAGCAAAGAGATCCACGAAATAAAGATGTAATTCGGTGAGTGGAATTCACACATCACAGAGCAGTTTCTCAGAAAGCTTCTTTCCAGATTTCATCTGAGGATACTTCCTTTTTCACCATAGCCCTCTAAGGGCTTCCAAATATCACTTTGCCAATTCCACAAGAAGTGTCATAGCGAAAGGCTTCATGAGGGGAAAGCTGTAACTCTGTGAGATGATTTCACAGATCACAAAGAAGTTTCTCTGAAAGCTTCTTTCTCTTTGTTACCGGAGGATATTTCCTTTGGCCCTATAGTCTTCAAAGGGATCGGAAATATCTTTTCTCAGATTCCAAAGAAATAAGGCTAGCAAAGAGATCCACGAAATACAGATGTAACTCTGGGAGTGGAAGTCACACACCACAGAGCAGTTTCTCAGAAAGCTTCTTTCTAGATTTCATCTGAGGATATTTCCTTTTTCACCATAGCCCTCTATGGGCTTCCAAATATCACTTTGCCAATTCCACAAGAACTGTCTTAGTGAAAGGCTTCTTGAGGGGAAAGCTGTAACTCTGTGAGATTATTTCACAGAACACAAAGAAGTTTCTCAGAAAGCTTCTTTCTCATTGTTATCGGAGGATATTTCCTTTGGCCCCATAGTCTTCAAAGGGATCCGAAATATCTGTTCTCAGATTCCAAAGAAATAAGGCTAGCAAAGAGATCCACGAAATACAGATGTAACTCTGTGAGATGAATTAACAGAACACTAAGCAGTTTCTCAGAAAGCTTCTTTCCAGATTTCATCTGAGGATATTTCCTTTTTCACCATAGCCCTCTATGGGCTTCCAAATATCACTTTGCCAATTCCACAAGAACTGTCTTAGCAAAAGGCTTATTGAGTGGAAAGCTGTAACTCTGTGAGATGATTTCACGGAACACAAAGAAGTATCTCAGAAAGCTTCTTTCTCTTTGTTATCGGAGGATATTTCCTTTGGCCCTGTAGTCTACAAAGGGATCCGAAATATCTGTTCTCAGATTCCACAGAAATAAGGCTACCAAAGAGATCCACGAAATACAGATGTAACTCTGGGAGTGGAAGTCACACATCACAGAGCAGTTTCTCAGAAAGCTTCTTTCCACATTTCATCTGAGGATATTTCCTTTTTCACCATAGCCCTCTATGGGCTTCCAAATATCACTTTGCCAATTCCACAAGAACTGTCTTAGCGAAAGGCTTCTTGAGCGGAAAGCTGTAACTCTGTGAGATGATTTCACAGAACACAAAGAAGTTTCTCAGAAAGCCCTTTCTGTCTGTTATCGGAGGATATTCCCTTTGGCCCTATAGTCTTCAAAGGGATCCGAAACATCTGTTCTCAGATTCCACAGAAATAAGGCTAGCAAAGAAATGCACGAAATACAGATGTAACTCTGTGAGATGAATTAACAGAACACTAAGCAGTTTCTCAGAAAGCTTCTTTCCAGATTTCATCTGAGGATATTTCCTTTTTCACCATAGCCCTCTATGGGCTTCCAAATATCACTTTGCCAATTCCACAAGAACGGTCTTAGCGAAAGGCTTCTTGAGTGGAAAGCTGTAACTCTGTGAGATGATTTCACAAAACACAAAGAAGTATATCAGAAAGCTTCTTTCTCTTTGTTATCGGAGGATATTTCCTTTGTCCCTATAGTCTTCAAAGGGATCCGAAATATCTGTTCTCAGATTCCACAGAAATAAGGCTAGCAAAGAGATCCACGAAATACAGATGGAACTCTGCGAGATGAATTAACAGAACACTAAGCAGTTTCTCAGAAAGCTTCTTTCCAGATTTCATCTGAGGATATTTCCTTTTTCACCATAGCCATCTATGGGCTTCCAAATATCACTTTGCCAATTCCACAAGAACTGTATTAGTGAAAGGCTTCTTGAGGGGAAAGCTGTAACTCTGTGAGATGATTTCACAGAACACAAAGAAGTTTCTCAGAAAGCTTCTTTCTGTTTGTTATCGGAGGATACTTCCTTTGGCCCTATAGTCTTCAAAGGGATCCGAAATATCTGTTCTCAGATTCCACAGAAATAAGGCTAGCAAAGAGATCCACGAAATACAGATGTAACTCCGTGAGATGAATTAACAGAACACTAAGCAGTTTCTCACAAAGCTTCTTTCCAGATTTCATCTGAGGATATTTCCTTTTTCACCATAGCCCTCTAAGGGCTTCCAAATATCACTTTGCGAATTCCACAAGAACTGTCTTAGCGAAAGGCTTCTTGAGGGGAAAGCTGTAACTCTGTGAGATGATTTCACAGATCACAAAGAAGTTTCTCAGAAAGCTTCTTCCTCTTTGTTATCGGAGGATATTTCCTATGGCCCTATAGTCTTCAAAGGGATGCGAAATATCTGTTCTCAGATTCCACAGAAATAAGGCTAGCAAAGAGATCCACGAAATACAGATGTCACTCTGTGAGTGGAATTCACACATCACAGAGCAGTTTCTCAGAAAGCTTCTTTCCAGATTTCATCTGAGGATATTTCCTTTTTCACCATAGCCCTCTATGGGCTTCCAAATATCACTTTGCCAATTCCACAAGAACTGTCTTAGTGAATGGCTTCTTGAGGGGAAAGCTGTAACTCTGTGAGATGATTTCCCAGATCACAAAGAAGTTTCTCAGAAAGCTTCTTTCTGTCTGTTATCGGAGGATATTTCCTTTGGCCCTATAGTCTTCAAAGGGATCCGAAATATCTGTTCTCAGATTCCACAGAAATAAGGCTTGCAAAGAGATCCACGAAATACAGATGTAACTCTGTGAGATGAATTAACAGAACACTGAGCAGTTTCTCAGAAAGCTTCTTTCCAGATTTCATCTGAGGATATTTCCTTTTTCACCATAGCCCTCTATGGGCTTCCAAATATCACTTTGCCAATTCCACAAGAACTGTCTTAGCGAAAGGCTTCTTGAGTGGAAAGCTGTAACTCTGTGAGATGATTTCACGGAACACAAAGAAGTTTCTCAGAAAGCTTCTTTCTCTTTGTTATCGGAGGATATTTCCTTTGGCCCCATAGTCTTCAAAGGGATCCGAAATAACTGTTCTCAGATTCCACAGAAATAAGGCTAGCAAAGAGATCCACGAAATACAGATGTAACTCTGTGAAATGAATTAACAGAACACTAAGCAGTTTCTCAGAAAGCTTCTTTCCAGATTTCATCTGAGGATATTTCCTTTTTCACCATAGCCCTCTAAGGGCTTCCAAATATCACTTTGCGAATTCCAGAAGAACTGTCTTAGCGAAAGGCTTCTTGAGGGGAAAGCTGTAACTCTGTGAGATGATTTCACAGATCACAAAGAAGTTTCTCAGAAAGCTTCTTTCTCTTTGTTATCGGAGGATATTTCCTATGGCCCTATAGTCTTCAAAGGGATCCGAAATATCTGTTCTCAGATTCCACAGAAATAAGGCTAGCAAAGAGATCCACGAAATAAAGATGTAATTCGGTGAGTGGAATTCACACATCACAGAGCAGTTTCTCAGAAAGCTTCTTTCCAGATTTCATCTGAGGATATTTCCTTTTTCACCATAGCCCTCTATGGGCTTCCAAATATCACTTTGCCAATTCCACAAGAAGTGTCTTAGCGAAAGGCTTCTTGAGGGGAAAGCTGTAAATCTGTGAGTTGATTTCACAGATCACAAAGAAGTTTCTCTTAAAGCTTCTTTCTCTTTGTTACCGGAGGATATTTCCTTTGGCCCTATAGTCTTCAAAGGGATCCGAACTATCTTTTCTCAGATTCCAAAGAAATAAGGCTAGCAAAGAGATCCACGAAATACAGATGTAACTCTGGGAGTGGAAGTCACACATCACAGAGCAGTTTCTCAGAAAGCTTCTTTCCAGATTTCATCTGAGGATATTTCCTTTTTCACCATAGCCCCTATGGGCTTCCAAATATCACTTTGCCAATTCCACAAGAACTGTCTTAGTGAAAGGCTTCTTGAGGGGAAAGCTGTAACTCTGTGAGATTATTTCACAGAACACAAAGAAGTTTCTCAGTAAGCTTCTTTCTCTTTGTTATCGGAGGATATTTCCTTTGGCCCTATAGTCTTCAAAGGGATCCGAAATATCTGTTCTCAGATTCCACAGAAATAAGGGTAGCAAAGAGATGCACGAAATACAGGTGTAACTCTGTGAGATGAATTAACAGAACACTAAGCAGTTTCTCAGAAAGCTTCTTTCCACATTTCATCTGAGGATATTTCCTTTTTCACCATAGCCCTCTATGGGCGTCCGAATATCACTGCCAATTCCACAAGAACTGTCTTAGCGAAAGGCTTCTGGAGGGGAAAGCTGTAACGCTGTGAGATGATTTCACAGAACACAAAGAAGTTTCTCAGAAAGCTTCTTTCTCATTGTTATCGGAGGATATTTCCTTTGGCCCCTAGTCTTCAAAGGGATCCGAAATATCTGTTCTCAGATTCCAAAGAAATAAGGCTAGCAAAGAGATCCACGAAATACAGATGTAACTCTGTGAGATGAATTAACAGAACACTAAGCAGTTTCTCAGAAAGCTTCTTTCCAGAGTTCATCTGAGGATATTTCCTTTTTCACCATAGCCCTCTATGGGCTTCCAAATATCACTTTGCCAATTCCACAAGAACTGTCTTAGCGAAAGGCTTCTTTATTGGAAAGGTGTAACACTGTGAGATGATTTCACGGAACACAAAGAAGTTTCACAGAAAGCTTCTTTCTCTTTGTTATCGGAGGATATTTCCTTTGGCCCTATAGTCTTCAAAGGGATCAGAAATATCTTTTCTCAGATTCCACAGAAATAAGGCTAGCAAGGAGATCCACAAAATACAGATGTAACTCTGTGAGATGAATTAACAGAACACTAAGCCGTTTCTCAGAAAGCTTCTTTCCAGATTTCATCTGAGGATATTTCCTTTTTCACCATAGCCCTCTATGTGCTTCTAAATATCACTTTGCCAATTCCACAAGAACTGTCTTAGCAAAAGGCTTCTTGAGGGGAAAGCTGTAACTCTGTGAGATGATTTCACGGAACACAAAGAAGTATATCAGAAAGCTTCTTTCTGTTTGTTATCGGAGGATATTTCCTTTGGCCCTATAGTCTTCAAAGGGATCCGAAATATCTGTTCTCAGATTCCACAGAAATAAGGCTAGCAAAGAGATCCACGAAGTACAGATGTAACTCTGTGAGTGGAATTCACACATCACAGAGCAGTTTCTCAGAAAGCATCTTTCCAGATTTCATCTGAGGATATTTCCTTTTTCACCATAGCCCTCTATGGGCTTCCAAATATCACTTTGCCAATTCCACAAGAACTGTCTTAGTGAAAGGCTTCTTGAGGGGAAAGCTGTAACTCTGTGAGATGATTTCACAGAACACAAAGAAGTTTCTCAGAAAGCTTCTTTCTGTCTGTTATCGGAGGATATTTCCTTTGGCCCTATAGTCTTCAAAGGGATCCGAAATATCTGTTCTCAGACTCCACAAAATAAGGCTAGCAAAGAGATGCACAAAATACAGTTGTAACTCTGTGAGATGAATTAACAGAACACTAAGCAGTTTCTCAGAAAGCTTCTTTGCAGATTTCATCTGAGGATATTTCCTTTTTCACCATAGCCCTCTATGGGCTTCCAAATATCACTTTGCCAATTCCACAAGAACTGTCTTAGCGAAAGGCTTCTTGAGTGGAACGCTGTAACTCTGTGAGATCATTTCACGGAACACAAAGAAGTATCTCAGAAAGCTTCTATCTCTTTGTTATCGGAGGATATTTCCTTTGGCCCTATAGTCTTCAAAGGGATCCGAAATATTTGTTCTCAGATTCCACAGAAATAAGGCTAGCAAAGAGATCCACGAAATACAGATGTATCTCTGTGAGATGAATTAACAGAACACTAAGCAGTTTCTCAGAAAGCTTCTTTCCAAATTTCATCTGAGGATATTTCCTTTTGGACCATAGCCCTCTAGGAGCTTCCAAATATCACGTTGCCAATTCCACAAGAACTGTTTTAGCGAAAGGCTTCTTGAGGGGAAAGCTGTGACTCTGTGAGATGATTTCACAGATCACAAAGAAGTTTCTCAGAAAGCTTCTTTCTATTTGTTATCGGAGGATGTTTCCTTTGGCCCTATAGACTTCAAAGGGATCCGAAATATCTGTTCTCAGATTCCACAGAAATAAGGCTAGCAAACAGATCCACGAAATAAAGATGTAATTCGGTGAGTGGAATTCACACATCACAGAGCAGTTTCTCAGAAAGCTTCTTTCCAGATTTCATCTGAGGATATTTCCTTTTTCACCATAGCCCTCTATGGGCTTCCAAATATCACTTTGCCAATTCCACAAGAAGTGTCATAGCGAAAGGCTTCTTGAGGGGAAAGCTGTAACTCTGTGAGATGATTTCACAGATCACAAAGAAGTTTCTCTGAAAGCTTCTTTCTCTTTGTTACCGGAGGATATTTCCTTTGGCCCTATAGTCTTCAAAGGGATCCGAAATATCTTTTCTCAGATTCCAAAGAAATAAGGCTAGCAAAGAGATCCACGAAATACAGATGTAACTCTGGGAGTGTAAGTCACACATCACAGAGCAGTTTCTCAGAAAGCTTCTTTCCAGATTTCATCTGAGGATATTTCCTTTTTCACCATAGCCCTCTATGGGCTTCCAAATATCACTTTGCCAATTCCACAAGAACTGTCTTAGTGAAAGGCTTCTTGAGGGGAAAGCTGTAACTCTGTGAGATTATTTCACAGAACACAAAGAAGTTTCTCAGTAAGCTTCTTTCTCTTTGTTATCGGAGGATATTTCCTTTGGCCCTATAGTCTTCAAAGGGATCCGAAATATCTGTTCTCAGATTCCACAGAAATAAGGGTAGCAAAGAGATGCACGAAATACAGGTGTAACTCTGTGAGATGAATTAACAGAACACTAAGCAGTTTCTCAGAAAGCTTCTTTCCACATTTCATCTGAGGATATTTCCTTTTTCACCATAGCCCTCTATGGGCTTCCAAATATCACTTTGCCAATTCCACAAGAACTGTCTTAGCGAAAGGCTTCTGGAGGGGAAAGCTGTAACGCTGTGAGATGATTTCACAGAACACAAAGAAGTTTCTCAGAAAGCTTCTTTCTCATTGTTATCGGAGGATATTTCCTTGGCCCCATAGTCTTCAAAGGGATCCGAAATATCTGTTCTCAGATTCCAAAGAAATAAGGCTAGCAAAGAGATCCACGAAATACAGATGTAACTCTGTGAGATGAATTAACAGAACACTAAGCAGTTTCTCAGAAAGCTTCTTTCCAGAGTTCATCTGAGGATATTTCCTTTTTCACCATAGCCCTCTATGGGCTTCCAAATATCACTTTGCCAATTCCACAAGAACTGTCTTAGCAAAAGGCTTATTGAGTGTAAAGCTGTAACTCTGTGAGATGATTTCACGGAACACAAAGAAGTATATCAGAAAGCTTCTTTCTCTTTGTTATCGGAGGATATTTCCTTTGGCCCTATAGTCTTCAAAGGGATCCGAAATATCTGTTCTCAGATTCCACAGAAATAAGGCTAGCAAAGAGATCCACGAAGTACAGATGTAACTCTGGGAGTGGAAGTCACACATCACAGAGCAGTTTCTCAGAAAGCTTCTTTCCAGATTTCATATGAGGATATTTCCTTTTTCACCATAGCCCTCTATGGGCTTCCAAATATCACTTTGCCAATTCCACAAGAACTGTCTTAGCGAAAGGCTTCTTGAGCGGAAAGCTGTAACTCTGTGAGATGATTTCACAGAACACAAAGAAGTTTCTCAGAAAGCCCTTTCTGTCTGTTATCGAAGGATATTCCCTTTGGCCCTATAGTCTTCAAAGGGATCCGAAACATCTGTTCTCAGATTCCACAGAAATAAGGCTAGCAGAGAAATGCACGAAATACAGATGTAACTCTGTGAGATGAATTAACAGAACACTAAGCAGTTTCTCAGAAAGCTTCTTTCCAGATTTCATCTGAGGATATTTCCTTTTTCACCATAGCCCTCTATGGGCTTCCAAATATCACTTTGCCAATTCCACAAGAACTGTCTTAGCGAAAGGCTTCTTGAGTGGAATGCTGTAACTCTGTGAGATCATTTCACGGAACACAAAGAAGTATCTCAGAAAGCTTCTTTCTCTTTGTTATCAGAGGATATTTCCTTTGTCCCTATAGTCTTCAAAGGGATCCGAAATATCTGTTCTCAGATTCCACAGAAATAAGGCTAGCAAAGAGATCCACGAAACACAGATGTATCTCTGTGAGATGAATTAACAGAACACTAAGCAGTTTCTCAGAAAGCTTCTTTCCAGATTTCATCTGAGGATATTTCCTTTTTCACCATAGCCCTCTATGGGCTTCCAAATATCACTTTGCCAATTCCACAAGAACTGTATTAGTGAAAGGCTTCTTGAGGGGAAAGCTGTAACTCTGTGAGATGATTTCACAGAACACAAAGAAGTTTCTCAGAAAGCTTCTTTCTGTTTGTTATCGGAGGATACTTCCTTTGGCCCTATAGTCTTCAAAGGGATCCGAAATATCTGTTCTCAGATTCCACAGAAATAAGGCTAGCAAAGAGATCCACGAAATACAGATGTAACTCCGTGAGATGAATTAAAAGAACACTAAGCAGTTTCTCACAAAGCTTCTTTCCAGATTTAATCTGAGGATATTTCCTTTTTCACCATAGCCCTCTAAGGGCTTTCAAATATCACTTTGCGAATTCCACAAGAACTGTCTTAGCGAAAGGCTTCTTGAGGGGAAAACTGTAACTCTGTGAGATGATTTCACAGATCACAAAGAAGTTTCTCAGAAAGCTTCTTTCTCTTTGTTATCGGAGGATATTTCCTATGGCCCTATAGTCTTCAAAGGGATTCGAAATATCTGTTCTCAGATTCCACAGAAATAAGGCTAGCAAAGAGATCCACGAAATACAGATGTAACTCTGTGAGTGGAATTCACACATCACAGAGCAGTTTCTCAGAAAGCTTCTTTCCAGATTTCATCTGAGGATATTTCCTTTTTCACCATAGCCCTCTAAGGGCTTCCAAATATCACTTTGCCAATTCCACAAGAACTGTCTTAGTGAAAGGCTTCTTGAGGGGAAAGCTGTAACTCTGTGAGATGATTTCACAGAACACAAAGAAGTTTCTCAGAAAGCTTCTTTCTGTCTGTTATCGGAGGATATTTCCTTTGGCCCTATAGTCTTCAAAGGGATCCGAAATATCTGTTCTCAGATTCCACAGAAATAAGGCTAGCAAAGAGATGCACAAAATACAGTTGTAACTCTGTGAGATGAATTAACAGAACAATAAGCAGTTTCTCAGAAAGCTTCTTTGCAGATTTCATCTGAGGATATTTCCTTTTTCACCATAGCCTTCTATGGGCTTCCAAATATCACTTTGACAATTCCACAAGAACTGTCTTAGCAAAAGGCTTATTGAGTGGAAAGCTGTAACTCTGTGAGATGATTTCACGGAACACAAAGAAGTATCTCAGAAAGCTTCTTTCTCTTTGTTATCGGAGGATATTTCCTTTGGCCCTATAGTCTTCAAAGGGATCCGAAATATCTGTTCTCAGATTCCACAGAAATAAGGCTAGCAAAGAGATCCACGAAGTACAGATGTAACTCTGGGAGTGGAAGTCACACATCACAGAGCAGTTTCTCAGAAAGCTTCTTTCCAGATTTCATCTGAGGATATTTCCTTTTTCACCATAGCCCTCTATGGGCTTCCAAATATCACTTTGCCAATTCCACAAGAACTGTCTTAGCGAAAGGCTTCTTGAGCGGAAAGCTGTAACTCTGTGAGATGATTTCACAGAACACAAAGAAGTTTCTCAGAAAGCTTCTTTCTGTCTGTTATTGTAGGATATTCCCTTTGGCCCTATAGTCTTCAAAGGGATCCGAAATATCTGTTCTCAGATTCCACAGAAATAAGGCTAGCAAAGAAATGCACAAAATACAGTTGTAACTCTGTGAGATGAATTAACAGAACACTAAGCAGTTTCTCAGAAAGCTTCTTTCTCTTTGTTACCGGAGGATATTTCCTTTGGCCCTATAGTCTTCAAAGGGATCCGAAATATCTTTTCTCAGATTCCAAAGAAATAAGGCTAGCAAAGAGATCCACGAAATACAGATGTAACTCTGGGAGTGGAAGTCACACATCACAGAGCAGTTTCTCAGAAAGCTTCTTTCCAGATTTCATCTGAGGATATTTCCTTTTTCACCATAGCCCTCTATGGGCTTCCAAATATCACTTTGCCAATTCCACAAGAACTGTCTTAGGGAAAGGCTTCTTGAGGGGAAAGCTGTAACTCTGTGAGATTATTTCACAGAACACAAAGAAGTTTCTCAGTAAGCTTCTTTCTCTTTGTTATCGGAGGATATTTCCTTTGGCCCTATAGTCTTCAAAGGGATCCGAAATATCTGTTCTCAGATTCCACAGAAATAAGGGTAGCAAAGAGATGCACGAAATACAGGTGTAACTCTGTGAGATGAATTAACAGAACACTAAGCAGTTTCTCAGAAAGCTTCTTTCCACATTTCATCTGAGGATATTTCCTTTTTCACCATAGCCCTCTATGGGCTTCCAAATATCACTTTGCCAATTCCACAAGAATTGTCTTAGCGAAAGGCTTCTGGAGGGGAAAGCTGTAACGCTGTGAGATGATTTCACAGAACACAAAGAAGTTTCTCAGAAAGCTTCTTTCTAATTGTTATCGGAGGATATTTCCTTTGGCCCCATAGTCTTCAAAGGGATCCGAAATATCTGTTCTCAGATTCCAAAGAAATAAGGCTAGCAAAGAGATCCACGAAATACAGATGTAACTCTGTGAGATGAATTAACAGAACACTAAGCAGTTTCTCAAAAGCTTCTTTCCAGAGTTAATCTGAGGATATTTCCTTTTTCACCATAGCCCTCTATGGGCTTCCAAATATCACTTTGCCAATTCCACAAGAACTGTCTTAGCGAAAGGCTTCTGGAGGGGAAAGCTGTAACGCTGTGAGATGATTTCACAGAACACAAAGAAGTTTCTCAGAAGGCTTCTTTCTCTTTGTTATCGGAGGATATTTCCTTTGGCCCCATAGTCTTCAAAGGGATCCGAAATATCTGTTCTCAGATTCCAAAGAAATAAGGCTAGAAAAGAGATCCACGAAATACAGATGTAACTCTGTGAGATGAATTAACAGAACACTAAGCAGTTTCTCAGAAAGCTTCTTTCCAGATTTCATCTGAGGATATTTCCTTTTTCACCATAGCCCTCTATGGGCTTCCAAATATCACTTTGCCAATTCCACAAGAACTGACTTAGCGAAAGGCTTCTTTATTGGAAAGGTGTAACACTGTGAGATGATTTCACGGAACACAAAGAAGTTTCACAGAAAGCTTCTTTCTCTTTGTTATCGGAGGATATTTCCTTTGGCCCTATAGTCTTCAAAGGGATCCGAAATATCTGTTCTCAGATTCCACAGAAATAAGGGTAGCAAAGAGATGCACGAAATACAGATGTAACTCTGTGAGATGAATTAACAGAACACTAAGCAGTTTCTCAGAAAGCTTCTTTCCAGATTTCATCTGAGGATATTTCCTTTTTCACCATAGCCCTCTATGGGCTTCCAAATATCACTTTGCCAATTCCACAAGAACTGTCTTAGCAAAAGGCTTCTTGAGGGGAAAGCTGTAACTCTGTGAGATGATTTCACGGAACACAAAGAAGTATCTCAGAAAGCTTCTTTCTCTTTGTTATCGGAGGATATTTCCTTTGGCCCTGTAGTCTTCAAAGGGATCCGAAATATCTGTTCTCAGATTCCACAGAAATAAGGCTAGCAAAGAGATCCACGAAGTACAGATGTAACTCTGGGAGTGGAAGTCACACATCACAGAGCAGTTTCTCAGAAAGCTTCTTTCCAGATTTCATCTGAGGATATTTCCTTTTTCACCATAGCCCTCTATGGGCTTCCAAATATCACTTTGCCAATTCCACAAGAACTGTCTTAGCGAAAGGCTTCTTGAGCGGAAAGCTGTAACTCTGTGAGATGATTTCACAGAACACAAAGAAGTTTCTCAGAAAGCCCTTTCTGTCTGTTATCGGAGGATATTCCCTTTGGCCCTATAGTCTTCAAAGGGATCCGAAACATCTGTTCTCAGATTCCACAGAAATAAGGCTAGCAAAGAAATGCACGAAATACAGATGTAACTCTGTGAGATGAATTAACAGAACACTAAGCAGTTTCTCAGAAAGCTTCTTTCCAGATTTCATTTGAGGATATTTCCTTTTTCACCATAGCCCTCTATGGGCTTCCAAATATCACTTTGCCAATTCCACAAGAACTGTCTTAGCGAAAGGTTCTTGAGTGGAATGCTGTAACTCTGTGAGATCATTTCACGGAACACAAAGAAGTATCTCAGAAAGCTTCTTTCTCTTTGTTATCGGACGATATTTCCTTTGGCCCTATAGTCTTCAAAGGGATCCGAAATATCTGTTCTCAGATTCCACAGAAATAAGGCTAGGAAAGTGATCCACGAAATACAGATGTATCTCTGTGAGATGAATTAACAGAACACTAAGCAGTTTCTCAGAAAGCTTCTTTCCAGATTTCATCTGAGGATATTTCCTTTTTGACCATAGCCCTCTATGGGCTTCCAAATATCACTTTGCCAATTCCACAAGAACTGTCGTAGCGAAAGGCTTCTTGAGGGGAAAGCTGTAACTCTGTGAGATGATTTCACAGAACACAAAGAAGTTTCTCAGAAAGCTTCTTTCTGTTTGTTATCGGAGGATACTTCCTTTGGCCCTATAGTCTTCAAAGGGATCCGAAATATCTGTTCTCAGATTCCACAGAAATAAGGCTAGCAAAGAGATCCACGAAATACAGATGTAACTCCGTGAGATGAATTAACAGAACACTAAGCAGTTTCTCACAAAGCTTCTTTCCAGATTTCATCTGAGGATATTTCCTTTTTCACCATAGCCCTCTAAGGGCTTCCAAATATCACTTTGCGAATTCCACAAGAACTGTCTTAGCGAAAGGCTTCTGGAGGGGAAAGCTGTAACTCTGTGAGATGATTTCACAGATCACAAAGAAGTTTCTCAGAAAGCTTCTTTCTCTTTGTTATCGGAGGATATTTCCTATGGCCCTATAGTCTTCAAAGGGATGCGAAATATCTGTTCTCAGATTCCACAGAAATAAGGCTAGCAAAGTGATCCACGAAATACAGATGTAACTCTGTGAGTGGAATTCACACATCACAGAGCAATTTCTCAGAAAGCTTCTTTCCAGATTTCATCTGAGGATATTTCCTTTTTCACCATAGCCCTCTATGGGCTTCCAAATATCACTTTGCCAATTCCACAAGAACTGTCTTAGTGAAAGACTTCTTGAGGGGAAAGCTGTAACTCTGTGAGATGATTTCACAGAACACAAAGAAGTTTCTCAGAAAGCTTCTTTCTGTCTGTTATCGGAGGATATTTCCTTTGGCCCTATAGTCTTCAAAGGGATCCGAAATATCTGTTCTCAGATTCCATAGAAATAAGGCTTGCAAAGAGATCCACGAAATACAGATGTAACTCTGTGAGATGAATTAACCGAACACTGAGCAGTTTCTCAGAAAGCTTCTTTCCAGATTTCATCTGAGGATATTTCCTTTTTCACCATAGCCCTCTATGGGCTTCCAAATATCACTTTGCCAATTCCACAAGAACTGTCTTAGCGAAAGGCTTCTTGAGTGGAAAGCTGTAACTCTGTGAGATGATTTCACGGAACACAAAGAAGTTTCTCAGAAAGCTTCTTTCTCATTGTTATCGGAGGATATTTCCTTTGGCCCCATAGTCTTCAAAGGGATCCGAAATATCTGTTCTCAGATTCCAAAGAAATAAGGCTAGCAAAGAGATCCACGAAATACAGATGTAACTTTGTGAGATGAATTAACAGAACACTAAGCAGTTTCTCAGAAAGCTTCTTTCCAGATTTCATCTGAGGATATTTCCTTTTTCACCATAGCCCTCTATGGGCTTCCAAATATCACTTTGACAATTCCACAAGAACTTTCTCAGCGAAAGGCTTCTTGAGGGGAAAGCTGTAACTCTGTGAGATGATTTCACAGAACACAAAGAAGTTTCTCAGAAAGCTTCTTTCTGTCTGTTATCGGAGGATATTTCCTTTGGCCCTATAGTCTTCAAAGGGATCCGAAATATCTGTTCTCAGATTCCACAGAAATAAGGCTAGCAAAGAGATGCACAAAATACAGTTCTAACTCTGTGAGATGAATTAACAGAACACTAAGCAGTTTCTCTGAAAGCTTCTTTCCAGATTTCATCTGAGGATATTTCCTTTTTCACCATAGCCCTCTATGGGCTTCCAAATATCACTTTGCCAATTCCACAAGAACTGTCTTAGCGAAAGGCTTCTTGAGTGGAACGCTGTAACTCTGTGAGATCATTTCACGGAACACAAAGAAGTATCTCAGAAAGCTTCTTTCTCTTTGTTATCGGAGGATATTTCCTTTGGCCCTATATTCTTCAAAGGGATCCGAAATATTTGTTCTCAGATTCCATAGAAATAAGGCTAGCAAAGAGATCCACGAAATACAGATGTATCTCTGTGAGATGAATTAACAGAACACTAAGCAGTTTCTCAGAAAGCTTCTTTCCAGATTTCATCTGAGGATATTTCCTTTTGGACCATAGCCCTCTAGGGGCTTCCAAATATCACTTTGCCAATTCCACAAGAACTGTTTTAGCGAAAGGCTTCTTGAGGGGAAAGCTGTAACTCTGTGAGATGATTTCACAGATCACAAAGAAGTTTCTCAGAAAGCTTCTTTCTATTTGTTATCGGAGGATGTTTCCTTTGGCCCTATAGACTTCAAAGGGATCCGAAATATCTGTTCTCAGATTCCACAGAAATAAGGCTAGCAAAGAGATCCACGAAATAAAGATGTAATTCGGTGAGTGGAATTCACACATCACAGAGCAGTTTCTCAGAAAGCTTCTTTCCAGATTTCATCTGAGGATATTTCCTTTTGGACCATAGCCCTCTAGGGGCTTCCAAATATCACTTTGCCAATTCCACAAGAACTGTTTTAGCGAAAGGCTTCTTGAGGGGAAAGCTGTAACTCTGTGAGATGATTTCACAGATCACAAAGAAGTTTCTCAGAAAGCTTCTTTCTATTTGTTATCGGAGGATGTTTCCTTTGGCCCTATAGACTTCAAAGGGATCCGAAATATCTGTTCTCAGATTCCACAGAAATAAGGCTAGCAAAGAGATCCACGAAATAAAGATGTAATTCGGTGAGTGGAATTCACACATCACAGAGCAGTTTCTCAGAAAGCTTCTTTCCAGATTTCATCTGAGGATATTTCCTTTTTCACCATAGCCCTCTATGGGCTTCCAAATATCACTTTGCCAATTCCACAAGAAGTGTCATAGCGAAAGGCTTGTTGAGGGGAAAGCTGTAACTCTGTGAGATGATTTCACAGATCACAAAGAAGTTTCCCTGAAAGCTTCCTTCTCTTTGTTACCGGAGGATATTTCCTTTGGCCCTATAGTCTTCAAAGGGATCCGAAATATCTTTTCTCAGATTCCAAAGAAATAAGGCTAGCAAAGAGATCCACGAAATACAGATGTAACTCTGGGAGTGGAAGTCACACATCACAGAGCAGTTTCTCAGAAAGCTTCTTTCCAGATTTCATCTGAGGATATGTCCTTTTTCACCATAACCCTCTATGGGCTTCCAAATATCACTTTGCCAATTCCACAAGAACTGTCTTAGTGAAAGGCTTCTTGAGGGGAAAGCTGTAACTCTGTGAGATTATTTCACAGAACACAAAGAAGTTTCTCAGTAAGCTTCTTTCTCTTTGTTATCGGAGGATATTTCCTTTGGCCCTATAGTCTTCAAAGGGATCCGAAATATCTGTTCTCAGATTCCACAGAAATAAGGCTAGCAAAGAGATGCACGAAATACAGGTGTAACTCTGTGAGATGAATTAACAGAACACTAAGCAGTTTCTCAGAAAGCTTCTTTCCAGATTTCATCTGAGGATATTTCCTTTTTCACCATAGCCCTCTAAGGGCTTCCAAATATCACTTTGCGAATTCCACAAGAACTGTCTTAGCGAAAGGCTTCTTGAGGGGAAAGCTGTAACTCTGTGAGATGATTTCACAGATCACAAAGAAGTTTCTCAGAAAGCTTCTTTCTCTTTGTTATCGGAGGATATTTCCTATGGCCCTATAGTCTTCAAAGGGATGCGAAATATCTGTTCTCAGATTCCACAGAAATAAGGCTAGCAAAGTGATCCACGAAATACAGATGTAACTCTGTGAGTGGAATTCACACATCACAGAGCAGTTTCTCAGAAAGCTTCTTTCCAGATTTCATCTGAGGATATTTCCTTTTTCACCATAGCCCTCTATGGGCTTCCAAATATCACTTTGCCAATTCCACAAGAACTGTCTTAGTGAAAGACTTCTTGAGGGGAAAGCTGTAACTCTGTGAGATGATTTCACAGAACACAAAGAAGTTTCTCAGAAAGCTTCTTTCTGTCTGTTATCGGAGGATATTTCCTTTGGCCCTATAGTCTTCAAAGGGATCCGAAATATCTGTTCTCAGATTCCATAGAAATAAGGCTTGCAAAGAGATCCACGAAATACAGATGTAACTCTGTGAGATGAATTAACCGAACACTGAGCAGTTTCTCAGAAAGCTTCTTTCCAGATTTCATCTGAGGATATTTCCTTTTTCACCATAGCCCTCTATGGGCTTCCAAATATCACTTTGCCAATTCCACAAGAACTGTCTTAGCGAAAGGCTTCTTGAGTGGAAAGCTGTAACTCTGTGAGATGATTTCACGGAACACAAAGAAGTTTCTCAGAAAGCTTCTTTCTCATTGTTATCGGAGGATATTTCCTTTGGCCCCATAGTCTTCAAAGGGATCCGAAATATCTGTTCTCAGATTCCAAAGAAATAAGGCTAGCAAAGAGATCCACGAAATACAGATGTAACTTTGTGAGATGAATTAACAGAACACTAAGCAGTTTCTCAGAAAGCTTCTTTCCAGATTTCATCTGAGGATATTTCCTTTTTCACCATAGCCCTCTATGGGCTTCCAAATATCACTTTGACAATTCCACAAGAACTTTCTCAGCGAAAGGCTTCTTGAGGGGAAAGCTGTAACTCTGTGAGATGATTTCACAGAACACAAAGAAGTTTCTCAGAAAGCTTCTTTCTGTCTGTTATCGGAGGATATTTCCTTTGGCCCTATAGTCTTCAAAGGGATCCGAAATATCTGTTCTCAGATTCCACAGAAATAAGGCTAGCAAAGAGATGCACAAAATACAGTTCTAACTCTGTGAGATGAATTAACAGAACACTAAGCAGTTTCTCTGAAAGCTTCTTTCCAGATTTCATCTGAGGATATTTCCTTTTTCACCATAGCCCTCTATGGGCTTCCAAATATCACTTTGCCAATTCCACAAGAACTGTCTTAGCGAAAGGCTTCTTGAGTGGAACGCTGTAACTCTGTGAGATCATTTCACGGAACACAAAGAAGTATCTCAGAAAGCTTCTTTCTCTTTGTTATCGGAGGATATTTCCTTTGGCCCTATATTCTTCAAAGGGATCCGAAATATTTGTTCTCAGATTCCACAGAAATAAGGCTAGCAAAGAGATCCACAAAATACAGATGTATCTCTGTGAGATGAATTATCAGAACACTAAGCAGTTTCTCAGAAAGCTTCTTTCCAGATTTCATCTGAGGATATTTCCTTTTGGACCATAGCCCTCTAGGGGCTTCCAAATATCACTTTGCCAATTCCACAAGAACTGTTTTAGCGAAAGGCTTCTTGAGGGGAAAGCTGTAACTCTGTGAGATGATTTCACAGATCACAAAGAAGTTTCTCAGAAAGCTTCTTTCTATTTGTTATCGGAGGATGTTTCCTTTGGCCCTATAGACTTCAAAGGGATCCGAAATATCTGTTCTCAGATTCCACAGAAATAAGGCTAGCAAAGAGATCCACGAAATAAAGATGTAATTCGGTGAGTGGAATTCACACATCACAGAGCAGTTTCTCAGAAAGCTTCTTTCCAGATTTCATCTGAGGATATTTCCTTTTGGACCATAGCCCTCTAGGGGCTTCCAAATATCACTTTGCCAATTCCACAAGAACTGTTTTAGCGAAAGGCTTCTTGAGGGGAAAGCTGTAACTCTGTGAGATGATTTCACAGATCACAAAGAAGTTTCTCAGAAAGCTTCTTTCTATTTGTTATCGGAGGATGTTTCCTTTGGCCCTATAGACTTCAAAGGGATCCGAAATATCTGTTCTCAGATTCCACAGAAATAAGGCTAGCAAAGAGATCCACGAAATAAAGATGTAATTCGGTGAGTGGAATTCACACATCACAGAGCAGTTTCTCAGAAAGCTTCTTTCCAGATTTCATCTGAGGATATTTCCTTTTTCACCATAGCCCTCTATGGGCTTCCAAATATCACTTTGCCAATTCCACAAGAAGTGTCATAGCGAAAGGCTTCTTGAGGGGAAAGCTGTAACTCTGTGAGATGATTTCACAGATCACAAAGAAGTTTCTCTGAAAGCTTCCTTCTCTTTGTTACCGGAGGATATTTCCTTTGGCCCTATAGTCTTCAAAGGGATCCGTAATATCTTTTCTCAGATTCCAAAGAAATAAGGCTAGCAAAGAGATCCACGAAATACAGATGTAACTCTGGGAGTGGAAGTCACACATCACAGAGCAGTTTCTCAGAAAGCTTCTTTCCAGATTTCATCTGAGGATATGTCCTTTTTCACCATAACCCTCTATGGGCTTCCAAATATCACTTTGCCAATTCCACAAGAACTGTCTTAGTGAAAGGCTTCTTGAGGGGAAAGCTGTAACTCTGTGAGATTATTTCACAGAACACAAAGAAGTTTCTCAGTAAGCTTCTTTCTCTTTGTTATCGGAGGATATTTCCTTTGGCCCTATAGTCTTCAAAGGGATCCGAAATATCTGTTCTCAGATTCCACAGAAATAAGGCTAGCAAAGAGATGCACGAAATACAGGTGTAACTCTGTGAGATGAATTAACAGAACACTAAGCAGTTTCTCAGAAAGCTTCTTTCCAGATTTCATCTGAGGATATTTCCTTTTTCACCATAGCCCTCTAAGGGCTTCCAAATATCACTTTGCGAATTCCACAAGAACTGTCTTAGCGAAAGGCTTCTTGAGGGGAAAGCTGTAACTCTGTGAGATGATTTCACAGATCACAAAGAAGTTTCTCAGAAAGCTTTTTTCTCTTTGTTATCGGAGGATATTTCCTATGGCCCTATAGTCTTCAAAGGGATCCGAAATATTTGTTCTCAGATTCAACAGAAATAAGGCTAGCAAAGAGATCCACGAAATACAGATGTAACTCTGTGAGCGGAATTCACATATCACAGAGCAGTTTCTCAGAAAGGTTCTTTCCAGATTTCATCTGAGGATATTTCCTTTTTCACCATAGCCCTCTATGGGCTTCCAAGTATCACTTTGCCAATTCCACAAGAACTGTCTTAGCAAAAGGCTTCTTGAGGGGAAAGCTGTAACTCTGTGAGATGATTACACAGAACAGAAAGAAGTTTCTCAGAAAGCTTCTTTCTGTCTGTTATCAGAGGATATTTCCTTTGGCCCTATAGTCTTCAAAGGTATCCGAAATATCTGTTCTCAGATTCCACAGAAATAAGGCTAGCAAAGAGATCCACGAAATACAGATGTAACTCTGTGAGATGAATTAACAGAACACTAAGCAGTTTCTCAGAAAGCTTCTTTGCAGATTTCATCTGAGGATATTTCCTTTTTCACCATAGCCCTCTATGGGCTTCCAAATATCACTTTGCCAATTCCACAAGAACTGTCTTAGCGAAAGGCTTCTTGAGTGGAACGCTGTATCTCTGTGAGATCATTTCACGGAACACAAAGAAGTATCTCAGAAAGCTTCTTTCTCTTTGTTATCGGAGGATATTTCCCTTGGCCCTATAGTCTTCAAAGGGATCCGAAATATTTGTTCTCAGATTCCACAGAAATAAGGCTAGCAAAGAGATCCACGAAATACAGATGTATCTCAGTGAGATGAATTAACAGAACACTAAGCAGTTTCTCAGAAAGCTTCTTTCCAGATTTCATCTGAGGATATTTCCTTTTTGACCATAGCCCTCTAGGGGCTTCCAAATATCACTTTACCAATTCCACAAGAACTGTTTTAGCGAAAGGCTTCTTGAGGGGAAAGCTGTAACTCTGTGAGATGATTTCACAGAACACAAAGAAGTTTCTCAGTAGGCTTCTTTCTCTTTGTTATCCGAGGATATTTCCTTTGGCCCTATAGTCTTCAAAGGGATCCGAAATATCTGTTCTCAGATTCCAAAAAATAAGGCTAGCAAAGAGATCCACGAAATAAAGATGTAATTCGGTGAGTGGAATTCACACATCACAGAGCAGTTTCTCAGAAAGCTTCTTTCCAGATTTCATCTGAGGATATTTCCTTTTTCACCATAGCCCTCTATGGGCTTCCAAATATCACTTTGCCAATTCCACAAGAAGTGTCATAGCGAAAGGCTTTGAGGGAAAAGCTGTAACTCTGTGAGATGATTTCACAGATCACAAAGAAGTTTCTCTGAAAGCTTCTTTCTCTTTGTTACCGGAGGATATTTCCTTTGGCCCTATAGTCTTCAAAGGGATCGGAAATATCTTTTCTCAGATTCCAAAGAAATAAGGCTAGCAAAGAGATCCACGAAATACAGATGTAACTCTGGGAGTGGAAGTCACACTTCACAGAGCAGTTTCTCAGAAAGCTTCTTTCCAGATTTCATCTGAGGATATTTCCTTTTTCACCATAGCCCTCTATGGGCTTCCAAATATCACTTTGCCAATTCCACAAGAACTGTCTTAGTGAAAGGCTTCTTGAGGGGAAAGCTGTAACTCTGTGAGATTATTTCACAGAACACAAAGAAGTTTCTCAGAAAGCTTCTTTCTCATTGTTATCGGAGGATATTTCCTTTGGCCCCATAGTCTTCAAAGGGATCCGAAATATCTGTTCTCAGATTCCAAAGAAATAAGGCTAGCAAAGAGATCCACGAAATACAGATGTAACTCTGTGAGATGAATTAACAGAACACTAAGCAGTTTCTCAGAAAGCTTCTTTCCAGATTTCATCTGAGGATATTTCCTTTTTCACCATAGCCCTCTATGGGCTTCCAAATATCACTTTGCCAATTCCACAAGAACTGTCTTAGCAAAAGGCTTATTGAGTGGAAAGCTGTAACTCTGTGAGATGATTTCACGGAACACAAAGAAGTATCTCAGAAAGCTTCTTTCTCTTTGTTATCGGAGGATATTTCCTTTGGCCCTGTAGTCTTCAAAGGGATCCGAAATATCTGTTCTCAGATTCCACAGAAATAAGGCTAGCAAAGAGATCCACGAAATACAGATGTAACTCTGGGAGTGGAAGTCACACATCACAGAGCAGTTTCTCAGAAAGCTTCTTTCCAGATTTCATCTGAGGATATTTCCTTTTTCACCATAGCCCTCTATGGGCTTCCAAATATCACTTTACCAATTCCACAAGAACTGTCTTAGCGAAAGGCTTCTTGAGCGGAAAGCTGTAACTCTGTGAGATGATTTCACAGAACACAAAGAAGTTTCTCAGAAAGCCCTTTCTGTCTGTTATCGGAAGATATTCCCTTTGGCCCTATAGTCTTCAAAGGGATCCGAAACATCTGTTCTCAGATTCCACAGAAATAAGGCTAGCAAAGAAATGCACGAAATACAGATGTAACTCTGTGAGATGAATTAACAGAACACTAAGCAGTTTCTCAGAAAGCTTCATTTCAGATTTCATCTGAGGATATTTCCTTTTTCACCATAGCCCTCTATGGGCTTCCAAATATCACTTTGCCAATTCCAGAAGAACGGTCTTAGCGAAAGGCTTCTTGAGGGGAAAGCTGTAACTCTGTGAGATGATTTCACAGAACACAAACAAGTTTCTCAGAAAGCTTCTTTCTCTTTGTTATCGGAGGATATTTCCTTTCGCCCTATAGTCTTCAAAGGGATCCGAAATATCTGTTCTCAGATTCCACAGAAATAAGGCTAGCAAAGAGATCCACGAAATACAGATGTAACTCTGTGAGATGAATTAACAGAACACTAAGCAGTTTCTCAGAAAGCTTCTTTCCAGATTTCATCTGAGGATATTTCCTTTTTCACCATAGCCCTCTATGGGCTTCCAAATATCACTTTGCCAATTCCACAAGAACTGTCTTAGCGAAAGGCTTCTTGAGGGGAAAGCTGTAACTCTGTGAGATGATTTCACAGATCACAAAGAAGTTTCTCAGAAAGCTTCTTTCTCTTTGTTATCGGAGGATATTTCCTTTGGCCCTGTAGTCTTCAAAGGGATCCGAAATATCTCTTCTCAGATTCCACAGAAATAAGGCTAGCCAAGAGATCCACGAAATACAGATGTAACTCTGTGAGTGGAAGTCAGACATCACAGAGCAGTTTCTCAGAAATCTTCTTTCCAGATTTCATCTGAGGATATTTCCTTTTTCACCATAGCCCTCTACGGCCTTCCAAATATCACTTTGCCAATTCCACAAGAACTGTCTTAGCGAAAGGCTTCTTGAGGGGAAAGCTGTAACTCTGTGAGATGATTTCACAGAACACACAGAAGTTTCTCAGTAAGCTTCTTTCTCTTTGTTTTCGGAGGATATTTCCTTTGGCCCTATAGTCTTCAAAGGGATCCGAAATATCTGTTCTCAGATTCCACAGAAATAAGGCTAGGAAAGAGATCCACGAAATACAGATGTAACTCTGTGAGATGAATTAACAGAACACTAAGCAGTTTCTCAGAAAGCTTCTTTCCAGATTTCATCTGAGGATATTTCCTTTTTCACCATAGCCCTCTAGGGGCTTCCAAATATCACTTTGCCAATTCCACAAGAATTGTCTTAGCGAAAGGCTTCTTGAGAGGAATGCTGTAACTCTGTGAGATGATTTCACAGAACACAAAGAAGTATCTCAGAAAGCTTCTTTCTGTTTGTTATCGGAGGATATTTCCTTTGGCCCTATAGTCTTCAAAGGGATCCGAAATATCTGTTCTCAGATTCCACAGAAATAAGGCTAGCAAAGAGATCCACGAAATACAGATGTAACTCTGTGAGTGGAAGTCACACATCACAGAGCAGTTTCTCAGAAAGCTTCTTTACAGATTTCATCTGAGGATATTTCCTTTTTCACCATAGCCCTCTATGGTCTTCCAAATATCACTTTGCCAATTCCACAAGAACTGTCTTAGCGAAAGGCTTCTTGCGGGGAAAGCTGTAACTCTGTGAGATGATTTCACAGAACACACAGAAGTTTCTCAGTAAGCTTCTTTCTCTTTGTTTTCGGAGGATATTTCCTTTGGCCCTATAGTCTTCAAAGGGATCCGAAATATCTGTTCTCAGATTCCACAGAAATAAGGCTAGCAAAGAGATGCACGAAATACAGATGTAACTCTGTGAGATGAATTAACAGAACACTAAGCAGTTTCTCAGAAAGCTTCTTTCCAGATTTCATCTGAGGATATTTCATTTTTCACCATAGCCCACTATGGGCTTCCAAATATCACTTTGCCAATTCCACAAGAACTGTCTTAGCGAAAGGCTTCTTGAGGGGAAAGCTGTAACTCTGTGAGATGATTTCACAGAACACAAAGAAGTTTCTCAGAAAGCTTCTTTCTGTTTGTTATCGGAGGATATTTCCTTTGGCCCTATAGTCTTCAAAGGGATCCGAAATATCTGTTCTCAGATTCCACAGAAATAAGGCTAGCAAAGAGATCCACGAAATACAAATGTAACTCTGTGAGATGAATTAACAGAACACTAAGCAGTTTCTCTGAAAGCTTCTTTCCAGATTTCATCTGAGGATATTTCCTTTTTCACCGTAGCCCTCTAGGGGTTCCAAATATCACTTTGCCAATTCCACAAGAACTGTCTTAGCGAAAGGTTTCTTGAAGGGAAAGCTGTAACTCTGTGAGATGATTTCACAGAACACAAAGAAGTTTCTCAGAAAGCTTCTTTCTGTTTGTTATCGGAGGATATTTCCTTTGGCTCTATAGTCTTCAAAGGGATCCGAAATATCTGTTCTCAGATTCCACAGAAATAAGGCTAGCAAAGAGATGCACGAAATACAGATGTAACTCTGTGAGATAAATTAACAGAACACTAAGCAGTTTCTCAGAAAGCTTCTTTCCAGAATTCATCTGAGGATATTTCCTTTTTCACCATAGCCCTCTATGGGCTTCCAAATATCACTTTGCCAATTCCACAAGAACTGTCTTAGCGAAAGGCTTCTTGAGGGAAAAGCTGTAACTCTGTGAGATGATTTCACAGAATACAAAGAAGTTTCTCAGAAAGCTTCTTTCTGTTTGTTATCGGAGGATATTTCTTTTGGCTCTATAGTCTTCAAAGGGATCCGAAATATCTGTTCTCAGATTCCACAGAAATAAGGCTAGCAAAGAGATCCACGAAATACAGATGTAACTCTGTGAGATGAATTAACAGAACACTAAGCAGTTTCTCAGAAAGCTTCTTTCCAGATTTCATCTGAGGATATTTCCTTTTTCACCATAGCCCTCTATGGCCTTCCAAATATCACTTTGCCAATTCCACAAGAACTGTCTTAGCGAAAGGCTTCTTGAGGGGAAAGCTGTAACTCTGAGAGATGATTTCACAGAACACACAGAAGTTTCTCAGTAAGCTTCTTTCTCTTTGTTTTCGGAGGATATTTCCTTTGGCCCTATAGTCTTCAAAGGGATCCGAAATAACTGTTCTCAGATTCCACAGAAAAAAGGCGAGGAAAGAGATGCACGAAATACAGATGTAACTCTGTGAGATGAATTAACAGAACACTAAGCAGTTTCTCAGAAAGCTTCTTTCCAGATTTCATCTGAGGATATTTCCTTTTTCACCATAGCCCTCTATGGGCTTCCAAATATCACTTTGCCAATTCCACAAGAACTGTCTTAGCGAAAGGCTTCTTGAGGGGAAATCTGTAACTCTGTGAGATGATTTCACAGAACACAAAGAAGTTTCTCAGAAAGCTTCTTTCTCTTTGTTATCGGAGGATATTTCCTTTGGCCCTATAGTCTTCAAAGGGATCCGAAATATCTCTTCTCAGATTCCACAGAAAGAAGGCTAGCAAAGAGATTCACGAAATACAGATGTAACTCTGTGAGTGGAAGTCACACATCACAGAGCAGTTTCTCAGAAAGCTTCTTTCCAGATTTCATCTGAGGATATTTCCTTTTTCACCATAGCCCTCTATGGCCTTCCATATATCACTTTGCCAATTCCACAAGAACTGTCTTAGCGAAAGGCTTCTTGAGGGGAAAGCTGTAACTCTGTGAGATGATTTCACAGAACACACAGAAGTTTCTCAGTAAGCTTCTTTCTCTTTGTTTTCGGAGGATATTTCCTTTGGCCCTATAGTCTTCAAAGGGATCAGAAATATCTGTTCTCAGATTCCACAGAAATAAGGCTAGCAAAGAGATGCCCGAAATACAGATGTAACTCTGTGACATGAATTAACAGAACACTAAGCAGTTTCTCAGAAAGCTTCTTTCCAGATTTCATCTGAGAATATTTCCTTTTTCACCATAGCCCTCTATGGGCTTCCAAATATCACTTTGCCAATTCCACAAGAACTGTCTTAGCAAAAGGCTTCTTGAGGTGAAAGCTGTAACTCTGTGAGAAGATTTCACAGAACACTAAGAAGTTTCTCAGAAAGCTTCTTTCTGTTTGTTATTGGAGGATATTTCCTTTGGCCCTATAGTCTTCAAAGGGATCCGAAATATCTGTTCTCAGATTCCAAAGAAATAAGGCTAGCAAAGAGATGCACGAAATCCAGATGTAACTCTGTGAGATGAATTAACAGAACACTAAGCAGTTTCTCTGAAAGCTTCTTTCCAGATTTCATCTGTGGATATTTCGTTTTTCACCGTAGCCCTCTATGGGCTTCCACATATCACTTTGCCAATTCCACAAGAACTGTCTTAGCGAAAGGCTTCTTTAGTGGAAAGGTGTAACTCTGTGAGATGATTTCACGGAACACGAAGAAGTTTCTCAGAAAGCTTCTTTCTCTTTGTTATCGGAGGATATTTCCTTTGGCCCTATAGTCTTCAAAGGGATCCGAAATATCTGTTCTCAGATTCCACAGAAATAAGGCTAGGAAAGAGATGCACGAAATACAGATGTAACTCTGTGAGATGAATTAACAGAACACTAAGCAGTTTCTCAGAAAGCTTCTTTCCAGATTTCATCTGAGGATATTTCCTTTTTCACCATAGCCCTCTATGGGCTTCCAAATATCACTTTGCCCATTCCACAAGAACTGTTTTAGCGAAAGGCTTCTTGAGGTGAAAGCTGTAACTCTGTGAGATGATTTCACAGATCACAAAGAAGTTTCTCAGAAAGCTTCTTTCTCTTTGTTATCGGAGGATATTTCCTTTGACTCTATAGTCTTCAATGGGATCCGAAATATCTGTTCTCAGATTCCACAGAAATAAGGCTAGCAAAGAGATCCACGAAATACAGATGTAACTCTGTAGGTGGAAATCACACATCACAGAGCAGTTTCTCAGAAAGCTTCTTTCCAGATTTCATCTGAGGATATTTCCTTTTTCACAATAGCCCTCTATGGGCTTCCAAATATCACTTTGCCAATTCCACAAGAACTGTCTTAGCGAAAGGCTTCTTGAGGGGAAAGCTGTAACTCTGTGAGATGATTTCACAGAACACAAAGAAGTTTCTCAGTAAGCTTCTTTCTCTTTGTTATCGGAGGATATTTCCTTTGGCCCTATATTCTTCAAAGGGATCCGAAATATCTGTTCTCAGATACCACAGAAATAAGGCTAGCAAAGAGATGCACGAAATAGAGATGTAACTCTGTGAGATGAATTAACAGAACACTAATCAGTTTCTCAGAAAGCTTCTTTCCAGATTTCATCTGAGGATATTTCCTTTTTCACCATAGTCCTCTATGGGCTTCCAAATATCACTTTGCCAATTCCACAAGAACTGTCTTAGCGAAAGGCTTCTTGAGGGGAAAGCTGTAACTCTGTGAGATGATTTCACAGATCACAAAGAATTTTCTCAGAAAGCTTCTTTCTCTTTGTTATCGGAGGATATTTCCTTTGGCCCTATAGTCTTCAAAGGGATCCGAAATATCTGTTCTCAGATTTCACAGAAATAAGGCGAGGAAAGAGATGCACGAAATACAGATGTAACTCTGTGAGATGAATTAACAGAACACTAAGCAGTTTCTCAGAAAGCTTCTTTCCAGATTTCATCTGAGGATATTTCCTTTTTCACCATAGCCCTCTATGGGCTTCCAAATATCACTTTGCCTATTCCACCAGAATTGTCTTAACGAACGGCTTCTTGAGGGGAAAGCTGTAACTCTGTGAGATGATTTCACAGAACACAAAGAAGTTTCTCAGAAAGCTTCTTTCTGTTTGTTATCGGAGGATATTTCCTTTGGTCCTATAGTCTTCAAAGGGATCCGAAATATCTGTTCTCAGATTCCACAGAAATAAGGCTAGCAAAGAGATCCACGAAATACAGATGTAACTCTGTGAGTGGAAGTCACACATCACAGAGCAGTTTCTCAGAAAGCTTCTTTACAGATTTCATCTGAGGATATTTCCTTTTTCACCATAGCCCTCTATGGCCTTCCAAATATCACTTTGCCAATTCCACAAGAACTGTCTTAGCGAAAGGCTTCTTGAGGGGAAAGCTGTAACTCTGTGAGATGATTTCACAGAACACAAAGAAGTTTCTCAGAAAGCTTCTTTCTCTTTGTTTTCGGAGGATATTTCCTTTGGCCCTATAGTCTTCAAAGGGATCAGAAATATCTGTTCTCAGATTCCACAGAAATAAGGCTAGCAAAGAGATGCCCGAAATACAGATGTAACTCTGTTAGATGAATTAACAGAACACTAAGCAGTTTCTCAGAAAGCTTCTTTCCAGATTTCATCTGAGAATATTTCCTTTTTCACCATAGCCCTCTATGGGCTTCCAAATATCACTTTGCCAATTCCACAAGAACTGTCTTAGCAAAAGGCTTCTTGAGGTGAAAGCTGTAACTCTGTTAGATGATTTCACAGAACACTAAGAAGTTTCTCAGAAAACTTCTTTCTGTTTGTTATTGGAGGATATTTCCTTTGGCCCTATAGTCTTCAAAGGGATCCGAAATATCTGTTCTCAGATTCCACAGAAATAAGGCTAGCAAAGAGATGCACGAAATACAGATGTAACTCTGTGAGATGAATTAACAGAACACTAAGCAGTTTCTCAGAAAGCTTCTTTCCAGATTTCATCTGAGGATATTTCCTTTTTCACCATAGCCCTCTATGGGCTTCCAAATATCACTTTGCCAATTCCACAAGAACTGTTTTAGCGAAAGGCTTCTTGAGGTGAAAGCTGTAACTCTGTGAGATGATTTCACAGATCACAAAGAAGTTTCTCAGAAAGCTTCTTTCTCTTTGTTATCAGAGGATATTTCCTTTGACTCTATAGTCTTCAAAGGGATCCGAAATATCTGTTCGCAGATTCCACAGAAATAAGGCTAGCAAAGAGATCCACGAAATACAGATGTAACTCTGTAGGTGGAAATCACACATCACAGAGCAGTTTCTCAGAAAGCTTCTTTCCAGATTTCATCTGAGGATATTTCCTTTTTCACAATAGCCCTCTATGGGCTTCCAAATATCACTTTGCCAATTCCACAAGAACTGTCTTAGCGAAAGGCTTCTTGAGGGGAAAGCTGTAACTCTGTGAGATGATTTCACAGAACACAAAGAAGTTTCTCAGTAAGCTTCTTTCTCTTTGTTATCGGAGGATATTTTCTTTGGCCCTATATTCTTAAAAGGGATCCGAAATGTCTGTTCTCAGATTCCACAGAAATAAGGCTAGCAAAGAGATGCACGAAATACAGATGTAACTCTGTGAGATGAATTAACAGAACACTAATCAGTTTCTCAGAAAGCTTCTTTCCAGATTTCATCTGAGGATATTTCCTTTTTCACCATAGTCCTCTATGGGCTTCCAAATATCACTTTGCCAATTCCACAAGAACTGTCTTAGCGAAAGGCTTCTAGAGGGGAAAGCTGTAACTCTGTGAGATGATTTCACAGATCACAAAGAAGTTTCTCAGAAAGCTTCTTTCTCTTTGTTATCGGAGGATATTTCCTTTGGCCCTATAGTCTTCAAAGGGATCCGAAATATCTGTTCTCAGATTTCACAGAAATAAGGCAAGGAAAGAGATGCACGAAATACAGATGTAACTCTGTGAGATGAATTAACAGAACACTAAGCAGTTTCTCAGAAAGCTTCTTTCCAGATTTCATCTGAGGATATTTCCTTTTTCACCATAGCCCTCTATGGGCTTCCAAATATCACTTTGCCAATTCCACAAGAACTCTCTTAGCGAAAGGCTTCTTGAGGGGAAAGCTGTAACTCTGTGAGATGATTTCACAGAACACAAAGAAGTTTCTCAGTAAGCTTCTTTCTCTTTGTTATCGGAGGATATTTCCTTTGGCCCTATAGTCTTCAAAGGGATCCGAAATATCTGTTCTCAGATTCCACACAAATAAGGCTAGCAAAGAGATCCACGAAATACAGATAGTAACTCTGTGAGATGAATTAACAGAACACTAAGCAGTTTCTCAGAAAGCTTCTTTCCAGATTTCATCTGAGGATATTTCCTTTTTCACCATAGCCCTCTATGGGCTTCCAAATATCACTTTGCCAATTCCACAAGAATTGTCTTAGCGAAAGGCTTCTTGAGGGGAAAGCTGTAACTCTGTGAGATGATTTCACAGAACACAAAGAAGTTTCTCAGAAAGCTTCTTTCTGTTTGTTATCGGAGGATATTTCCTTTGGCCCTATAGTCTTCAAAGGGATCCGAAGTATCTGTTCTCAGATTCCACAGAAATAAGGCTAGCAAAGAGATGCACGAAATACAGATGTAACTCTGTGAGTTGAATTAACAGAATACTAAGCAGTTTCTCAGAAAGCTTCTTTCCAGATTTCATCTGAGGATATTTCCTTTTTCACCATAGCCCTCTATGGGCTTCCAAATATCACTTTGCCAATTCCACAAGAACTGTCTTAGCGAAAGGCTTCTTGAGGGGAAAGCTGTAACTCTGTGAGATGATGTCACAGAACACAAAGAAGTTTCTCAGAAAGCTTCTTTCTGTTTGTTATCGGAGGATATTTCCTTTGGCCCTATAGTCTTCAAAGGGATCCGAAATATCTGTTCTCAGTTTCCACAGAAACAAGGCTAGCAAAGAGATCCACGAAATACATATGTAACTCTGTGAGTGGAAGTCACACATCACAGAGCAGTTTCTCAGAAAGCTTCTTTCCAGATTTCATCTGAGGATATTTCCTTTTTCACCATAGCCCTCTAGGGGCTTCCAAATATCACTTTGCCAATTCCACAAGAACTGACTTAGCGAAAGACTTCCTGAGGGGAAAGCTGTAACTCTGTGAGATGATTTCACAGATCACAAAGAAGTTTCTCAGAAAGCTTCTTTCTCTTTGTTATCGGAGGATATTTAATTTGGCCCTATACTCTTCAAAGGGATGCGAAATATCTGTTCTCAGATTCCACAGAAATACGGCTAGCAAAGAGATGCACGAAATACAGATGTAACTCTGTGAGTCGAAGTCAAACATCACAGAGCAGTTTCTCAGAAAGCTTCTTTCCAGATTTCATCTGAGGATATTTCCTTTTTCACCATAGCCCTCTATGGTCTTCCAAATATCACTTTGCCAATTCCACAAGAACTGTCTTAGCGAAAGGCTTCTTGAGGGGAAAGCTGTAACTCTGTGAGATGATTTCACAGATCACAAAGAAGTTTCTCAGAAAGCTTCTTTCTCTTTGTTATCGGAGGATATTTCCTTTGGCCCTATAGTCTTCAAAGGGATCCGAAATATCTGTTCTCAGATTCCACAGAAATAAGGCTAGCAAAGAGATGCACGAAATACAGATGTAACTCTGTGAGATGAATTAACAGAACACTAAGCAGTTTCTCAGAAAGCTTCTTTCCAGATTTCATCTGAGGATATTTCCTTTTTCACCATAGCCCTCTATGGGCTTCCAAATATCACTTTGCCAATTCCACAAGAACTGTTTTAGCGAAAGGCTTCTTGAGGTGAAAGCTGTAACTCTGTGAGATGATTTCACAGATCACAAAGAAGTTTCTCAGAAAGCTTCTTTCTCTTTGTTATCGGAGGATATTTCCTTTGACTCTATAGTCTTCAAAGGGATCCGAAATATCTGTTCTCAGATTACACAGAAATAAGGCTAGCAAAGAGATCCACGAAATACAGATGTAACTCTGTAGGTGGAAATCACACATCACAGAGCAGTTTCTCAGAAAGCTTCTTTCCAGATTTCATCTGAGGATATTTCCTTTTTCACAATAGCCCTCTATGGGCTTCCAAATATCACTTTGCCAATTCCACAAGAACTGTCTTAGCGAAAGGCTTCTTGAGGGGAAAGCTGTAACTCTGTGAGATGATTTCACAGAACACAAAGAAGTTTCTCAGTAAGCTTCTTTCTCTTTGTTATCGGAGGATATTTCCTTTGGCCCTATATTCTTCAAAGGGATCCGAAATATCTGTTCTCAGATACCACAGAAATAAGGCTAGCAAAGAGATGCACGATATAGAGATGTAACTCTGTGAGATGAATTAACAGAACACTAATCAGTTTCACAGAAAGCTTCTTTCCAGATTTCATCTGAGGATATTTCCTTTTTCACCATAGTCCTCTATGGGCTTCCAAATATCACTTTGCCAATTCCACAAGAACTGTCTTAGCGAAAGGCTTCTTGAGGGGAAAGCTGTAACTCTGTGAGATGATTTCACAGATCACAAAGAAGTTTCTCAGAAAGCTTCTTTCTCTTTGTTATCGGAGGATATTTCCTTTGGCCCTATAGTCTTCAAAGGGATCCGAAATATCTGTTCTCAGATTTCACAGAAATAAGGCGAGGAAAGAGATGCACGAAATACAGATGTAACTCTGTGAGATGAATTAACAGAACACTAAGCAGTTTCTCAGAAAGCTTCTTTCCAGATTTCATCTGAGGATATTTCCTTTTTCACCATAGCCCTCTATGGGCTTCCAAATATCACTTTGCCTATTCCACAAGAATTCTCTTAACGAACGGCTTCTTGAGGGGAAAGCTGTAACTCTGTGAGATGATTTCACAGAACACAAAGAAGTTTCTCAGAAAGCTTCTTTCTGTTTGTTATCGGAGGATATTTCCTTTGGTCCTATAGTCTTCAAAGGGATCCGAAATATCTGTTCTCAGATTCCACAGAAATAAGGCTAGCAAAGAGATCCACGAAATACAGATGTATCTCTGTGAGTGGAAGTCACACATCACAGAGCAGTTTCTCAGAAAGCTTCTTTCCAGATTTCATCTGAGGATATTTCCTTTTTCAACATAGCCCTCTATGGGCTTCCAAATATCTCTTTGCCAATTACACAAGAACTGTCTTAGCGAAAGGCTTCTTGAGGGGAAAGCTGTAACTCTGTGAGATGATTTCACAGAACACAAAGAAGTTTCTCAGAAATCTTCTTTCTCTTTGTTATCGGAGGATATTTCCTTTGGCCCTATAGTCTTCAAAGGGATCCGAAATATCTGTTCTCAGATTCCACAGAAATAAGGCAAGCAAAGAGATCCACGAAATACAGATGTAACTCTGTGAGATGAATTAACAGAACACTAAGCAGTTTCTCTGAAAGCTTCTTTCCAGATTTCATCTGAGGATATTTCCTTTTTCACCGTAGCCCTCTACGGGATTCCAAATATCACTTTGCCAATTCCACAAGAACTGTCTTAGCGAAAGGCTTCTTTAGTGGAAAGGTGTAACTCTGTGAGATGATTTCACGGAACACAAAGAAGTTTCTCAGAAAGCTTCTTTCTCTTTGTTATCGGAGGATATTTCCTTTGGCCCTATAGTCTTCAAAGGGATCCGAAGTATCTGTTCTCAGATTCCACAGAAATAAGGCTAGAAAAGAGATGCACGAAATACAGATGTAACTCTGTGAGATGAATTAACAGAATACTAAGCAGTTTCTCAGAAAGCTTCTTTCCAGATTTCATCTGAGGATATTTCCTTTTTCACCATAGCCCTCTATGGGCTTCCAAATATCACTTTGCGAATTCCACAAGAACTGGTTTAGCGAAAGGCTTCTTGAGGGGAAAGCTGTAACTCTGTGAGATGATTTCACAGATCACAAAGAAGTTTCTAAGAAAGCTTCTTTCTCTTTGTTATCGGAGGATATTTCCTTTGGCTCTATAGTCTTCAAAGGGATCCGAAATATCTGTTCTCAGATTCCACAGAAATAAGGCTAGCAAAGAGATCCACGAAATACAGATGTAACTCTGTGAGTGGAAGTCACACATCACAGAGCAGTTTCTCAGAAAGCTTCTTTACAGATTTCATCTGAGGATATTTCCTTTTTCACCATAGCCCTCTATGGCCTTCCAAATATCACTTTGCCAATTCCACAAGAACTGTCTTAGCGAAAGGCTTCTTGAGGGGAAAGCTGTAACTCTGTGAGATGATTTCACAGAACACAAAGAAGTTTCTCAGAAAGCTTCTTTCTCTTTGTTTTCGGAGGATATTTCCTTTGGCCCTATAGTCTTCAAAGGGATCCGAAATATCTGTTCTCAGATTCCACAGAAATAAGGCTAGCAAAGAGATGCCCGAAATACAGATGTAACTCTGTGAGATGAATTAACAGAACACTAAGCAGTTTCTCAGAAAGCTTCTTTCCAGATTTCATCTGAGAATATTTCCTTTTTCACCATAGCCCTCTATGGGCTTCCAAATATCACTTTGCCAATTCCACAAGAACTGTCTTAGCAAAAGGCTTCTTGAGGTGAAAGCTGTAACTCTGTTAGATGATTTCACAGAACACTAAGAAGTTTCTCAGAAAACTTCTTTCTGTTTGTTATTGGAGGATATTTCCTTTGGCCCTATAGTCTTCAAAGGGATCCGAAATATCTGTTCTCAGATTCCACAGAAATAAGGCTAGCAAAGAGATGCACGAAATACAGATGTAACTCTGTGAGATGAATTAACAGAACACTAAGCAGTTTCTCAGAAAGCTTCTTTCCAGATTTCATCTGAGGATATTTCCTTTTTCACCATAGCCCTCTATGGGCTTCCAAATATCACTTTGCCAATTCCACAAGAACTGTTTTAGCGAAAGGCTTCTTGAGGTGAAAGCTGTAACTCTGTGAGATGATTTCACAGATCACAAAGAAGTTTCTCAGAAAGCTTCTTTCTTTTTGTTATCAGAGGATATTTCCTTTGACTCTATAGTCTTCAAAGGGATCCGAAATATCTGTTCGCAGATTCCACAGAAATAAGGCTAGCAAAGAGATCCACGAAATACAGATGTAACTCTGTAGGTGGAAATCACACATCACAGAGCAGTTTCTCAGAAAGCTTCTTTCCAGATTTCATCTGAGGATATTTCCTTTTTCACAATAGCCCTCTATGGGCTTCCAAATATCACTTTGCCAATTCCACAAGAACTGTCTTAGCGAAAGGCTTCTTGAGGGGAAAGCTGTAACTCTGTGAGATGATTTCACAGAACACAAAGAAGTTTCTCAGTAAGCTTCTTTCTCTTTGTTATCGGAGGATATTTTCTTTGGCCCTATATTCTTAAAAGGGATCCGAAATGTCTGTTCTCAGATTCCACAGAAATAAGGCTAGCAAAGAGATGCACGAAATACAGATGTAACTCTGTGAGATGAATTAACAGAACACTAATCAGTTTCTCAGAAAGCTTCTTTCCAGATTTCATCTGAGGATATTTCCTTTTTCACCATAGTCCTCTATGGGCTTCCAAATATCACTTTGCCAATTCCACAAGAACTGTCTTAGCGAAAGGCTTCTTGAGGGGAAAGCTGTAACTCTGTGAGATGATTTCACAGATCACAAAGAAGTTTTTCAGAAAGCTTCTTTCTCTTTGTTATCGGAGGATATTTCCTTTGGCCCTATAGTCTTCAAAGGGATCCGAAATATCTGTTCTCAGATTTCACAGAAATAAGGCGAGGAAAGAGATGCACGAAATACAGATGTAACTCTGTGAGATGAATTAACAGAACACTAAGCAGTTTCTCAGAAAGCTTCTTTCCAGATTTCATCTGAGGATATTTCCTTTTTCACCATAGCCCTCTATGGGCTTCCAAATATCACTTTGCCAATTCCACAAGAACTGTCTTAGCGAAAGGCTTCTTGAGGGGAAAGCTGTAACTCTGTGAGATGATTTCACAGAACACAAAGAAGTTTCTCAGTAAGCTTCTTTCTCTTTGTTATCGGAGGATATTTCCTTTGGCCCTATAGTCTTCAAAGGGATCCGAAATATCTGTTCTCAGATTCCACACAAATAAGGCTAGCAAAGAGATCCACGAAATACAGATAGTAACTCTGTGAGATGAATTAACAGAACACTAAGCAGTTTCTCAGAAAGCTTCTTTCCAGATTTCATCTGAGGATATTTCCTTTTTCACCATAGCCCTCTATGGGCTTCCAAATATCACTTTGCCAATTCCACAAGAATTGTCTTAGCGAAAGGCTTCTTGAGGGGAAAGCTGTAACTCTGTGAGATGATTTCACAGAACACAAAGAAGTTTCTCAGAAAGCTTCTTTCTGTTTGTTATCGGAGGATATTTCCTTTGGCCCTATAGTCTTCAAAGGGATCCGAAGTATCTGTTCTCAGATTCCACAGAAATAAGGCTAGCAAAGAGATGCACGAAATACAGATGTAACTCTGTGAGTTGAATTAACAGAATACTAAGCAGTTTCTCAGAAAGCTTCTTTCCAGATTTCATCTGAGGATATTTCCTTTTTCACCATAGCCCTCTATGGGCTTCCAAATATCACTTTGCGAATTCCACAAGAACTGGTTTAGCGAAAGGCTTCTTGAGGGGAAAGCTGTAACTCTGTGAGATGATTTCACAGATCACAAAGAAGTTTCTCAGAAAGCTTCTTTCTCTTTGTTATCGGAGGATATTTCCTTTGGCTCTATAGTCTTCAAAGGGATCCGAAATATCTGTTCTCAGATTCCACAGAAATAAGGCTAGCAAAGAGATCCACGAAATACAGATGTAACTCTGTGAGTGGAAGTCACACATCACAGAGCAGTTTCTCAGAAAGCTTCTTTCCAGATTTCATCTGAGGATATTTCCTTTTTCACCATAGCCCTCTATGGGCTTCCAAATATCACTTTGCCAATTCCACCAGAACTGTCTTAGCGAAAGGCTTCTTGAGTTGAAAGCTGTAACTTTGTGAGATGATTTCACGGAACACAAAGAAGTATCTCAGAAAGCTTCTTTCTCTTTGTTATCGGAGGATATTTCCTTTGGCCCTATAGTCTTCCAAGGGATCCGAAATATCTTTTCTCCGATTCCACAGAAATAAGGCTAGCAAAGAGATGCACGAAATACAGGTGTAACTCTGTGAGATGAATTAACAGAACACTAAGCAGTTTCTCAGAAAGCTTCTTTCCAGATTTCATCTGAGGATATTTCCTTTTTCACCATAGCCCTCTATGGGCTTCCAAATATCACTTTGCCAATTCCACAAGAACTGTCTTAGCGAAAGGCTTCTTGAGGGGAAAGCTGTAACTCTGTGAGATGATGTCACAGAACACAAAGAAGTTTCTCAGAAAGCTTCTTTCTGTTTGTTATCGGAGGATATTTCCTTTGGCCCTATAGTCTTCAAAGGGATCCGAAATATCTGTTCTCAGTTTCCACAGAAACAAGGCTAGCAAAGAGATCCACGAAATACATATGTAACTCTGTGAGTGGAAGTCACACATCACAGAGCAGTTTCTCAGAAAGCTTCTTTCCAGATTTCATCTGAGGATATTTCCTTTTTCACCATAGCCCTCTAGGGGCTTCCAAATATCACTTTGCCAATTCCACAAGAACCGACTTAGCGAAAGACTTCTTGAGGGGAAAGCTGTAACTCTGTGAGATGATTTCACAGATCACAAAGAAGTTTCTCAGAAAGCTTCTTTCTCTTTGTTATCGGAGGATATTTAATTTGGCCCTATACTCTTCAAAGGGATGCGAAATATCTGTTCTCAGATTCCACAGAAATACGGCTAGCAAAGAGATGCACGAAATACAGATGTAACTCTGTGAGTCGAAGTCAAACATCACAGAGCAGTTTCTCAGAAAGCTTCTTTCCAGATTGCATCTGAGGATATTTCCTTTTTCACCATAGCCCTCTATGGTCTTCCAAATATCACTTTGCCAATTCCACAAGAACTGTCTTAGCGAAAGGCTTCTTGAGGGGAAAGCTGTAACTCTGTGAGATGATTTCACAGATCACAAAGAAGTTTCTCAGAAAGCTTCTTTCTCTTTGTTATCGGAGGATATTTCCTTTGGCCCTATAGTCTTCAAAGGGATCCGAAATATCTGTTCTCAGATTCCACAGAAATAAGGCTAGCAAAGAGATGCACGAAATAGAGATGTAACTCTGTGAGATGAATTAACAGAACACTAATCAGTTTCTCAGAAAGCTTCTTTCCAGATTTCATCTGAGGATATTTCCTTTTTCACCATAGTCCTCTATGGGCTTCCAAATATCACTTTGCCAATTCCACAAGAACTGGTTTAGCGAAAGGCTTCTTGAGGGGAAAGCTGTAACTCTGTGAGATGATTTCACAGATCACAAAGAAGTTTCTCAGAAAGCTTCTTTCTCTTTGTTATCGGAGGATATTTCCTTTGGCTCTATAGTCTTCAAAGGGATCCGAAATATCTGTTCTCAGATTCCACAGAAATAAGGCTAGGAAAGAGATCCACGAAATACAGATGTAACTCTGTGAGTGGAAGTCACACATCACAGAGCAGTTTCTCAGAAATCTTCTTTCCAGATTTCATCTGAGGATATTTCCTTTTTCACCATAGCCCTCTATGGGCTTCCAAATATCACTTTGCCAATTCCACCAGAACTGTCTTAGCGAAAGGCTTCTTGAGTTGAAAGCTGTAACTTTGTGAGATGATTTCACGGAACACAAAGAAGTATCTCAGAAAGCTTCTTTCTCTTTGTTATCGGAGGATATTTCCTTTGGCCCTATAGTCTTCCAAGGGATCCGAAATATCTTTTCTCCGATTCCACAGAAATAAGGCTAGCAAAGAGATGCACGAAATACAGGTGTAACTCTGTGAGATGAATTAACAGAACACTAAGCAGTTTCTCAGAAAGCTTCTTTCCAGATTTCATCTGAGGATATTTCCTTTTTCACCATAGCCCTCTATGGGCTTCCAAATATCACTTTGCCAATTCCACAAGAACTGTCTTAGCGAAAGGCTTCTTGAGGGGAAAGCTGTAACTCTGTGAGATGATGTCACAGAACACAAAGAAGTTTCTCAGAAAGCTTCTTTCTGTTTGTTATCGGAGGATATTTCCTTTGGCCCTATAGTCTTCAAAGGGATCCGAAATATCTGTTCTCAGTTTCCACAGAAACAAGGCTAGCAAAGAGATCCACGAAATACATATGTAACTCTGTGAGTGGAAGTCACACATCACAGAGCAGTTTCTCAGAAAGCTTCTTTCCAGATTTCATCTGAGGATATTTCCTTTTTCACCATAGCCCTCTAGGGGCTTCCAAATATCACTTTGCCAATTCCACAAGAACTGACTTAGCGAAAGACTTCTTGAGGGGAAAGCTGTAACTCTGTGAGATGATTTCACAGATCACAAAGAAGTTTCTCAGAAAGCTTCTTTCTCTTTGTTATCGGAGGATATTTAATTTGGCCCTATACTCTTCAAAGGGATGCGAAATATCTGTTCTCAGATTCCACAGAAATACGGCTAGCAAAGAGATGCACGAAATACAGATGTAACTCTGTGAGTCGAAGTCAAACATCACAGAGCAGTTTCTCAGAAAGCTTCTTTCCAGATTTCATCTGAGGATATTTCCTTTTTCACCATAGCCCTCTATGGTCTTCCAAATATCACTTTGCCAATTCCACAAGAACTGTCTTAGCGAAAGGCTTCTTGAGGGGAAAGCTGTAACTCTGTGAGATGATTTCACAGATCACAAAGAAGTTTCTCAGAAAGCTTCTTTCTCTTTGTTATCGGAGGATATTTCCTTTGGCCCTATAGTCTTCACAGGGATCCGAAATATCTGTTCTCAGATTCCACAGAAATAAGGCTAGCAAAGAGATGCACGAAATACAGATGTAACTCTGTGAGATGAATTAACAGAACACTAAGCAGTTTGTCAGAAAGCTTCTTTCGAGATTTCATCTGGGGATATTTCCTTTTTCACCATAGCCCTCTATGGGCTTCCAAATATCACTTTGCCAATTCCACAAGAACTGTCTTAGCGAAAGGCTTCTTGAAGGGAAAGCTGTAACTCTGTGAGATGATTTCACGGAACACAAACAAGTTTCTCGGTAAGCTTCTTTCTCTTTGTTATCGGAGGATATTTCCTTTGGCCCTATAGTCTTCAAAGGGATCCGAAATATCTGTTCTCAGATTCCACAGAAATAAGGCTAGCAAAGAGATGCACGAAATACACATGTAACTCTGTGAGATGAATTAACAGAACACTAAGCCGTTTCTCAGAAAGCTTCTTTCCAGATTTCATCTGAGGATATTTCCTTTTTCACCATAGCCCTCTATGGGCTTCCAAATATCACTTGGCCAATTCCACAAGAACTGTCTTAGCGATAGGCTTCTTGAGGGGAAAGCTGTAACTCTGTGAGATGATTTCACAGAACACAAAGAAGTTTCTCAGAAAGCTTCTGTTTGTTATCGGAGGATATTTCCTTTGGCCCTATAGTCTTCAAAGGGATCCGAAATATCTGTTCTCAGATTCCACAGAAATAAGGCTAGCAAAGAGATCCACGAAATACAGATGTAACTCTGTGAGTCGAAGTCACACATCACAGAGCAGTTTCTCAGAAAGCTTCTTTCCAGATTTCATCTGAGGAGATTTCCTTTTTCACCATAGCCCTCTATGGGCTTCCAAATATCACTTTGCCAATTCCACAAGAACTGTCTTAGCGAAAGGCTTCTTGAGGGGAAAGCTGTAACTCTGTGAAATGATTTCACAGAACACAAAGAAGTTTCTCAGAAAGCTTCTTTCTCTTTGTTATTGGAGGTTATTTCCTTTGGCCCTATAGCCTTCAAAGGGATCCGAAATATCTGTTCTCAGATTCCAAAGAAATAAGGCTAGCAAAGAGATCCACGAAATACAGATGTAACTCTGTGAGATGAATTAACAGAACACTAAGCAGTTTCTCAGAAAGCTTCTTTACAGATTTCATCTGAGGATATTTCCTTTTTCACCATAGCCCTCTATGGACTTCCAAATATCACTTTGCCAATTCCACAAGAACTGTCTTAGCGAAAGACTTCTTGAGGGGAAAGCTGTAACTCTGTGAGATGATTTCACAGAACACAAAGAAGTTTCTCAGAAAGCTTCTGTTTGTTATCGGAGGATATTTCCTTTGGCCCTATAGTCTTCAAAGGGATCCGAAATATCTGTTCGCAGATTCCACAGAAATAAGGCTAGCAAAGAGATCCACGAAATACAGATGTAACTCTGTGCGTCGAAGTCACACATCACAGAGCAGTTCATCAGAATGCTTCTTTCCAGATTTCATCTGAGGATATTTCCTTTTTCACCGTAGCCCTCTATGGGCTTCCAAATATCACTTTGCCAATTCCACAAGAACTGTCTTAGCGAAAGGCTTCTTGAGGGGAAAGCTGTACCTCTGTGAGGTGATTTCACAGAACACAAAGAAGTTTCTCAGAAAGCTTCTTTCTCATTGTTATCGGAGGATATTTCCTTTGGCCCTATAGTCTTCAAAGGGATCCGAAATATCTGTTCTCATATTCCAAAGAAATAAGGCTAGCAAAGAGATGCACGAAATACAGATGTAACTCTGTGAGATGAATTAACAGAACACTAAGCAGTTTCTCAGAAAGCTTCTTTCCAGATTTCATCTGAGGATATTTCCTTTTTCACCATAGCCCTCTATGGGCTTCCAAATATCACTTTGCCAATTCCACAAGAACTGTCTTAGCGAAAGGCTTCTTGAGGGGAAAGCTGTAACTCTGTGAGATGATTTCACGGATCACAAAGAAGTTTCTCAGAAAGCTTCTTTCTGTTTGTTATCGGAGGATATTTCCTTTGGCCCTATAGTCTTCAAAGGGATCCGAAATATCTGTTCTCAGATTCCACAGAAATAAGGCCAGCAAAGAGATCCATGAAATACAGATGTAACTCCGTGAGATGAATTAACAGAACACTAAGCAGTTTCTCAGAAAGCTTCTTTCCAGATTTCATCTGAGGATATTTCCTTTTTCACCATAGCCCTCTATGGGCTTCCAAATATCACTTTGCCAATTCCACAAGAACTGTCTTAGCGAAAGGCTTCTTTAGTGGAAAGGTGTAACTCTGTGAGATGATTTCACGGAACACAAAGAAGTTTCTCAGAAAGCTTCTTTCTCTTTGTTATCGGAGGATATTTCTTTGGCCCTATAGTCTTCAAAGGGATCCGAAGTATCTGTTCTCAGATTCCACAGAAATAAGGCTAGTAAAGAGATCCACGAAATACAAATATAACTCTGTGAGATGAAATAACAGAACACTAAGCAGTTTCTCAGAAAGCTTCTTTCCAGATTTCATCTGAGGATATTTCCTTTTTCACCATAGCCCTCTATGGGCTTCCAAATATCACTTTGCCAATTCCACAAGAACTGTCTTAGCGAAAGGCTTCTTGAGGGGAAAGCTGTAACTCTGTGAGATGATTTCACGGAACACAAAGAAGTATCTCAGAAAGCTTCTTTCTCTTTGTTATGGGAGGATATTTCCTTTGGCCCTATAGTCTTCAAAGGGATCCGAAATATCTGTTCTCAGATTCCACAGAAATAAGGCTAGCAAAGAGATGCACGAAATACAGATGTAACTCTGTGAGATGAATTAACAGAACACTAAGCAGTTTCTCAGAAAGCTTCTTTCCAGTTTCATCTGAGGATATTTCCTTTTTCACCATAGCCCTCTATGGACTTCCGAATATCACTTTGCCAATTCCACAAGAACTGTTTTAGCGAAAGGCTTCTTGAGGGGCAAGCTGTAACTCTGTGAGATGATTTCACAGATCACAAAGAAGTTTCTCAGAGAGCTTGTTTCTGTTTATTATCGGAGGATATTTCCTTTGGCCCTATAGTCTTCAAAGGGATCAGAAATATCTGTTCTCAGATTCCACAGAAATAAGGCTAGCAAAGAGATCCACGAAATACAGATGTAACTCTGTGAGTCGAAGTGACACATCACAGAGCAGTTTCTCAGAAAGCTTCTTTCCAGATTTCATCTGAGGATATTTCCTTTTTCACCATAGCCCTCTATGGGCTTCCAAATATCACTTTGCCAATTCCACAAGAACTGTCTTAGCGAAAGGCTTCTTGAGGGGAAAGCTGTAACTCTGTGAGATGATTTCACAGAACACAAAGAAGTTTCTCAGAAAGCTTCTTTCTCTTTGTTATCGGAGGATATTTCCTTTGGTCCTATAGTCTTCAAAGGGATCCGAAATATCTTTTCTCAGATTCCAAAGAAATAAGGCTAGCAAAGAGATCCACGAAATACAGATGTAACTCTGTGAGATGAATTAACAGAACACTAAGCAGTTTCTCAGAAAGCTTCTTTCCAGATTTCATCTGAGGATATTTCCTTTTTCACCGTAGCCCTCTACGGGCTTCCAAATATCACTTTGCAAATTCTACAAGAACTGTCTTAGCGAAAGGCTTCTTGAGGGGAAAGCTGTAACTCTGTGAGATGAATTCACAGAACACAAAGAAGTTTCTCAGAAAGCTTCTTTCTGTTTGTTATCGGAGGATATTTCCTTTGGCCCTATAGTCTTCAAAGGGATCCGATATATCTGTTCTCAGATTCCACAGAAATAAGGCTAGCAAAGAGATCCACGAAATACAGATGTAACTCCATGAGATGAATTAACAGAACACTAAGCAGTTTCTCAGAAAGCTTCTTTCCAGATTTCATCTGAGGATATTTCCTTTTTCACCATAGCCCTCTATGGGCTTCCAAATATCACTTTGCCAATTCCACAAGAACTGTCTTAGCGAAAGGCTTCTTGAGGGGAAAGCTGTAACTCTGTGAGATGATTTCACGGAACACAAAGAAGTTTCTCAGAAAGCTTCTTTCTCTTTGTTATCGGAGGATATTTCCTTTGGCCCTATAGTCTTCAAAGGGATCCGAAATATCTGTTCTCAGATTCCACAGAAATAAGGCTAGCAAAGAGATCCACGAAATACAGATGTAACTCTGTGAGTGGAAGTCACACATCACATAGCAGTTTCTCAGAAAGCTTCTTTCCAGATTTCATCTGAGGATATTTCCTTTTTCACCATAGCCCTCTATGGGCTTCCAAATATCACTTTGCCAATTCCACAAGAACTGTCTTAGCGGAAGGCTTCTTTTGTGGAAAGGTGTAACTCTGTGAGATGATTTCACAGAACACAAAGAAGTTTCTCAGAAAGCTTCTTTCTCTTTGTTATCGGAAGATATTTCCTTTGGCCCTATAGCCTTCAAAGGGATCCGAAATATCTGTTCTCAGATTCCAAAGAAATAAGGCAAGCAAAGAGATCCACGAAATACAGATGTAACTCTGTGAGATGAATTAACAGAACACTAAGCAGTTTCTCAGAAAGCTTCTTTCCAGATTTCATCTGAGGATATTTCCTTTTTCACCATAGCCCTCTATGGGCTTCCAAATATCACTTTGCCAATTCCACAAGAACTGTCTTAGCGAAAGGCTTCTTGAGGGGAAAGCTGTAACTCTGTGAGATGATTTCACAGAACACAAAGAAGTTTCTCAGAAAGCTTCTTTCTCTTTGTTATCGGAGGATATTTCCTTTGGCCCTATAGTCTTCAAAGGGATCCGAAATATCTGTTCTCAGATTCCACAGAAATAAGGCTAGCAAAGAGATCCACGAAATACAGATGTAACTCTGTGAGTCGAAGTCACACATCACAGAGCAGTTCATCAGAAAGCTTCTTTCCAGATTTCATCTGAGGATATTTCCTTTTTCACCATAGCCCTCTATGGTCTTCCAAATATCACTTTGCCAATTCCACAAGAACTGTCTTAGCGAAAGGCTTCTTGAGGGGAAAGCTGTAACTCTGTGAGATGATTTCACAGAACACAAAGAAGTTTCTCAGAAAGCTTCTTTCTCATTGTTATCGGAGGATATTTCCTTTGGCCCTATAGTCTTCAAAGGGATCCGAAATATCTGTTCTCAGATTCCACAGAAATAAGGCTCGCAAAGAGATTCACGAAATACAGATGTAAATCTGTGAGATAAATTAACAGAACACTAAGCAGTTTCTCAGAAAGCTTCTTTCCAGATTTCATCTGAGGATATTTCCTTTTTCACCATAGCCCTCTATGGGCTTCCAAATATCACTTTGCCAATTCCACAAGAACTGTCTTAGCCTAAGGCTTCTTGAGGGGAAAGCTGTAACTCTGTGAGATGATTTCACGGATCACAAAGAAGTTTCTCAGAAAGCTTCTTTCTGTTTGTTATCGGAGGATATTTCCTTTGGCCCTATAGTCTTCAAAGGGATCCGAAATATCTGTTCTCAGATTCCACAGAAATAAGGCTAGCCAAGAGATCCACGAAATACAGATGTAACTCCGTGAGATGAATTCACAGTACACTAAGCAGTTTCTCAGAAAGCTTCTTTCCAGATTTCATCTGAGGATATTTCCTTTTTCACCATCGCCCTCTATGGGCTTCCAAATATCACTTTGCCAATTCCACAAGAACTGTCTTAGCGAAAGGCTTCTTTAGTGGAATGGTGTAACTCTGTGAGATGATTTCACGGAACACAAAGAAGTTTCTCAGAAAGCTTCTTTCTCTTTGTTATCGGAGGATATTTCTTTGGCCCTATAGTCTTCAAAGGGATCCGAAGTATCTGTTCTCAGATTCCACACAAATAAGGCTAGCAAAGAGATCCACGAAATACAGATATAACTCTGTGAGATGAAATAACAGAACACTTATCAGTTTCTCAGAAAGCTTCTTTCCAGATTTCATCTGAGGATATTTCCTTTTTCACCATAGCCCTCTATGGGCTTCCGAATATCACTTTGCCAATTCCACAAGAACTGTCTTAGCGAAAGGCTTCTTGAGGGGAAAGCTGTAACTCTGTGAGATGATTTCACAGATCACAAAGAAGTTTCTCAGAAAGCTTCTTACTCTTTGTTATCGGAGGATATTTCTTTGGCCCTATAGTCTTCAAAGGGATCCGAAATATCTTTTCTCAGATTCCACAGAAATAAGGCTAGCAAAGAGATGCACGAAATACAGATGTAACTCTGTGAGATGAATTAACAGAACACTAAGCAGTTTCTCAGAAAGCTTCTTTCCAGATTTCATCTGAGGATATTTCCTTTTTCACCATAGCCCTCTATGGGCTTCCAAATATCACTTTGCCAATTCCACAAGAACTGTCTTAGTGAAAGGCTTCTTGAGGGGAAAGCTGTAACTCTGTGAGATGATTTCACAAAACACAAAGAAGTTTCTCAGTAAGCTTCCTTCTCTTTGTTATCGGAGGATATTTCCTTTGGTCCTATAGTCTTCAAAGGGATCCGAAATATCTGTTCAGATTCCACAGAAATAAGGCTAGCAAAGAGATTCACGAAATACAGATGAAACTCTGTGAGATGAATTAACAGAACACTAAGCAGTTTCTCAAAAAGCTTCTTTCCAGATTTCATCTGAGGATATTTCCTTTTTCACCATAGACCTCTAGGGGCTTTCAAATATCACTTTGCCAACTCCACAAGAACTGTCTTAGCGAAAGGCTTCTTGAGGCGAAAGCTGTAACTCTGTGAGATGATTTCACAGAACGCAAAGAAGTTTCTCAGAAAGCTTCTTTCTCTTTGTTATCGGAGGATATTTCCTTTGGCCCTATAGTCATCAAAGGGATCCGAAATATATGTTCTCAGATTCCACAGAAATATGGCTAGCAAAGAGATCCACGAAATACAGATGTAACTCTCTGAGTGGAAGTCACACATCACAGAGCAGTTTCTCAGAAAGCTTCTTTCCAGATTTCATCTGAGGATATTTTCTTTTTCACCATAGCCCTCTATGGGCTTCCAAATATCACTTTGCCAATACCACAAGAACTGTCTTAGCGAAAGCCTTCTTGAGGGGAAAGCTGTAACTCTGTGAGATGATTTCACAGATCACAAAGAAGTTTCTCAGAAAGCTTCTTTCTCTTTGTTATCGGAGGATATTTCCTTTGGCCCTATAGTCTTCAAAGGGATCCGAAATATCTGTTCTCAGATTCCACAGAAATAAGGCTAGCAAAGAGATGCACGAAATACAGATGTAACTCCGTGAGATGAATTAACAGAACACTAAGCAGTTTCTCAGAAAGCTTCTTTCCAGATTTCATCTGAGGATATTTCCTTTTTCACCATAGCCCTCTATGGGCTTGCAAATATCACTTTGCCAATTCCACAAGAACTGTCTTAGCGAAAGGCTTCTTGAGGGGAAAGCTGTAACTCTGTGAGATGATTTCACAGAACTCAAAGAAGTTTCTCAGAAAGCTTCTTTCTCTTTGTTATCGGAGGATATTTCCTTTGGCCCTATAGTCTTCAAAGGGATCCGAAATATCTGTTCTCAGATTCCACAGAAATAAGGCTAGCAAAGAGATCCACGAAATACAGATGTAACTCTGTGAGTCGAAGTCACACATCACAGAGCAGTTTCTCAGAAAGCTTCTTTCCAGATTTCATCTGAGGATATTTCCTTTTTCACCATAGCCCCCTATGGGCTTCCAAATATCACTTTGCAAATTCCTAAAGAACTGTCTTAGCGAAAGGCTTCTTGAGTTGAAAGCTGTAACTCTGTGAGATGATATCACGGAACACAAAGAAGTATCTCAGAAAGCTTCTTTCTCTTTGTTATCGGAGGATATTTCCTTGGCCCTATAGTCTTCAAAGGGAACCGAAATATCTTTTCTCAGACTCCACAGAAATAAGGCTAGCAAAGAGACGCACGAAATACAGATGTAACTCTGTGAGATGAATTAACAGAACACTAAGCAGTTTCTCAGAAAGCTTCTTTCCAGATTTCATCTGAGGATATTTCCTTTTCCACCATAGCCCTCTATGGGCTTCCAAATATCACTTTGCCAATTCCACAAGAACTGTCTTAGCGAAAGGCTTCTTGAGGGGAAAGCTGTAACTCTTTGAGATGATTTCACAGAACACAAAGAAGTTTCTCAGAAAGCTTCTTTCTCTTTGTTATCGGAGGATATTTCCTTTGGCCCTATAGTCTTCAAAGGGATCCGAAATATCTGTTCTCAGATTCCAAAGAAATAAGGCTAGCAAAGAGATCCACGAAATACAGATGTAACTCTGTGAGTCGAAGTCACACATCACAGAGCAGTTTCTCAGAAAGCTTCTTTCCAGATTTCATCTGAGGATATTTCCTTTTTCACCATAGCCCTCTAGGGGCTTCCAAATATCACTTTGCCAATTCCACAAGAACTGACTTAGCGAAAGACTTCTTGAGGGGAAAGCTGTAACTCTGTGAGATGATTTAACAGATCCAAAGAAGTTTCTCAGAAAGCTTCTTTCTCTTTGTTATCGGAGGATATTTAATTTGGCCCTATACTCTTCAAAGGGATGCGAAATATCTGTTTTCAGATTCCACAGAAATAAGGCTAGCAAAGAGATGCACGAAATACAGATGTAACTCTGTGAGATGAATTAACAGAACACTAAGCAGTTTCTCAGAAAGCTTCTTTCCAGATTTCATCTGAGGATATTTCCTTTTTCACCATAGCCCTCTATGGGCTTCCAAATATCACTTGGCCAATTCCACAAGAACTGTCTTAGCGAAAGGCTTGTTGAGGGGAAAGCTGTAACTCTGTGAGATGATTTCAAAAAACACAAAGAAGTTTCTCAGTAAGCTTCTTTCTCTTTGTTATCGGAGGATATTTCCTTTGGCCCTATAGTCTTCAAAGGGATCCGAAATATCTGTTCTCAGATTCCACAGAAATAAGGCTAGCAAAGAGATGCACGAAATACAGATGTAACTCTGTGAGATGAATTAACAGAACACTAAGCAGTTTCTCAGAAAGCTTCTTTCCAGTTTCATCTGAGGATATTTCCTTTTTCACCATAGCCCTCTATGGACTTCCGAATATCACTTTGCCAATTCCACAAGAACTGTTTTAGCGAAAGGCTTCTTGAGGGGCAAGCTGTAACTCTGTGAGATGATTTCACAGATCACAAAGAAGTTTCTCAGAGAGCTTGTTTCTGTTTATTATCGGAGGATATTTCCTTTGGCCCTATAGTCTTCAAAGGGATCAGAAATATCTGTTCTCAGATTCCACAGAAATAAGGCTAGCAAAGAGATCCACGAAATACAGATGTAACTCTGTGAGTCGAAGTGACACATCACAGAGCAGTTTCTCAGAAAGCTTCTTTCCAGATTTCATCTGAGGATATTTCCTTTTTCACCATAGCCCTCTATGGGCTTCCAAATATCACTTTGCCAATTCCACAAGAACTGTCTTAGCGAAAGGCTTCTTGAGGGGAAAGCTGTAACTCTGTGAGATGATTTCACAGAACACAAAGAAGTTTCTCAGAAAGCTTCTTTCTCTTTGTTATCGGAGGATATTTCCTTTGGTCCTATAGTCTTCAAAGGGATCCGAAATATCTTTTCTCAGATTCCAAAGAAATAAGGCTAGCAAAGAGATCCACGAAATACAGATGTAACTCTGTGAGATGAATTAACAGAACACTAAGCAGTTTCTCAGAAAGCTTCTTTCCAGATTTCATCTGAGGATATTTCCTTTTTCACCGTAGCCCTCTACGGGCTTCCAAATATCACTTTGCAAATTCTACAAGAACTGTCTTAGCGAAAGGCTTCTTGAGGGGAAAGCTGTAACTCTGTGAGATGAATTCACAGAACACAAAGAAGTTTCTCAGAAAGCTTCTTTCTGTTTGTTATCGGAGGATATTTCCTTTGGCCCTATAGTCTTCAAAGGGATCCGAAATATCTGTTCTCAGATTCCACAGAAATAAGGCTAGCAAAGAGATCCACGAAATACAGATGTAACTCCATGAGATGAATTAACAGAACACTAAGCAGTTTCTCAGAAAGCTTCTTTCCAGATTTCATCTGAGGATATTTCCTTTTTCACCATAGCCCTCTATGGGCTTCCAAATATCACTTTGCCAATTCCACAAGAACTGTCTTAGCGAAAGGCTTCTTGAGGGGAAAGCTGTAACTCTGTGAGATGATTTCACGGAACACAAAGAAGTTTCTCAGAAAGCTTCTTTCTCTTTGTTATCGGAGGATATTTCCTTTGGCCCTATAGTCTTCAAAGGGATCCGAAATATCTGTTCTCAGATTCCACAGAAATAAGGCTAGCAAAGAGATCCACGAAATACAGATGTAACTCTGTGAGTGGAAGTCACACATCACATAGCAGTTTCTCAGAAAGCTTCTTTCCAGATTTCATCTGAGGATATTTCCTTTTTCACCATAGCCCTCTATGGGCTTCCAAATATCACTTTGCCAATTCCACAAGAACTGTCTTAGCGGAAGGCTTCTTTTGTGGAAAGGTGTAACTCTGTGAGATGATTTCACAGAACACAAAGAAGTTTCTCAGAAAGCTTCTTTCTCTTTGTTATCGGAAGATATTTCCTTTGGCCCTATAGCCTTCAAAGGGATCCGAAATATCTGTTCTCAGATTCCAAAGAAATAAGGCAAGCAAAGAGATCCACGAAATACAGATGTAACTCTGTGAGATGAATTAACAGAACACTAAGCAGTTTCTCAGAAAGCTTCTTTCCAGATTTCATCTGAGGATATTTCCTTTTTCACCATAGCCCTCTATGGGCTTCCAAATATCACTTTGCCAATTCCACAAGAACTGTCTTAGCGAAAGGCTTCTTGAGGGGAAAGCTGTAACTCTGTGAGATGATTTCACAGAACACAAAGAAGTTTCTCAGAAAGCTTCTTTCTCTTTGTTATCGGAGGATATTTCCTTTGGCCCTATAGTCTTCAAAGGGATCCGAAATATCTGTTCTCAGATTCCACAGAAATAAGGCTAGCAAAGAGATCCACGAAATACAGATGTAACTCTGTGAGTCGAAGTCACACATCACAGAGCAGTTCATCAGAAAGCTTCTTTCCAGATTTCATCTGAGGATATTTCCTTTTTCACCATAGCCCTCTATGGTCTTCCAAATATCACTTTGCCAATTCCACAAGAACTGTCTTAGCGAAAGGCTTCTTGAGGGGAAAGCTGTAACTCTGTGAGATGATTTCACAGAACACAAAGAAGTTTCTCAGAAAGCTTCTTTCTCATTGTTATCGGAGGATATTTCCTTTGGCCCTATAGTCTTCAAAGGGATCCGAAATATCTGTTCTCAGATTCCACAGAAATAAGGCTCGCAAAGAGATTCACGAAATACAGATGTAAATCTGTGAGATAAATTAACAGAACACTAAGCAGTTTCTCAGAAAGCTTCTTTCCAGATTTCATCTGAGGATATTTCCTTTTTCACCATAGCCCTCTATGGGCTTCCAAATATCACTTTGCCAATTCCACAAGAACTGTCTTAGCCTAAGGCTTCTTGAGGGGAAAGCTGTAACTCTGTGAGATGATTTCACGGATCACAAAGAAGTTTCTCAGAAAGCTTCTTTCTGTTTGTTATCGGAGGATATTTCCTTTGGCCCTATAGTCTTCAAAGGGATCCGAAATATCTGTTCTCAGATTCCACAGAAATAAGGCTAGCCAAGAGATCCACGAAATACAGATGTAACTCCGTGAGATGAATTCACAGTACACTAAGCAGTTTCTCAGAAAGCTTCTTTCCAGATTTCATCTGAGGATATTTCCTTTTTCACCATCGCCCTCTATGGGCTTCCAAATATCACTTTGCCAATTCCACAAGAACTGTCTTAGCGAAAGGCTTCTTTAGTGGAATGGTGTAACTCTGTGAGATGATTTCACGGAACACAAAGAAGTTTCTCAGAAAGCTTCTTTCTCTTTGTTATCGGAGGATATTTCTTTGGCCCTATAGTCTTCAAAGGGATCCGAAGTATCTGTTCTCAGATTCCACACAAATAAGGCTAGCAAAGAGATCCACGAAATACAGATGTAACTCTCTGAGTGGAAGTCACACATCACAGAGCAGTTTCTCAGAAAGCTTCTTTCCAGATTTCATCTGAGGATATTTTCTTTTTCACCATAGCCCTCTATGGGCTTCCAAATATCACTTTGCCAATACCACAAGAACTGTCTTAGCGAAAGCCTTCTTGAGGGGAAAGCTGTAACTCTGTGAGATGATTTCACAGATCACAAAGAAGTTTCTCAGAAAGCTTCTTTCTCTTTGTTATCGGAGGATATTTCCTTTGGCCCTATAGTCTTCAAAGGGATCCGAAATATCTGTTCTCAGATTCCACAGAAATAAGGCTAGCAAAGAGATGCACGAAATACAGATGTAACTCCGTGAGATGAATTAACAGAACACTAAGCAGTTTCTCAGAAAGCTTCTTTCCAGATTTCATCTGAGGATATTTCCTTTTTCACCATAGCCCTCTATGGGCTTGCAAATATCACTTTGCCAATTCCACAAGAACTGTCTTAGCGAAAGGCTTCTTGAGGGGAAAGCTGTAACTCTGTGAGATGATTTCACAGAACTCAAAGAAGTTTCTCAGAAAGCTTCTTTCTCTTTGTTATCGGAGGATATTTCCTTTGGCCCTATAGTCTTCAAAGGGATCCGAAATATCTGTTCTCAGATTCCACAGAAATAAGGCTAGCAAAGAGATCCACGAAATACAGATGTAACTCTGTGAGTCGAAGTCACACATCACAGAGCAGTTTCTCAGAAAGCTTCTTTCCAGATTTCATCTGAGGATATTTCCTTTTTCACCATAGCCCCCTATGGGCTTCCAAATATCACTTTGCAAATTCCTAAAGAACTGTCTTAGCGAAAGGCTTCTTGAGTTGAAAGCTGTAACTCTGTGAGATGATATCACGGAACACAAAGAAGTATCTCAGAAAGCTTCTTTCTCTTTGTTATCGGAGGATATTTCCTTGGCCCTATAGTCTTCAAAGGGAACCGAAATATCTTTTCTCAGACTCCACAGAAATAAGGCTAGCAAAGAGACGCACGAAATACAGATGTAACTCTGTGAGATGAATTAACAGAACACTAAGCAGTTTCTCAGAAAGCTTCTTTCCAGATTTCATCTGAGGATATTTCCTTTTCCACCATAGCCCTCTATGGGCTTCCAAATATCACTTTGCCAATTCCACAAGAACTGTCTTAGCGAAAGGCTTCTTGAGGGGAAAGCTGTAACTCTTTGAGATGATTTCACAGAACACAAAGAAGTTTCTCAGAAAGCTTCTTTCTCTTTGTTATCGGAGGATATTTCCTTTGGCCCTATAGTCTTCAAAGGGATCCGAAATATCTGTTCTCAGATTCCAAAGAAATAAGGCTAGCAAAGAGATCCACGAAATACAGATGTAACTCTGTGAGTCGAAGTCACACATCACAGAGCAGTTTCTCAGAAAGCTTCTTTCCAGATTTCATCTGAGGATATTTCCTTTTTCACCATAGCCCTCTAGGGGCTTCCAAATATCACTTTGCCAATTCCACAAGAACTGACTTAGCGAAAGACTTCTTGAGGGGAAAGCTGTAACTCTGTGAGATGATTTAACAGATCCAAAGAAGTTTCTCAGAAAGCTTCTTTCTCTTTGTTATCGGAGGATATTTAATTTGGCCCTATACTCTTCAAAGGGATGCGAAATATCTGTTTTCAGATTCCACAGAAATAAGGCTAGCAAAGAGATGCACGAAATACAGATGTAACTCTGTGAGATGAATTAACAGAACACTAAGCAGTTTCTCAGAAAGCTTCTTTCCAGATTTCATCTGAGGATATTTCCTTTTTCACCATAGCCCTCTATGGGCTTCCAAATATCACTTGGCCAATTCCACAAGAACTGTCTTAGCGAAAGGCTTGTTGAGGGGAAAGCTGTAACTCTGTGAGATGATTTCAAAAAACACAAAGAAGTTTCTCAGTAAGCTTCTTTCTCTTTGTTATCGGAGGATATTTCCTTTGGCCCTATAGTCTTCAAAGGGATCCGAAATATCTGTTCTCAGATTCCACAGAAATACGGCTAGCAAAGAGATGCACGAAATACAGATGTAACTCTGTGAGTCGAAGTCAAACATCACAGAGCAGTTTCTCAGAAAGCTTCGTTCCAGATTTCATCTGAGGATATTTCCTTTTTCACCATAGCCCTCTATGGGCTTCCAAATATCACTTTGCCAATTCCACAAGAACTGTCTTAGCGAAAGGCTTCTTGAGTTGAAAGCTGTAACTCTGTGAGATGATTTCACAGAACACAAACAAGTTTCTCGGTAAGCTTCTTTCTCTTTGTTATCGGAGGATATTTCCTTTGGCCCTATAGTCTTCAAAGGGATCCGAAATATCTGTTCTCAGATTCCACAGAAATAAGGCTAGCAAAGAGATGCACGAAATACACATGTAACTCTGTGAGATGAATTAACAGAACACTAAGCAGTTTCTCAGAAAGCTTCTTTCCAGATTTCATCTGAGGAGATTTCCTTTTTCACCATAGCCCTCTATGGGCTTCCAAATATCACTTTGCCAATTCCACAAGAACTGTCTTAGCGAAAGGCTTCTTGAGGGGAAAGCTGTAACTCTGTGAAATGATTTCACAGAACACAAAGAAGTTTCTCAGAAAGCTTCTTTCTCTTTGTTATCGGAGGATATTTCCTTTGGCCCTATAGCCTTCAAAGGGATCCGAAATATCTTTTCTCAGATTCCAAAGAAATAAGGCTAGCAAAGAGATCCACGAAATACAGATGTAACTTTGTGAGATGAATTAACAGAACACTAAGCAGTTTCTCAGAAAGCTTCTTTCCAGATTTCATCTGAGGATATTTCCTTTTCCACCATAGCCCTCTATGGGCTTCCAAATATCACTTTGCCAATTCCACAAGAACTGTCTTAGCGAAAGGCTTCTTGAGGGGAAAGCTGTAACTCTTTGAGATGATTTCACAGAACACAAAGAAGTTTCTCAGAAAGCTTCTTTCTCTTTGTTATCGGAGGATATTTCCTTTGGCCCTATACTCTTCAAAGGGATCCGAAATATCTGTTCTCAGATTCCAAAGAAATAAGGCTAGCAAAGAGATCCACGAAATACAGATGTAACTCTGTGAGTCGAAGTCACACATCACAGAGCAGTTTCTCAGAAAGCTTCTTTCCAGATTTCATCTGAGGATATTTCCTTTTTCACCATAGCCCTCTAGGGGCTTCCAAATATCACTTTGCCAATTCCACAAGAACTGACTTAGCGAAAGACTTCTTGAGGGGAAAGCTGTAACTCTGTGAGATGATTTAACAGATCACAAAGAAGTTTCTCAGAAAGTTTCTTTCTCTTTGTTATCGGAGGATATTTAATTTGGCCCTATACTCTTCAAAGGGATGCGAAATATCTGTTCTCAGATTCCACAGAAATAAGGCTAGCAAAGAGATCCACGAAATACAGATGTAACTCTGTGAGATGAATTAACAGAACACTAAGCAGTTTCTCAGAAAGCTTCTTTCCAGATTTCATCTGAGGATATTTCCTTTTTCACCATAGCCCTCTATGGGCTTCCAAATATCACTTGGCCAATTCCACAAGAACTGTCTTAGCGAAAGGCTTGTTGAGGGGAAAGCTGTAACTCTGTGAGATGATTTCAAAAAACACAAAGAAGTTTCTCAGTAAGCTTCTTTCTCTTTGTTATCGGAGGATATTTCCTTTGGCCCTATAGTCTTCAAAGGGATCCGAAATATCTGTTCTCAGATTCCACAGAAATACGGCTAGCAAAGAGATGCACGAAATACAGATGTAACTCTGTGAGTCGAAGTCAAACATCACAGAGCAGTTTCTCAGAAAGCTTCGTTCCAGATTTCATCTGAGGATATTTCCTTTTTCACCATAGCCCTCTATGGGCTTCCAAATATCACTTTGCCAATTCCACAAGAACTGTCTTAGCGAAAGGCTTCTTGAGTTGAAAGCTGTAACTCTGTGAGATGATTTCACGGAACACAAACAAGTTTCTCGGTAAGCTTCTTTCTCTTTGTTATCGGAGGATATTTCCTTTGGCCCTATAGTCTTCAAAGGGATCCGAAATATCTGTTCTCAGATTCCACAGAAATAAGGCTAGCAAAGAGATGCACGAAATACACATGTAACTCTGTGAGATGAATTAACAGAACACTAAGCAGTTTCTCAGAAAGCTTCTTTCCAGATTTCATCTGAGGAGATTTCCTTTTTCACCATAGCCCTCTATGGGCTTCCAAATATCACTTTGCCAATTCCACAAGAACTGTCTTAGCGAAAGGCTTCTTGAGGGGAAAGCTGTAACTCTGTGAAATGATTTCACAGAACACAAAGAAGTTTCTCAGAAAGCTTCTTTCTCTTTGTTATCGGAGGATATTTCCTTTGGCCCTATAGCCTTCAAAGGGATCCGAAATATCTGTTCTCAGATTCCAAAGAAATAAGGCTAGCAAAGAGATCCACGAAATACAGATGTAACTCTGTGAGATGAATTAACAGAACACTAAGCAGTTTCTCAGAAAGCTTCTTTCCAGATTTCATCTGAGGATATTTCCTTTTTCACCATAGCCCTCTATGGGCTTCCAAATATCACTTTGCCAATTCCACAAGAACTGTCTTAGCGAAAGGCTTCTTGAGGGGAAAGCTGTAACTCTGTAAGATGATTTCACAGAACACAAAGTAGTTTCTCAGAAAGCTTCTGTTTGTTATCGGAGGATATTTCCTTTGGCCCTATAGTCTTCAAAGGGATCCGAAATATCTGTTCGCAGATTCCACAGAAATAAGGCTAGCAAAGAGATCCACGAAATACAGATGTAACTCTGTGAGTCGAAGTCACACATCACAGAGCAGTTCATCAGAATGCTTCTTTCCAGATTTCATCTGAGGATATTTCCTTTTTCACCATAGCCCTCTATGGGCTTCCGAATATCACTTTGCCAATTCCACAAGAACTGTCTTAGCGAAAGGCTTCTTGAGGAGAAAGCTGTACCTCTGTGAGATGATTTCACAGATCACAAAGAAGTTTCTCAGAAAGCTTCTTACTCTTTGTTATCGGAGGATATTTCTTTGGCCCTATAGTCTTCAGAGGGATCCGAAATATCTTTTCTCAGATTCCACAGAAATAAGGCTAGCAAAGAGATGCACGAAATACAGATGTAACTCTGTGAGATGAATTAACAGAACACTAAGCAGTTTCTCAGAAAGCTTCTTTCCAGATTTCATCTGAGGATATTTCCTTTTTCACCATAGCCCTCTATGGGCTTCCAAATATCACTTTGCCAATCCCACACGAACTGTCTTAGTGCAAGGCTTCTTGAGGGGAAAGCTGTAACTCTGTGAGATGATTTCACAAAACACAAAGAAGTTTCTCAGTAAGCTTCTTTCTCTTTGTTATCGGAGGATATTTCCTTTGTTCCTATAGTCTTCAAAGGGATCCGAAATATCTGTTCTCAGATTCCACAGAAATAAGGCTAGCAAAGAGATGCACGAAATACAGATGAAACTCTGTGAGATGAATTAACAGAACACTAAGCAGTTTCTCAAAAAGCTTCTTTCCAGATTTCATCTGAGGATATTTCCTTTTTCACCATAGACCTCTAGGGGCTTTCAAATATCACTTTGCCAATTCCACAAGAACTGTCTTAGCGAAAGGCTTCTTGAGGCGAAAGCTGTAACTCTGTGAGATGATTTCACAGAACACAAAGAAGTTTCTCAGAAAGCTTCTTTCTCTTTGTTATCGGAGGATATTTCCTTTGGCCCTATAGTCTTCAAAGGGATCCGAAATATCTGTTCTCAGATTTCACAGAAATAAGGCTAGCAAAGAGATCCACGAAATACAGATGTAACTCTGTGAGTCGAAGTCACACATCACAGAGCAGTTTCTCAGAAAGCTTCTTTCCAGATTTCATCTGAGGATATTTCCTTTTTCACCATAGCCCTCTACGGGCTTCCAAATATCACTTTGCCAATTCCACAAGAACTGACTTAGCGAAAGACTTCTTGAGGGGAAAGCTGTAACTCTGTGAGATGATTTAACAGATCACAAAGAAGTTTCTCAGAAAGCTTCTTTCTCTTTGTTATCGGAGGATATTTAATTTGGCCCTATACTCTTCAAAGGGATGCGAAATATCTGTTCTCAGATTCCACAGAAATAAGGCTAGCAAAGAGATGCACGAAATACAGATGTAACTCTGTGAGATGAATTAACAGAACACTAAGCAGTTTCTCAGAAAGCTTCTTTCCAGATTTCATCTGAGGATATTTCCTTTTTCACCATAGCCCTCTATGGGCTTCCAAATATCACTTTGCCAATTCCACAAGAACTGTCTTAGCGAAAGGCTTGTTGAGGGGAAAGCTGTAACTCTGTGAGATGATTTCAAAAAACACAAAGAAGTTTCTCAGTAAGCTTCTTTCTCTTTGTTATCGGAGGATATTTCCTTTGGCCCTATAGTCTTCAAAGGGATCCGAAATATCTGTTCTCAGATTCCACAGAAATACGGCTAGCAAAGAGATGCACGAAATACAGATGTAACTCTGTGAGTCGAAGTCAAACATCACAGAGCAGTTTCTCACAAAGCTTCGTTCCAGATTTCATCTGAGGATATTTCCTTTTTCACCATAGCCCTCTATGGGCTTCCAAATATCACTTTGCCAATTCCACAAGAACTGTCTTAGCGAAAGGCTTCTTGAGTTGAAAGCTGTAACTCTGTGAGATGATTTCACAGAACACAAACAAGTTTCTCGGTAAGCTTCTTTCTCTTTGTTATCGGAGGATATTTCCTTTGGCCCTATAGTCTTCAAAGGGATTCGAAATATCTGTTCTCAGATTCCACAGAAATAAGGCTAGCAAAGAGATGCACGAAATACACATGTAACTCTGTGAGATGAATTAACAGAACACTAAGCAGTTTCTCAGAAAGCTTCTTTCCAGATTTCATCTGAGGAGATTTCCTTTTTCACCACAGCCCTCTATGGGCTTCCAAATATCACTTTGCCAATTCCACAAGAACTGTCTTAGCGAAAGGCTTCTTGAGGGGAAAGCTGTAACTCTGTGAAATGATTTCACAGAACACAAAGAAGTTTCTCAGAAAGCTTCTTTCTCTTTGTTATCGGAGGATATTTCCTTTGGCCCTATAGCCTTCAAAGGGATCCGAAATATCTGTTCTCAGATTCCAAAGAAATAAGGCTAGCAAAGAGATCCACGAAATACAGATGTAACTTTGTGAGATGAATTAACAGAACACTAAGCAGTTTCTCAGAAAGCTTCTTTCCAGATTTCATCTGAGGATATTTCCTTTTCCACCATAGCCCTCTATGGGCTTCCAAATATCACTTTGCCAATTCCACAAGAACTGTCTTAGCGAAAGGCTTCTTGAGGGGAAAGCTGTAACTCTTTGAGATGATTTCACAGAACACAAAGAAGTTTCTCAGAAAGCTTCTTTCTCTTTGTTATCGGAGGATATTTCCTTTGGCCCTATAGTCTTCAAAGGGATCCGAAATATCTGTTCTCAGATTCCAAAGAAATAAGGCTAGCAAAGAGATCCACGAAATACAGATGTAACTCTGTGAGTCGAAGTCACACATCACAGAGCAGTTTCTCAGAAAGCTTCTTTCCAGATTTCATCTGAGGATATTTCCTTTTTCACCATAGCCCTCTATGGGCTTCCGAATATCACTTTGCCAATTCCACAAGAACTGTCTTAGCGAAAGGCTTCTTGAGGGGAAAGCTGTAACTCTGTGAGATGATTTCACAGATCACAAAGAAGTTTCTCAGAAAGCTTCTTACTCTTTGTTATCGGAGGATATTTCTTTGGCCCTATAGTCTTCAAAGGGATCCGAAATATCTTTTCTCAGATTCCACAGAAATAAGGCTAGCAAAGAGATGCACGAAATACAGATGTAACTCTGTGAGATGAATTAACAGAACACTAAGCAGTTTCTCAGAAAGCTTCTTTCCAGATTTCATCTGAGGATATTTCCTTTTTCACCATAGCCCTCTATGGGCTTCCAAATATCACTTTGCCAATTCCACAAGAACTGTCTTAGTGAAAGGCTTCTTGAGGGGAAAGCTGTAACTCTGTGAGATGATTTCACAAAACACAAAGAAGTTTCTCAGTAAGCTTCCTTCTCTTTGTTATCGGAGGATATTTCCTTTGGTCCTATAGTCTTCAAAGGGATCCGAAATATCTGTTCTCAGATTCCACAGGAATAAGGCTAGCAAAGAGATTCACGAAATACAGATGAAACTCTGTGAGATGAATTAACAGAACACTAAGCAGTTTCTCAAAAAGCTTCTTTCCAGATTTCATCTGAGGATATTTCCTTTTTCACCATAGACCTCTAGGGGCTTTCAAATATCACTTTGCCAATTCCACAAGAACTGTCTTAGCGAAAGGCTTCTTGAGGCGAAAGCTGTAACTCTGTGAGATGATTTCACAGAACACAAAGAAGTTTCTCAGAAAGCTTCTTTCTCTTTGTTATCGGAGGATATTTCCTTTGGCCCTATAGTCATCAAAGGGATCCGAAATATATGTTCTCAGATTCCACAGAAATATGGCTAGCAAAGAGATCCACGAAATACAGATGTAACTCTCTGAGTGGAAGTCACACATCACAGAGCAGTTTCTCAGAAAGCTTCTTTCCAGATTTCATCTGAGGATATTTCCTTTTTCACCATAGCCCTCTATGGGCTTGCAAATATCACTTTGCCAATTCCACAAGAACTGTCTTAGCGAAAGGCTTCTTGAGGGGAAAGCTGTAACTCTGTGAGATGATTTCACAGAACTCAAAGAAGTTTCTCAGAAAGCTTCTTTCTCTTTGTTATCGGAGGATATTTCCTTTGGCCCTATAGTCTTCAAAGGGATCCGAAATATCTGTTCTCAGATTCCACAGAAATAAGGCTAGCAAAGAGATCCACGAAATACAGATGTAACTCTGTGAGTCGAAGTCACACATCACAGAGCAGTTTCTCAGAAAGCTTCTTTCCAGATTTCATCTGAGGATATTTCCTTTTTCACCATAGCCCCCTATGGGCTTCCAAATATCACTTTGCAAATTCCTAAAGAACTGTCTTAGCGAAAGGCTTCTTGAGTTGAAAGCTGTAACTCTGTGAGATGATATCACGGAACACAAAGAAGTATCTCAGAAAGCTTCTTTCTCTTTGTTATCGGAGGATATTTCCTTGGCCCTATAGTCTTCAAAGGGAACCGAAATATCTTTTCTCAGACTCCACAGAAATAAGGCTAGCAAAGAGACGCACGAAATACAGATGTAACTCTGTGAGATGAATTAACAGAACACTAAGCAGTTTCTCAGAAAGCTTCTTTCCAGATTTCATCTGAGGATATTTCCTTTTCCACCATAGCCCTCTATGGGCTTCCAAATATCACTTTGCCAATTCCACAAGAACTGTCTTAGCGAAAGGCTTCTTGAGGGGAAAGCTGTAACTCTTTGAGATGATTTCACAGAACACAAAGAAGTTTCTCAGAAAGCTTCTTTCTCTTTGTTATCGGAGGATATTTCCTTTGGCCCTATAGTCTTCAAAGGGATCCGAAATATCTGTTCTCAGATTCCAAAGAAATAAGGCTAGCAAAGAGATCCACGAAATACAGATGTAACTCTGTGAGTCGAAGTCACACATCACAGAGCAGTTTCTCAGAAAGCTTCTTTCCAGATTTCATCTGAGGATATTTCCTTTTTCACCATAGCCCTCTAGGGGCTTCCAAATATCACTTTGCCAATTCCACAAGAACTGACTTAGCGAAAGACTTCTTGAGGGGAAAGCTGTAACTCTGTGAGATGATTTAACAGATCCAAAGAAGTTTCTCAGAAAGCTTCTTTCTCTTTGTTATCGGAGGATATTTAATTTGGCCCTATACTCTTCAAAGGGATGCGAAATATCTGTTTTCAGATTCCACAGAAATAAGGCTAGCAAAGAGATGCACGAAATACAGATGTAACTCTGTGAGATGAATTAACAGAACACTAAGCAGTTTCTCAGAAAGCTTCTTTCCAGATTTCATCTGAGGATATTTCCTTTTTCACCATAGCCCTCTATGGGCTTCCAAATATCACTTGGCCAATTCCACAAGAACTGTCTTAGCGAAAGGCTTGTTGAGGGGAAAGCTGTAACTCTGTGAGATGATTTCAAAAAACACAAAGAAGTTTCTCAGTAAGCTTCTTTCTCTTTGTTATCGGAGGATATTTCCTTTGGCCCTATAGTCTTCAAAGGGATCCGAAATATCTGTTCTCAGATTCCACAGAAATACGGCTAGCAAAGAGATGCACGAAATACAGATGTAACTCTGTGAGTCGAAGTCAAACATCACAGAGCAGTTTCTCAGAAAGCTTCGTTCCAGATTTCATCTGAGGATATTTCCTTTTTCACCATAGCCCTCTATGGGATTCCAAATATCACTTTGCCAATTCCACAAGAACTGTCTTAGCGAAAGGCTTCTTGAGTTGAAAGCTGTAACTCTGTGAGATGATTTCACGGAACACAAACAAGTTTCTCGGTAAGCTTCTTTCTCTTTGTTATCGGAGGATATTTCCTTTGGCCCTATAGTCTTCAAAGGGATCCGAAATATCTGTTCTCAGATTCCACAGAAATAAGGCTAGCAAAGAGATGCACGAAATACACATGTAACTCTGTGAGATGAATTAACAGAACACCAAGCAGTTTCTCAGAAAGCTTCTTTCCAGATTTCATCTGAGGAGATTTCCTTTTTCACCATAGCCCTCTATGGGCTTCCAAATATCACTTTGCCAATTCCACAAGAACTGTCTTAGCGAAAGGCTTCTTGAGGGGAAAGCTGTAACTCTGTGAAATGATTTCACAGAACACAAAGAAGTTTCTCAGAAAGCTTCTTTCTCTTTGTTATCGGTGGATATTTCCTTTGGCCCTATAGCCTTCAAAGGGATCCGAAATATCTGTTCTCAGATTCCAAAGAAATAAGGCTAGCAAAGAGATCCACGAAATACAGATGTAACTCTGTGAGATGAATTAACAGAACACTAAGCAGTTTCTCAGAAAGCTTCTTTCCAGATTTCATCTGAGGATATTTCCTTTTTCACCATAGCCCTCTATGGGCTTCCAAATATCACTTTGCCAATTCCACAAGAACTGTCTTAGCGAAAGGCTTCTTGAGGGGAAAGCTGTAACTCTGTGAGATGATTTCACAGAACACAAAGTAGTTTCTCAGAAAGCTTCTGTTTGTTATCGGAGGATATTTCCTTTGGCCCTATAGTCTTCAAAGGGATCTGAAATATCTCTTCGCAGATTCCACAGAAATAAGGCTAGCAAAGAGATCCACGAAATACAGATGTAACTCTGTGAGTCGAAGTCACACATCACAGAGCAGTTCATCAGAATGCTTCTTTCCAGATTTCATCTGAGGATATTTCCTTTTTCACCATAGCCCTCTTTGGGCTTCCGAATATCACTTGGCCATTCCACAAGAACTGTCTTAGCGAAAGGCTTCTTGAGGAGAAAGCTGTACCTCTGTGAGATGATTTCACAGATCACAAAGAAGTTTCTCAGAAAGCTTCTTACTCTTTGTTATCGGAGGATATTTCTTTGGCCCTATAGTCTTCAGAGGGATCCGAAATATCTTTTCTCAGATTCCACAGAAATAAGGCTAGCAAAGAGATGCACGAAATACAGATGTAACTCTGTGAGATGAATTAACAGAACACTAAGCAGTTTCTCAGAAAGCTTCTTTCCAGATTTCATCTGAGGATATTTCCTTTTTCACCATAGCCCTCTATGGGCTTCCAAATATCACTTTGCCAATCCCACACGAACTGTCTTAGTGAAAGGCTTCTTGAGGGGAAAGCTGTAACTCTGTGAGATGATTTCACAAAACACAAAGAAGTTTCTCAGTAAGCTTCTTTCTCTTTGTTATCGGAGGATATTTCCTTTGTTCCTATAGTCTTCAAAGGGATCCGAAATATCTGTTCTCAGATTCCACAGAAATAAGGCTAGCAAAGAGATGCACGAAATACAGATGAAACTCTGTGAGATGAATTAACAGAACACTAAGCAGTTTCTCAAAAAGCTTCTTTCCAGATTTCATCTGATTATATTTCCTTTTTCACCATAGACCTCTAGGGGCTTTCAAATATCACTTTGCCAATTCCACAAGAACTGTCTTAGCGAAAGGCTTCTTGAGGCGAAAGCTGTAACTCTGTGAGATGATTTCACAGAACACAAAGAAGTTTCTCAGAAAGCTTCTTTCTCTTTGTTATCGGAGGATATTTCCTTTGGCCCTAGAGTCTTCAAAGGGATCCGAAATATATGTTCTCAGATTCCACAGAAATAAGGCTAGCAAAGAGATCCACGAAATACAGATGTAACTCTGTGAGTGGAAGTCACACATCACAGAGCAGTTTCTCAGAAAGCTTCTTTCCAGATTTCATCTGAGGATATTTTCTTTTTCACCATAGCCCTCTATGGGCTTCAAAATATCACTTTGCCAATACCACAAGAACTGTCTTAGCGAAAGCCTTCTTGAGGGGAAAGCTGTAACTCTGTGAGATGATTTCACAGATCACAAAGAAGTTTCTCAGAAAGCTTCTTTCTCTTTGTTATCGGAGGATATTTCCTTTGGCCCTATAGTCTTCAAAGGGATCCGAAATATCTGTTCTCAGATTCCACAGAAATAAGGCTAGCAAAGAGATGCACGAAATACAGATGTAACTCTGTGAGATGAATTAACAGAACACTAAGCAGTTTCTCAGAAAGCTTCTTTCCAGATTTCATCTGAGGATATTTCCTTTTTCACCATAGCCCTCTATGGGCTTCCAAATATCACTTTGCCAATTCCACAAGAACTGTCTTAGCGAAAGGCTTCTTGAGGGGAAAGCTGTAACTCTGTGAGATGATTTCACAGAACACAAAGAAGTTTCTCAGAAAGCTTCTTTCTCTTTGTTATCGGAAGATATTTCCTTTGGCCCTATAGCCTTCAAAGGGATCCGAAATATCTGTTCTCAGATTCCAAAGAAATAAGGCTAGCAAAGAGATCCACGAAATACAGATGTAACTCTGTGAGATGAATTAACAGAACACTAAGCAGTTTCTCAGAAAGCTTCTTTCCAGATTTCATCTGAGGATATTTCCTTCTTCACCATAGCCCTCTATGGGCTTCCAAATATCACTTTGCCAATTCCACAAGAACTGTCTTAGCGAAAGGCTTCTTGAGGGGAAAGCTGTAACTCTGTGAGATGATTTCACAGAACACAAAGAAGTTTCTCAGAAAGCTTCTTTCTCTTTGTTATCGGAGGATATTTCCTTTGGCGCTATAGTCTTCAAAGGGATCCGAAATATCTGTTCTCAGATTCCACAGAAATAAGGCTAGCAAAGAGATCCACGACATACAGATGTAACTCCGTGAGATGAATTAACAGTACACTAAGCAGTTTCTCAGAAAGCTTCTTTCCAGATTTCATCTGAGGATATTTCCTTTTTCACCATCGCCCTCTATGGGCTTCCAAATATCACTTTGCCAATTCCACAAGAACTGTCTTAGCGAAAGTCTTCCTTAGTGGAATGGTGTAACTCTGTGAGATGATTTCACGGAACACAAAGAAGTTTCTCAGAAAGCTTCTTTCTCTTTGTTATCGGAGGATATTTCCTTTGGCCCTATAGTCTTCAAAGGGATCCGAAGTATCTGTTCTCAGATTCCACACAAATAAGGCTAGCAAAGAGATCCACGAAATACAGATATAACTCTGTGAGATGAAATAACAGAACACTTATCAGTTTCTCAGAAAGCTTCTTTCCAGATTTCATCTGAGGATATTTCCTTTTTCACCATAGCCCTCTATGGGCTTCCAAATATCACTTTGCCAATTCCACAAGAACTGTCTTAGCGAAAGGCTTCTTGAGTGGAAAGCTGTAACTCTGTGAGATGATTTCACGGAACACAAAGAAGTATCTCAGAAAGCTTCTTTCTCTTTGTTATGGGAGGATATTTCCTTTGGCCCTATAGTCTTCAAAGGGATCCGAAATATCTGTTCTCAGATTCCACAGATATAAGGCTAGCAAAGAGATGCACGAAATACAGATGTAACTCTGTGAGATGAATTAACAGAACACTAAGCAGTTTCTCAGAAAGCTTCTTTCCAGATTTCATCTGAGGATATTTCCTTTTTCACCATAGCCCTCTATGGGCTTCCAAATATCACTTTGCCAATTCCACAAGAACTGTCTTAGCGAAAGGCTTCTTGAGGGGAAAGCTGTAACTCTGTGAGATGATTTCACAGATCACAAAGAAGTTTCTCAGAAAGCTTCTTTCTCTTTGTTAAGGGAGGATATTTCCTTTGGCCCTATAGTCTTCAAAGGGATCCGAAATATCTGTTCTCAGATTCCACAGAAATAAGGCTAGCAAAGAGATCCACGAAATACAGATGTAACTCTGTGAGATGAATTAACAGAACACTAAGCAGTTTCTCAGAAAGCTTCTTTCCAGATTTCATCTGAGGATATTTCCTTTTTCACCATAGCCCTCTATGGGCTTCCAAATATCACTTTGCCAATTCCAGAAGAACTGTCTTAGCGAAAGGCTTCTTGAGGGGAAAGCTGTAACTCTGTGAGATGATTTCACGGAACACAAAGAAGTTTCTCAGAAAGCTTCTTTCTCTTTGTTATCGGAGGATATTTCCTTTGGCCTTATAGTCTTCAAAGGGATCCGAAATATCGGTTCTCAGATTCCACAGAAATAAGGCTAGCAAAGAGATCCACGAAATACAGATGTAACTCTGTGAGTGGAAGTCACACATGACATAGCAGTTTCTCAGAAAGCTTCTTTCCAGATTTCATCTGAGGATATTTCCTTTTTCACCACAGCCCTCTTTGGGCTTCCAAATATCATTTTGCCAATTCCACAAGAAGTGTCTTAGCGAAAGGCTTCTTGAGGGGAAAGCTGTAACTCTGTGAGATGATTTCACAGATCACAAAGAAGTTTCTCAGAAAGCTTCTTACTCTTTGTTATCGGTGGATATTTCTTTGGCCCTATAGTCTTCAAAGGGATTCGACATATCTTTTCTCAGATTCCACAGAAATAAGGCTAGCAAAGAGATGCACGAAATACAGATGTAACTCTGTGAGATGAATTAACAGAACACTAAGCAGTTTCTCAGAAAGCTTCTTTCCAGATTTCATCTGAGGATATTTCCTTTTTCACCATAGCCCTCTATGGGCTTCCAAATATCACTTTGCCAATTCCACAAGAACTGTCTTAGCGAAAGGCTTCTTGAGGGGAAAGCTGTAACTCTGTGAGATGATTTCACAAAACACAAAGAAGTTTCTCAGTAAGCTTCTTTCTCTTTGTTATCGGAGGATATTTCCTTTGGTCCTATAGTCTTCAAAGGGATCCGAAATATCTGTTCTCAGATTCCACAGAAATAAGGCTAGCAAAGAGATGCACGAAATACAGATGAAACTCTGTGAGATGAATTAACAGAACACTAAGCAGTTTCTCAAAAATCTTCTTTCCAGATTTCATCTGAGGATATTACCTTTTTCACCATAGACCTCTAGGGGCTTTCAAATATCACTTTGCCAATTCCACAAGAACTGTCTTAGCGAAAGGCTTCTTGAGGCGAAAGCTGTAACTCTGTGAGATGATTTCACAGAACACAAAGAAGTTTCTCAGAAAGTTTCTTTCTCTTTGTTATCCGAGGATATTTCCTTTGGCCCTATAGCCTTCAAAGGGATCCGAAATATCTGTTCTCAGATTCCAAAGAAATAAGGCTAGCAAAGAGATCCACGAAATACAGATGTAACTCTGTGAGATGAATTAACAGAACACTAAGCAGTTTCTCAGAAAGCTTCTTTCCAGATTTCATCTGAGGATATTTCCTTTTTCACCATAGCCCTCTATGGGCTTCCAAATATCACTTTGCCAATTCCACAAGAACTGTCTTAGCGAAAGGCTTCTTGAGGGGAAAGCTGTAACTCTGTGAGATGATTTCACAGAACACAAAGAAGTTTCTCAGAAAGCTTCTTTCTGTTTGTTATCGGAGGATATTTCCTTTGGCCCTATAGTCTTCAAAGGGATCCGAAATATCTGTTCTCAGATTCCACAGAAATAAGGCGAGCAAAGAGATCCACGAAATACAGATGTAACTCCGTGAGATGAATTAACAGAACACTAAGCAGTTTCTCAGAAAGCTTCTTTCCAGATTTCATCTGAGGATATTTCCTTTTTCACCATAGCCCTCTATGGGCTTCCAAATATCACTTTGCCAATTCCACAAGAAGTGTCTTAGCGAAAGGCTACTTGAGGGGAAAGCTGTAACTCTGTGAGATGATTTCACAGATCACAAAGAAGTTTCTCAGAAAGCTTCTTTCTCTTTGTTATCGGAGGATATTTCTTTGGCCCTATAGTCTTCAAAGGGATCCGAAATATCTTTTCTCAGATTCCACAGAAATAAGGCTAGCAAAGAGATGCATGAAATACAGATGTAACTCTGTGAGATGAATTAACAGAACACTAAGCAGTTTCTCAGAAAGCTTCTTTCCAGATTTCATCTGAGGATATTTCCTTTTTCACCATAGCCCTCTATGGGCTTCCAAATATCACTTTGCCAATTCCACAAGAACTGTCTTAGCGAAAGGCTTCTTGAGGGGAAAGCTGTAACTCTGTGAGATGATTTCACAGAACACAAAGAAGTTTCTCAGAAAGCTTCTTTCTCTTTGTTATCGGAAGATATTTCCTTTGGCCCTATAGCCTTCAAAGGGATCCGAAATATCTGTTCTCAGATTCCAAAGAAATAAGGCTAGCAAAGAGATCCACGAAATACAGATGTAACTCTGTGAGATGAATTAACAGAACACTAAGCAGTTTCTCAGAAAGCTTCTTTCCAGATTTCATCTGAGGATATTTCCTTTTTCACCATAGCCCTCTATGGGCTTCCAAATATCACTTTGCCAATTCCACAAGAACTGTCTTAGCGAAAGGCTTCTTGAGGGGAAAGCTGTAACTCTGTGAGATGATTTCACAGAACACAAAGAAGTTTCTCAGAAAGCTTCTTTCTCTTTGTTATCGGAGGGTAGTTCCTTTGGCCCTATAGTCTTCAAAGGGATCCGAAATATCTGTTCTCAGATTCCACAGAAATAAGGCTAGCAAAGAGATCCACGAAATACAGATGTAACTCTGTGAGTCGAAGTCACACTTCACAGAGCAGTTCATCAGAAAGCTTCTTTCCAGATTTCATCTGAGGATATTTCCTTTTTCACCATAGCCCTCTATGGTCTTCCAAATATCACTTTGCCAATTCCACAAGAACTGTCTTAGCGAAAGGCTTCTTGAGGGGAAAGCTGTACCTCTGTGAGATGATTTCACAGAACACAAAGAAGTTTCTCAGAAAGCTTCTTTCTCATTGTTATCGGAGGATATTTCCTTTGGCCCTATAGTCTTCAAAGGGATCCGAAATATCTGTTCTCAGATTCCACAGAAATAAGGCTAGTAAAGAGATGCACGAAATCCAGATGTAACTCTGTGAGATGAATTAACAGAACACTATGCAGTTTCTCAGAAAGCTTCTTTCCAGATTTCATCTGAGGATATTTCCTTTTTCACTATAGCCCTCTATGGGCTTCCAAATATCACTTTGCCAATTCCACAAGAACTGTCTTAGCCTAAGGCTTCTTGAGGGGAAAGCTGTAACTCTGTGAGATGATTTCACGGATCACAAAGAAGTTTCTCAGAAAGCTTCTTTCTGTTTGTTATCGGAGGATATTTCCTTTGGCCCTATAGTCTTCAAAGGGATCCGAAATATCTGTTCTCAGATTCCACAGAAATAAGGCTAGCAAAGAGATCCACGAAATACAGATGTAACTCCGTGAGATGAATTCACAGTACACTAAGCAGTTTCTCAGAAAGCTTCTTTCCAGATTTTATCTGAGTATATTTCCTTTTTCACCATAGCCCTCTATGGGCTTCCAAATATCACTTTGCCAATTCCACAAGAACTGTCTTAGCGAAAGGCTTCTTTAGTGGAATGGTGTAACTCTGTGAGATGATTTCACGGAACACAAAGAAGTTTCTCAGAAAGCTTCTTTCTCTTTGTTATCGGAGGATATTTCCTTGGCCCTATAGTCTTCAAAGGGATCCGAAGTATCTGTTCTCAGATTCCACACAAATAAGGCTAGCAAAGAGATCCACGAAATACAGATATAACTCTGTGAGATGAAATAACAGAACACTTATCAGTTTCTCAGAAAGCTTCTTTCCAGATTTCATCTGAGGATATTTCCTTTTTCACCATAGCCCTCTATGGGCTTCCGAATATCACTTTGCCAATTCCACAAGAACTGTCTTAGCGAAAGGCTTCTTGAGGGGAAAGCTGTAACTCTGTGAGATGATTTCACAGATCACAAAGAAGTTTCTCAGAAAGCTTCTTACTCTTTGTTATCGGAGGATATTTCTTTGGCCCTATAGTCTTCAAAGGGATCCGAAATATCTTTTCTCAGATTCCACAGAAATAAGGCTAGCAAAGAGATGCACGAAATACAGATGTAACTCTGTGAGATGAATTAACAGAACACTAAGCAGTTTCTCAGAAAGCTTCTTTCCAGATTTCATCTGAGGATATTTCCTTTTTCACCATAGCCCTCTATGGGCTTCCAAATATCACTTTGCCAATTCCACAAGAACTGTCTTAGTGAAAGGCTTCTTGAGGGGAAAGCTGTAACTCTGTGAGATGATTTCACAAAACACAAAGAAGTTTCTCAGTAAGCTTCTTTCTCTTTGTTATCGGAGGATATTTCCTTTGGTCCTATAGTCTTCAAAGGGATCCGAAATATCTGTTCTCAGATTCCACAGAAATAAGGCTAGCAAAGAGATGCACGAAATACAGATGAAACTCTGTGAGATGAATTAACAGAACACTAAGCAGTTTCTCAAAAAGCTTCTTTCCAGATTTCATCTGAGGATATTTCCTTTTTCACCATAGACCTCTAGGGGCTTTCATATATCACTTTGCCAATTCCACAAGAACTGTCTTAGCGAAAGGCTTCTTGAGGCGAAAGCTGTAACTCTGTGAGATGATTTCACAGAACACAAAGAAGTTTCTCAGAAAGATTCTTTCTCTTTGTTATCGGAGGATATTTCCTTTGGCCCTATAGTCATCAAAGGGATCCGAAATATATGTTCTCAGATTCCACAGAAATATGGCTAGCAAAGAGATCCACGAAATACAGATGTAACTCTCTGAGTGGAAGTCACACATCACAGAGCAGTTTCTCAGAAAGCTTCTTTCCAGATTTCATCTGAGGATATTTTCTTTTTCACCATAGCCCTCTATGGGCTTCCAAATATCACTTTGCCAATACCTCAAGAACTGTCTTAGCGAAAGCCTTCTTGAGGGGAAAGCTGTAACTCTGTGAGATGATTTCACAGATCACAAAGAAGTTTCTCAGAAAGCTTCTTTCTCTTTGTTATCGGAGGATATTTCCTTTGGCCCTATAGTCTTCAAAGGGATCCGAAATATCTGTTCTCAGATTCCACAGAAATAAGGCTAGCAAAGAGATGCACGAAATACAGATGTAACTCCGTGAGATGAATTAACAGAACACTAAGCAGTTTCTCAGAAAGCTTCTTTCCAGATTTCATCTGAGGATATTTCCTTTTTCACCATAGCCCTCTATGGGCTTGCAAATATCACTTTGCCAATTCCACAAGAACTGTCTTAGCGAAAGGCTTCTTGAGGGGAAAGCTGTAACTCTGTGAGATGATTTCACAGAACACAAAGAAGTTTCTCAGAAAGCTTCTTTCTCTTTGTTATCGGAGGATATTTCCTTTGGCCCTATAGTCTTCAAAGGGATCCGAAATATCTGTTCTCAGATTCCACAGAAATAAGGCTAGCAAAGAGATCCACGAAATACAGATGTAACTCTGTGAGTCGAAGTCACACATCACAGAGCAGTTTCTCAGAAAGCTTCTTTCCAGATTTCATCTGAGGATATTTCCTTTTTCACCATAGCCCCCTATGGGCTTCCAAATATCACTTTGCAAATTCCTAAAGAACTGTCTTAGCGAAAGGCTTCTTGAGTTGAAAGCTGTAACTCTGTGAGATGATATCACGGAACACAAAGAAGTATCTCAGAAAGCTTCTTTCTCTTTGTTATCGGAGGATATTTCCTTGGCCCTATAGTCTTCAAAGGGAACCGAAATATCTTTTCTCAGATTCCACAGAAATAAGGCTAGCAAAGAGACGCACGAAATACAGATGTAACTCTGTGAGATGAATTAACAGAACACTAAGCAGTTTCTCAGAAAGCTTCTTTCCAGATTTCATCTGAGGATATTTCCTTTTCCACCATAGCCCTCTATGGGCTTCCAAATATCACTTTGCCAATTCCACAAGAACTGTCTTAGCGAAAGGCTTCTTGAGGGGAAAGCTGTAACTCTTTGAGATGATTTCACAGAACACAAAGAAGTTTCTCAGAAAGCTTCTTTCTCTTTGTTATCGGAAGATATTTCCTTTGGCCCTATAGTCTTCAAAGGGATCCGAAATATCTGTTCTCAGATTCCACAGAAATAAGGCTAGCAAAGAGATCCACGAAATACAGATGTAACTCTGTGAGATGAATTAACAGAACACTAAGCAGTTTCTCAGAAAGCTTCTTTCCAGATTTCTTCTGAGGATATTTCCTTTTTCACCATAGCCCTCTATGGGCTTCCAAATATCACTTTGCCAATTCCACAAGAACTGTCTTAGCGAAAGGCTTCTTGAGGGGAAAGCTGTAACTCTGTGAGATCATGTCACAGAACACAAAGAAGTTTCTCAGAAAGCTTCTTTCTCTTTGTTATTGGAGGATATTTCCTTTGGCCCTATAGTCTTCAAAGGGATCCGAAATATCTGTTCTCAGATTCCACAGAAATAAGGCTAGCAAAGAGATCCACGAAATACATATGTAACTCTGTGAGTGGAAGTCACACATCACAGAGCAGTTTCTCAGAAAGCTTCTTTCCAGATTTCATCTGAGGATATTTCCTTTTTCACCATAGTCCTCTAGGGGCTTCCAAATATCACTTTGCCAATTCCACAAGAACTGACTTAGCGAAAGACTTCTTGAGGGGAAAGCTGTAACTCTGTGAGATGATTTAACAGATCACAAAGAAGTTTCTCAGAAAGCTTCTTTCTCTTTGTTATCGGAGGATATTTAATTTGGCCCTATACTCTTTAAAGGGATGCGAAATATTTGTTCTCAGATTCCACAGAAATAAGGCTAGCAAAGAGATGCACGAAATACAGATGTAACTCTGTGAGATGAATTAACAGAACACTAAGCAGTTTCTCAGAAAGCTTCTTTCCAGATTTCATCTGAGGATATTTCCTTTTTCACCATAGCCCTCTATGGGCTTCCAAATATCACTTGGCCAATTCCACAAGAACTGTCTTAGCGAAAGGCTTATTGAGGGGAAAGCTGTAACTCTGTGAGATGATTTCAAAAAACACAAAGAAGTTTCTCAGTAAGCTTCTTTCTCTTTGTTATCGGAGGATATTTCCTTTGGCCCTATAGTCTTCAAAGGGATCCGAAATATCTGTTCTCAGATTCCACAGAAATACGGCTAGCAAAGAGATGCACGAAATACAGATGTAACTCTGTGAGTCGAAGTCAAACATCACAGAGCAGTTTCTCAGAAAGCTTCGTTCCAGATTTCATCTGAGGATATTTCCTTTTTCACCATAGCCCTCTATGGGCTTCCAAATATCACTTTGCCAATTCCACAAGAACTGTCTTAGCGAAAGGCTTCTTGAGGGGAAAGCTGTAACTCTGTGAGATGATTTCACGTAACACAAACAAGTTTCTCGGTAAGCTTCTTTCTCTTTGTTATCGGAGGATATTTCCTTTGGCGCTATAGTCTTCAAAGGGATCCGAAATATCTGTTCTCAGATTCCACAGAAATAAGGCTAGCAAAGAGATCCACGACATACAGATGTAACTCCGTGAGATGAATTAACAGTACACTAAGCAGTTTCTCAGAAAGCTTCTTTCCAGATTTCATCTGAGGATATTTCCTTTTTCACCATCGCCCTCTATGGGCTTCCAAATATCACTTTGCCAATTCCACAAGAACTGTCTTAGCGAAAGGCTTCTTGAGGGGAAAGCTGTAACTCTGTGAGATGATGTCACAGAACACAAAGAAGTTTCTCAGAAAGCTTCTTTCTCTTTGTTATCGGAGGATATTTCCTTTGGCCCTATAGTCTTCAAAGGGATCCGAAATATATGTTCTCAGATTCCACAGAAATAAGGCTAGCAAAGAGATCCACGAAATACAGATGTAACTCTGTGAGTGGAAGTCACACATCACAGAGCAGTTTCTCAGAAAGCTTCTTTCCAGATTTCATCTGAGGATATTTTCTTTTTCACCATAGCCCTCTATGGGCTTCAAAATATCACTTTGCCAATACCACAAGAACTGTCTTAGCGAAAGACTTCTTGAGGGGAAAGCTGTAACTCTGTGAGATGATTTCACAGATCACAAAGAAGTTTCTCAGAAAGCTTCTTTCTCTTTGTTATCGGAGGATATTTCCTTTGGCCCTATAGTCTTCAAAGGGATCCGAAATATCTGTTCTCAGATTCCACAGAAATAAGGCTAGCAAAGAGATGCACGAAATACAGATGTAACTCTGTGAGATGAATTAACAGTACACTAAGCAGTTTCTCAGAAAGCTTCTTTCCAGATTTCATCTGAGGATATTTCCTTTTTCACCATCGCCCTCTATGGGCTTCCAAATATCACTTTGCCAATTCCACAAGAACTGTCTTAGCGAAAGGCTTCTTTAGTGGAATGGTGTAACTCTGTGAGATGATTTCACGGAACACAAAGAAGTTTCTCAGAAAGCTTCTTTCTCTTTGTTATCGGAGGATATTTCCTTTGGCCCTATAGTCTTCAAAGGGATCCGAAGTATCTGTTCTCAGATTCCACACAAATAAGGCTAGCAAAGAGATCCACGAAATACAGATATAACTCTGTGAGATGAAAAAACAGAACACTAAGCAGTTTCTCAGAAAGCTTCTTTCCAGATTTCATCTGAGGAGATTTCCTTTTTCACCATAGCCCTCTATGGGCTTCCAAATATCACTTTGCCAATTCCACAAGAACTGTCTTAGCGAAAGGCTTCTTGAGGGGAAAGCTGTAACTCTGTGAAATGATTTCACAGAACACAAAGAAGTTTCTCAGAAAGCTTCTTTCTCTTTGTTATCGGAGGATATTTCCTTTGGCCCTATAGCCTTCAAAGGGATCCGAAATATCTGTTCTCAGATTCCAAAGAAATAAGGCTAGCAAAGAGATCCACGAAATACAGATGTAACTCTGTGAGATGAATTAACAGAACACTAAGCAGTTTCTCAGAAAGCTTCTTTGCAGATTTCATCTGAGGATATTTCCTTTTTCACCATAGCCCTCTATGGGCTTCCAAATATCACTTTGCCAATTCCACAAGAACTGTCTTAGCGAAAGGCTTCTTGAGGGGAAAGCTGTAACTCTGTGAGAAGATTTCACAGAACACAAAGTAGTTTCTCAGAAAGCTTCTGTTTGTTATCGGAGGATATTTCCTTTGGCCCTATAGTCTTCAAAGGGATCCGAAATATCTGTTCGCAGATTCCACAGAAATAAGGCTAGCAAAGAGATCCACGAAATACAGATGTAACTCTGTGAGTCGAAGTCACACATCACAGAGCAGTTCATCAGAATGCTTCTTTCCAGATTTCATCTGAGGATATTTCCTTTTTCACCATAGCCCTCTATGGGCTTCCGAATATCACTTTGCCAATTCCACAAGAACTGTCTTAGCGAAAGGCTTCTTGAGGAGAAAGCTGTAACTCTGTGAGATGATTTCACAGATCACAAAGAAGTTTCTCAGAAAGCTTCTTACTCTTTGTTATCGGAGGATATTTCTTTGGCCCTATAGTCTTCAGAGGGATCCGAAATATCTTTTCTCAGATTCCACAGAAATAAGGCTAGCAAAGAGATGCACGAAATACAGATGTAACTCTGTGAGATGAATTAACAGAACACTAAGCAGTTTCTCAGAAAGCTTCTTTCCAGATTTCATCTGAGGATATTTCCTTTTTCACCATAGCCCTCTATGGGCTTCCAAATATCACTTTGCCAATCCCACACGAACTGTCTTAGTGAAAGGCTTCTTGAGGGGAAAGCTGTAACTCTGTGAGATGATTTCACAAAACACAAAGAAGTTTCTCAGTAAGCTTCTTTCTCTTTGTTATCGGAGGATATTTCCTTTGTTCCTATAGTCTTCAAAGGGATCCGAAATATCTGTTCTCAGATTCCACAGAAATAAGGCTAGCAAAGAGATGCACGAAATACAGATGAAACTCTGTGAGATGAATTAACAGAACACTAAGCAGTTTCTCAAAAAGCTTCTTTCCAGATTTCATCTGAGGATATTTCCTTTTTCACCATAGACCTCTAGGGGCTTTCAAATATCACTTTGCCAATTCCACAAGAACTGTCTTAGCGAAAGGCTTCTTGAGGCGAAAGCTGTAACTCTGTGAGATGATTTCACAGAACACAAAGAAGTTTCTCAGAAAGCTTCTTTCTCTTTGTTATCGGAGGATATTTCCTTTGGCCCTATAGTCTTCAAAGGGATCCGAAATATATGTTCTCAGATTCCACAGAAATAAGGCTAGCAAAGAGATCCACGAAATACAGATGTAACTCTGTGAGTGGAAGTCACACATCACAGAGCAGTTTCTCAGAAAGCTTCTTTCCAGATTTCATCTGAGGATATTTTCTTTTTCACCATAGCCCTCTATGGGCTTCAAAATATCACTTTGCCAATACCACAAGAACTGTCTTAGCGAAAGCCTTCTTGAGGGGAAAGCTGTAACTCTGTGAGATGATTTCACAGATCACAAAGAAGTTTCTCAGAAAGCTTCTTTCTCTTTGTTATCGGAGGATATTTCCTTTGGCCCTATAGTCTTCAAAGGGATCCGAAATATCTGTTCTCAGATTCCACAGAAATAAGGCTAGCAAAGAGATGCACGAAATACAGATGTAACTCTGTGAGATGAATTAACAGAACACTAAGCAGTTTCTCAGAAAGCTTCTTTCCAGATTTCATCTGAGGATATTTCCTTTTTCACCATAGCCCTCTATGGTCTTCGAAATATCACTTTGCCAATTCCACAAGAACTGTCTTAGCGAAAGGCTTCTTGAGGGGAAAGCTGTACCTCTGTGAGATGATTTCACAGAACACAAAGAAGTTTCTCAGAAAGCTTCTTTCTCATTGTTATCGGAGGATATTTCCTTTGGCCCTATAGTCTTCAAAGGGATCCAAAATATCTGTTCTCAGATTCCAAAGAAATAAGGCTAGCAAAGAGATGCACGAAATACAGATGTAACTCTGTGAGATGAATTAACAGAACACTAAGCAGTTTCTCAGAAAGCTTCTTTCCAGATTTCATCTGAGGATATTTCCTTTTTCACCATAGCCCTCTATGGGCTTCCAAATATCACTTTGCCAATTCCACAAGAACTGTCTTAGCGAAAGGCTTCTTGAGGGGAAAGCTGTAACTCTGTGAGATGATTTCACGGATCACAAAGAAGTTTCTCAGAAAGCTTCTTTCTGTTTGTTATCGGAGGATATTTCCTTTGGCCCTATAGTCTTCAAAGGGATCCGAAATATCTGTTCTCAGATTCCACAGAAATAAGGCTAGCAAAGAGATCCACGACATACAGATGTAACTCCGTGAGATGAATTAACAGTACACTAAGCAGTTTCTCAGAAAGCTTCTTTCCAGATTTCATCTGAGGATATTTCCTTTTTCACCATCGCCCTCTATGGGCTTCCAAATATCACTTTGCCAATTCCACAAGAACTGTCTTAGCGAAAGGCTTCTTTAGTGGAATGGTGTAACTCTGTGAGATGATTTCACGGAACACAAAGAAGTTTCTCAGAAAGCTTCTTTCTCTTTGTTATCGGAGGATATTTCCTTTGGCCCTATAGTCTTCAAAGGGATCTGAAGTATCTGTTCTCAGATTCCACAGAAATAAGGCTAGCAAAGAGATCCACGAAATACAGATATAACTCTGTGAGATGAAATAACAGAACACTTATCAGTTTCTCAGAAAGCTTCTTTCCAGATTTCATCTGAGGATATTTCCTTTTTCACCGTAGCCCTCTATGGGCTTCCAAATATCACTTTGCCAATTCCACAAGAACTGTCTTAGCGAAAGGCTTCTTGAGTGGAAAGCTGTAACTCTGTGAGATGATTTCACGGAACACAAAGAAGTATCTCAGAAAGCTTCTTTCTCTTTGTTATGGGAGGATATTTCCTTTGGCCCTATAGTCTTCAAAGGGATCCGAAATATCTGTTCTCAGATTCCACAGAAATAAGGCTAGCAATGAGATGCACGAAATACAGATGTAACTCTGTGAGATGAATTAACAGAACACTAAGCAGTTTCTCAGAAAGCTTCTTTCCAGATTTCATCTGAGGATATTTCCTTTTTCACCATAGCCCTCTATGGACTTCCGAATATCACTTTGCCAATTCCACAAGAACTGTCTTAGCGAAAGGCTTCTTGAGGGGAAAGCTGTAACTCTGTGAGATGATTTCACAGATCACAAAGAAGTTTCTCAGAAAGCTTCTTTCTGTTTGTTATCGGAGGATATTTCCTTTGGCCCTATAGTCTTCAAAGGGATCCGAAATATCTGTTCTCAGATTCCACAGAAATAAGGCTAGCAAAGAGATCCACGAAATACAGATGTAACTCTGTGAGATGAATTAACAGAACACTAAGCAGTTTCTCAGAAAGCTTCTTTCCAGATTTCATCTGAGGATATTTCCTTTTTCACCATAGCCCTCTATGGGCTTCCAAATATCACTTTGCCAATTCCACAAGAACTGTCTTAGCGAAAGGCTTCTTGAGGGGAAAGCTGTAACTCTGTGAGATGATTTCACGGAACACAAAGAAGTTTCTCAGAAAGCTTCTTTCACTTTGTTATCGGAGGATATTTCCTTTGGCCCTATAGTCTTCAAAGGGATCCGAAATATCGGTTCTCAGATTCCACAGAAATAAGGCTAGCAAAGAGATCCACGAAATACAGATGTAACTCTGTGAGTGGAAGTCACACATCACATAGCAGTTTCTCAGAAAGCTTCTTTCCAGATATCATCTGAGGATATTTCCTTTTTCACCATAGCCCTCTTTGGGCTTCCAAATATCATTTTGCCAATTCCACAAGAAGTGTCTTAGCGAAAGGCTTCTTGAGGGGAAAGCTGTAACTCTGTGAGATGATTTCACAGATCACAAAGAAGTTTCTCAGAAAGCTTCTTACTCTTTGTTATCGGAGGATATTTCTTTGGCCCTATAGTCTTCAAAGGGATTCGACATATCTTTTCTCAGATTCCACAGAAATAAGGCTAGCAAAGAGATCCACGAAATACATATGTAACTCTGTGAGTGGAAGTCACACATCACAGAGCAGTTTCTCAGAAAGCTTCTTTCCAGATTTCATCTGAGGATATTTCCTTTTTCACCATAGCCCTCTAGGGGCTTCCAAATATCACTTTGCCAATTCCACAAGAACTGACTTAGCGAAAGACTTCTTGAGGGGAAAGCTGTAACTCTGTGAGATGATTTCACAGATCACAAAGAAGTTTCTCAGAAAGCTTCTTTCTCTTTGTTATCGGAGGATATTTAATTTGGCCCTATACTCTTCAAAGGGATGCGAAATATCTGTTCTCAGATTCCACAGAAATACGGCTAGCAAAGAGATGCACGAAATACAGATGTAACTCTGTGAGTCGAAGTCAAACATCACAGAGCAGTTTCTCAGAAAGCTTCTTTCCAGATTTCATCTGAGGATATTTCCTTTTTCACCATAGACCTCTATGGGCTTCCAAATATCACTTTGCCAATACCACAAGAACTGTCTTAGCGAAAGGCTTCTTGAGGGGAAAGCTGTAACTCTGTGAGATGATTTCACAGATCACAAAGAAGTTTCTCAGAAAGCTTCTTTCTCTTTGTTATCGGAGGATATTTCCTTTGGCCCTATAGTCTTCAAAGGGATCCGAAATATCTGTTCTCAGATTCCACAGAAATAAGGCTAGCAAAGAGATGCACGAAATACAGATGTAACTCTGTGAGATGAATTAACAGAACACTAAGCAGTTTCTCAGAAAGCTTCTTTCCAGATTTCATCTGGGGATATTTCCTTTTTCACCATAGCCCTCTATGGGCTTCCAAATATCACTTTGCCAATTCCACAAGAACTGTCTTTGCGAAAGGCTTCTTGAGGGGAAAGCTGTAACTCTGTGAGATGATTTCACGGATCACAAAGAAGTTTCTCAGAAAGCTTCTTTCTCTTTGTTATCGGAGGATATTTCCTTTGGCCCTATAGTCTTCAAAGGGATCCGAAATATCTGTTCTCAGATTCCACAGAAATAAGGCTAGCAAAGAGATCCACGAAATACAGATGTAACTCTGTGAGATGAATTAACAGAACACTAAGCAGTTTCTCAGAAAGCTTCTTTCCAGATTTCATCTGAGGATATTTCCTTTTTCACCAGAGCCCTCTATGGGCTTCCAAATATCACTTTGCCAATTCCACAAGAACTGTCTTAGCGAAAGGCTTCTTGAGGGGAAAGCTGTAACTCTGTGAAATGATTTCACAGAACACAAAGAAGTTTCTCAGAAAGCTTTTTTCTCTTTGTTATCGGAGGATATTTCCTTTAGCCCTATAGCCTTCAAAGGGATCCGAAATATCTGTTCTCAGATTCCAAAGAAATAAGGCTAGCAAAGAGATCCACGAAATACAGATGTAACTCTGTGAGATGAATTAACAGAACACTAAGCAGTTTCTCAGAAATCTTCTTTCCAGATTTCATCTGAGGATATTTCCTTTTTCACCATAGCCCTCTATGGGCTTCCAAATATCACTTGGCCAATTCCACAAGAACTGTCTTAGCGAAAGGCTTCTTGAGGGGAAAGCTGTAACTCTGTGAGATGATTTCACAGAACACAAAGAAGTTTCTCAGAAAGCTTCTGTTTGTTATCGGAGGATATTTCCTTTGGCCCTATAGTCTTCAAAGGGATCCGAAATATCTGTTCTCAGATTCCACAGAAATAAGGCTAGCAAAGAGATCCACGAAATACAGATGTAACTCTGTGAGTCGAAGTCACACATCACAGAGCAGTTTCTCAGAAAGCTTCTTTCCAGATTTCATCTGAGGATATTTCCTTTTTCACCATAGCCCTCTATGGGCTTCCAAATATCACTTTGCCAATTCCACAAGAACTGTCTTAGCGAAAGGCTTCTTGAGGGGAAAGCTGTAACTCTGTGAGATGATTTCACAGAACACAAAGAAGTTTCTCAGAAAGCTTCTGTTTGTTATCGGAGGATATTTCCTTTGGCCCTATAGTCTTCAAAGGGATCCGAAATATCTGTTCCCAGATTCCACAGAAATAAGGCTAGCAAAGAGATCCACGAAATACAGATGTAACTCTGTGAGTCGAAGTCACACATCACAGAGCAGTTCATCAGAATGCTTCTTTCCAGATTTCATCTGAGGATATTTCCTTTTTCACCGTAGCCCTCTATGGGCTTCCAAATATCACTTTGCCAATTCCACAAGAACTGTCTTAGCGAAAGGCTTCTTGAGGGGAAAGCTGTAACTCTGTGAGATGATTTCACGGATCACAAAGAAGTTTCTCAGAAAGCTTCTTTCTGTTTGTTATCGGAGGATATTTCCTTTGGCCCTATAGTCTTCAAAGGGATCCGAAATATCTGTTCTCAGATTCCACAGAAATAAGGCTAGCAAAGAGATCCACGAAATACAGATGTAACTCCGTGAGATGAATTAACAGAACACTAAGCAGTTTCTCAGAAAGCTTCTTTCCAGATTTCATCTGAGGATATTTCCTTTTTCACCATAGACCTCTATGGGCTTCCAAATATCACTTTGCCAATTCCACAAGAACTGTCTTAGCGAAAGGCTTCTTTAGTGGAAAGGTGTAACTCTGTGAGATGATTTCACGGAACACAAAGAAGTTTCTCAGAAAGCTTCTTTCTCTTTGTTATCGGAGGATATTTCTTTGGCCCTATAGTCTTCAAAGGGATCCGAAGTATCTATTCTCAGATTCCACAGAAATAAGGCTAGCAAAGAGATCCACGAAATACAGATATAACTCTGTGAGATGAAATAACAGAACACTAAGCAGTTTCTCAGAAAGCTTCTTTCCAGATTTCATCTGAGGATATTTCCTTTTTCACCATAGCCCTCTAGGGGTTCCAAATATCACTTTGCCAATTCCACAAGAACTGTCTTAGCGAAAGGCTTCTTGAGGGGAAAGCTGTAACTCTGTGAGATGATTTCACGGAACACAAAGAAGTATCTCAGAAAGCTTCTTTCTCTTTGTTATGGGAGGATATTTCCTTTGGCCCTATAGTCTTCAAAGGGATCCGAAATATCTGTTCTCAGATTCCACAGAAATAAGGCTAGCAAAGAGATGCACGAAATACAGATGTAACTCTGTGAGATGAATTAACAGAACACTAAGCAGTTTCTCAGAAAGCTTCTTTCCAGTTTCATCTGAGGATATTTCCTTTTTCACCATAGCCCTCTATGGACTTCCGAATATCACTTTGCCAATTCCACAAGAACTGTCTTAGCGAAAGGCTTCTTGAGGGGCAAGCTGTAACTCTGTGAGATGATTTCACAGATCACAAAGAAGTTTCTCAGAAAGCTTCTTTCTGTTTATTATCGGAGGATATTTCCTTTGGCCCTATAGTCTTCAAAGGGATCCGAAATATCTGTTCTCAGATTCCACAGAAATAAGGCTAGCAAAGAGATCCACGAAATACAGATGTAACTCTGTGAGTCGAAGTGACACATCACAGAGCAGTTTCTCAGAAAGCTTCTTTCCAGATTTCATCTGAGGATATTTCCTTTTTCACCATAGCCCTCTATGGGCTTCCAAATATCACTTTGCCAATTCCACAAGAACTGTCTTAGCGAAAGGCTTCTTGAGGGGAAAGCTGTAACTCTGTGAGATGATTTCACAGAACACAAAGAAGTTTCTCAGAAAGCTTCTTTCTCTTTGTTATCGGAGGATATTTCCTTTGGTCCTATAGTCTTCAAAGGGATCCGAAATATCTTTTCTCAGATTCCAAAGAAATAAGGCTAGCAAAGAGAACCACGAAATACAGATGTAACTCTGTGAGATGAATTAACAGAACACTAAGCAGTTTCTCAGAAAGCTTCTTTCCAGATTTCATCTGAGGATATTTCCTTTTTCACCATAGCCCTCTACGGGCTTCCAAATATCACTTTGCCAATTCTACAAGAACTGTCTTAGCGAAAGGCTTCTTGAGGGGAAAGCTGTAACTCTGTGAGATGATTTCACAGAACACAAAGAAGTTTCTCAGAAAGCTTCTTTCTCTTTGTTATCAGAGGATATTTCCTTTGGCCCTATAGTCTTCAAAGGGATCCGAAATATTTGATCTCAGATTCCACAGAAATAAGGCTAGCAAAGAGATCCACGACATACAGATGTAACTCTGTGAGATGAATTAACAGAACACTAAGCAGTTTCTCAGAAAGCTTATTTCCAGATTTCATCTGAGGATATTTCCTTTTTCACCATAGCCCTCTATGGGCTTCCAAATATCACTTTGCCAATTCCACAAGAACTGTCTTAGCGAAAGGCTTCTTGAGGGGAAAGCTGTAACTCTGTGAGATGATTTCACAGAACACAAAGAAGTTTCTCAGAAAGCTTCTTTCTCTTTGTTATCGGAGGATATTTCCTTTGGTCCTATAGTCTTCAAAGGGATCCGAAATATCTTTTCTCAGATTCCAAAGAAATAAGGCTAGCAAAGAGAACCACGAAATACAGATGTAACTCTGTGAGATGAATTAACAGAACACTAAGCAGTTTCTCAGAAAGCTTCTTTCCAGATTTCATCTGAGGATATTTCCTTTTTCACCATAGCCCTCTACGGGCTTCCAAATATCACTTTGCCAATTCTACAAGAACTGTCTTAGCGAAAGGCTTCTTGAGGGGAAAGCTGTAACTCTGTGAGATGATTTCACAGAACACAAAGAAGTTTCTCAGAAAGCTTCTTTCTCTTTGTTATCAGAGGATATTTCCTTTGGCCCTATAGTCTTCAAAGGGATCCGAAATATCTGTTCTCAGATTCCACAGAAATAAGGCTAGCAAAGAGATCCAAGACATACAGATGTAACTCTGTGAGATGAATTAACAGAACACTAAGCAGTTTCTCAGAAAGCTTATTTCCAGATTTCATCTGAGGATATTTCCTTTTTCACCATAGCCCTCTATGGGCTTCCAAATATCACTTTGCCAATTCCACAAGAACTGTCTTAGCGAAAGGCTTCTTGAGGGGAAAGCTGTAACTCTGTGAGATGATTTCACAGAACACAAAGAAGTTTCTCAGAAAGCTTCTTTCTCTTTGTTATCGGAGGATATTTCCTTTGGCCCTATAGTCTTCAAAGGGATCCGAAATATCTGTTCTCAGATTCCACAGAAATAAGGCTAGCAAAGAGATCCACGAAATACAGATGTAACTCTGTGAGTGGAAGTCACACATCACATAGCAGTTTCTCAGAAAGCTTCTTTCCAGATTTCATCTGAGGATATTTCCTTTTTCACCATAGCCCTCTATGGGCTTCCAAATATCACTTTGCCAATTCCACAAGAACTGTCTTAGCGGAAGGCTTCTTTAGTGGAAAGGTGTAACTCTGTGAGGTGATTTCACGGAACACAAAGAAGTTTCTCAGAAAGCTTCTTTCTCTTTGTTATCGGAGGATATTTCTTTGGCCCTATAGTCCTCAAAGGGATACGAAGTATCTGTTCTCAGATTCCACAGAAATAAGGCTAGCAAAGAGATCCACGAAATACAGATGTAACTCTGTGAGTGGAAGTCACACATCACAGAGCAGTTTCTCAGAAAGCTTCTTTCCAGATTTCATCTGAGGATATTTTCTTTTTCACCATAGCCCTCTATGGGCTTCCAAATATCACTTTGCCAATACCACAAGAACTTTCTTAGCGAAAGCCTTCTTGAGGGGAAAGCTGTAACTCTGTGAGATGATTTCACAGATCACAAAGAAGTTTCTCAGAAAGCTTCTTTCTCTTTGTTATCGGAGGATATTTCCTTTGGCCCTATACTCTTCAAAGGTATCCGAAATATCTGTTCTCAGATTCCACAGAAATAAGGCTAGCAAAGAGATGCACGAAATACAGATGTAACTCTGTGAGATGAATTAACAGAACACTAAGCAGTTTCTCAGAAAGCTTCTTTCCAGATTTCATCTGAGGATATTTCCTTTTTCACCATAGCCCTCTACGGGCTTCCAAATATCACTTTGCCAATTCCACAAGAACTGTCTTAGCGAAAGGCTTCTTGAGGGGAAAGCTGTAACTCTGTGAGATGATTTCACTGAACACAAAGAAGTTTCTCAGAAAGCTTCTTTCTCTTTGTTATCGGAAGATATTTCCTTTGGCCCTATAGCCTTCAAAGGGATCCGAAATATCTGTTCTCAGATTCCAAAGAAATAAGGCTAGCAAAGAGATCCACGAAATACAGATGTAACTCTGTGAGTGGAAGTCACACATCACATAGCAGTTTCTCAGAAAGCTTCTTTCCAGATTTCATCTGAGGATATTTCCTTTTTCACCATAGCCCTCTATGGGCTTCCAAATATCACTTTGCCAATTCCACAAGAACTGTCTTAGCGGAAGGCTTCTTTAGTGGAAAGGTGTAACTCTGTGAGGTGATTTCACGGAACACAAAGAAGTTTCTCAGAAAGCTTCTTTCTCTTTGTTATCGGAGGATATTTCTTTGGCCCTATAGTCCTCAAAGGGATACGAAGTATCTGTTCTCAGATTCCACAGAAATAAGGCTAGCAAAGAGATCCACGAAATACAGATGTAACTCTGTGAGTGGAAGTCACACATCACAGAGCAGTTTCTCAGAAAGCTTCTTTCCAGATTTCATCTGAGGATATTTTCTTTTTCACCATAGCCCTCTATGGGCTTCCAAATATCACTTTGCCAATACCACAAGAACTTTCTTAGCGAAAGGCTTCTTGAGGGGAAAGCTGTAACTCTGTGAGATGATTTCACAGATCACAAAGAAGTTTCTCAGAAAGCTTCTTTCTCTTTGTTATCGGAGGATATTTCCTTTGGCCCTATACTCTTCAAAGGTATCCGAAATATCTGTTCTCAGATTCCACAGAAATAAGGCTAGCAAAGAGATGCACGAAATACAGATGTAACTCTGTGAGATGAATTAACAGAACACTAAGCAGTTTCTCAGAAAGCTTCTTTCCAGATTTCATCTGAGGATATTTCCTTTTTCACCATAGCCCTCTATGGGCTTCCAAATATCACTTTGCGAATTCCACAAGAACTGTCTTAGCGAAAGGCTTCTTGAGGGGAAAGCTGTAACTCTGTGAGATGATTTCACAGAACACAAAGAAGTTTCTCAGAAAGCTTCTTTCTCTTTGTTATCGGAAGATATTTCCTTTGGCCCTATAGCCTTCAAAGGGATCCGAAATATCTGTTCTCAGATTCCAAAGAAATAAGGCTAGCAAAGAGATCCACGAAATACAGATGTAACTCTGTGAGATGAATTAACAGAACACTAAGCAGTTTCTCAGAAAGCTTCTTTCCAGATTTCATCTGAGGATATTTCCTTTTTCACCATAGCCCTCTATGGGCTTCCAAATATCACTTTGCCAATTCCACAAGAACTGTCTTAGCGAAAGGCTTCTTGAGGGGAAAGCTGTAACTCTGTGAGATGGTTTCACAGAACACAAAGAAGTTTCTCAGAAAGCTTCTTTCTCTTTGTTATCGGAGGATATTTCCTTTGGCCCTATAGTCTTCAAAGGGATCCGAAATATCTGTTCTCAGATTCCACAGAAATAAGGCTAGCAAAGAGATCCACGAAATACAGATGTAACTCTGTGAGTCGAAGTCACACATCACAGAGCAGTTCATCAGAAAGCTTCTTTCCAGATTTCATCTGAGGATATTTCCTTTTTCACCATAGCCCTCTATGGTCTTCCAAATATCACTTTGCCAATTCCACAAGAACTGTCTTAGCGAAAGGCTTCTTGAGGGGAAAGCTGTACCTCTGTGAGATGATTTCACAGAACACAAAGAAGTTTCTCAGAAAGCTTCTTTCTCATTGTTATCGGAGGATATTTCCTTTGGCCCTATAGTCTTCAAAGGGATCCGAAATATCTGTTCTCAGATTCCAAAGAAATAAGGCTAGTAAAGAGATGCACGAAATACAGATGTAACTCTGTGAGATGAATTAACAGAACACTAAGCAGTTTCTCAGAAAGCTTCTTTCCAGATTTCATCTGAGGATATTTCCTTTTTCACTATAGCCCTCTATGGGCTTCCAAATATCACTTTGCCAATTCCACAAGAACTGTCTTAGCCTAAGGCTTCTTGAGGGAAAAGCTGTAACTCTGTGAGATGATTTCACGGATCACAAAGAAGTTTCTCAGAAAGCTTCTTTCTGTTTGTTATCGGAGGATATTTCCTTTGGCCCTATAGTCTTCAAAGGGATCCGAAATATCTGTTCTCAGATTCCACAGAAATAAGGCTAGCAAAGAGATCCACGAAATACAGATGTAACTCCGTGAGATGAATTCACAGTACACTAAGCAGTTTCTCAGAAAGCTTCTTTCCAGATTTCATCTGAGGATATTTCCTTTTTCACCATCGCCCTCTATGGGATTCCAAATATCACTTTGCCAATTCCACAAGAACTGTCTTAGCGAAAGGCTTCTTTAGTGGAATGGTGTAACTCTGTGAGATGATTTCACGGAACACAAAGAAGTTTCTCAGAAAGCTTCTTTCTCTTTGTTATCGGAGGATATTTCTTTGGCCCTATAGTCTTCAAAGGGATCCGAAGTATCTGTTCTCAGATTCCACACAAATAAGGCTAGCAAAGAGATCCACGAAATACAGATATAACTCTGTGAGATGAAATAACAGAACACTTATCAGTTTCTCAGAAAGCTTCTTTCCAGATTTCATCTGAGGATATTTCCTTTTTCACCATAGCCCTCTATGGGCTTCCGAATATCACTTTGCCAATTCCACAAGAACTGTCTTAGCGAAAGGCTTCTTGAGGGGAAAGCTGTAACTCTGTGAGATGATTTCACAGATCACAAAGAAGTTTCTCAGAAAGCTTCTTACTCTTTGTTATCGGAGGATATTTCTTTGGCCCTATAGTCTTCAAAGGGATCCGAAATATCTTTTCTCAGATTCCACAGAAATTAGACTAGCAAAGAGATGCACGAAATACAGATGTAACTCTGTGAGATGAATTAACAGAACACTAAGCAGTTTCTCAGAAAGCTTCTTTCCAGATTTCATCTGAGGATATTTCCTTTTTCACCATAGACCTCTATGGGCTTCCAAATATCACTTTGTCAATTCCACAAGAACTGTCTTAGCGAAAGGCTTCTTGAGGGGAAAGCTGTAACTCTGTGAGATGATTTCACAGAACACAAAGAAGTTTCTCAGAAAGCTTCTGTTTGTTATCGGAGGATATTTCCTTTGGCCCTATAGTCTTCAAAGGGATCCGAAATATCTGTTCTCAGATTCCACAGAAATAAGGCTAGCAAAGAGATCCACGAAATACAGATGTAACTCTGTGAGTCGAAGTCACACATCACAGAGCAGTTTCTCAGAAAGCTTCTTTCCAGATTTCATCTGAGGATATTTCCTTTTTCACCATAGCCCTCTATGGGCTTCCAAATATCACTTTGCCAATTCCACAAGAACTGTCTTAGCGAAAGCCTTCTTGAGGGGAAAGCTGTAACTCTGTGAAATGATTTCACAGAACACAAAGAAGTTTCTCAGAAAGCTTCTTTCTCTTTGTTATTGGAGGATATTTCCTTTGGCCCTATAGCCTTCAAAGGGATCCGAAATATCTGTTCTCAGATTCCAAAGAAATAAGGCTAGCAAAGAGATCCACGAAATGCAGATGTAACTCTGTGAGATGAATTAACAGAACACTAAGCAGTTTCTCAGAAAGCTTCTTTCCAGATTTCATCTGAGGATATTTCCTTTTTCACCATAGCCCTCTATGGGCTTCCAAATATCACTTTGCCAATTCCACAAGAACTGTCTTAGCGAAAGACTTCTTGAGGGGAAAGCTGTAACTCTGTGAGATGATTTCACAGAACACAAAGAAGTTTCTCAGAAAGCTTCTGTTTGTTATCGGAGGATATTTCCTTTGGCCCTATAGTCTTCAAAGGGATCCGAAATATCTGTTCGCAGATTCCACAGAAATAAGGCTAGCAAAGAGATCCACGAAATACAGATGTAACTCTGTGAGTCGAAGTCACACATCACAGAGCAGTTCATCAGAATGCTTCTTTCCAGATTTCATCTGAGGATATTTCCTTTTTCACCGTAGCCCTCTATGGGCTTCCAAATATCACTTTGCCAATTCCACAAGAACTGTCTTTGCGAAAGGCTTCTTGAGGGGAAAGCTGTAACTCTGTGAGATGATTTCACGGATCACAAAGAAGTTTCTCAGAAAGCTTCTTTCTGTTTGTTATCGGAGGATATTTCCTTTGGCCCTATAGTCTTCAAAGGGATCCGAAATATCTGTTCTCAGATTCCACAGAAATAAGGCTAGCAAAGAGATCCACGAAATACAGATGTAACTCCGTGAGATGAATTAACAGAACACTAAGCAGTTTCTCAGAAAGCTTCTTTCCAGATTTCATCTGAGGATATTTCCTTTTTCACCATAGACCTCTATGGGCTTCCAAATATCACTTTGCCAATTCCACAAGAACTGTCTTAGCGAAAGGCTTCTTTAGTGTAAAGGTGTAACTCTGTGAGATGATTTCACGGAACACAAAGAAGTTTCTCAGAAAGCTTCTTTCTCTTTGTTATCGGAGGATATTTCTTTGGCCCTATAGTCTTCAAAGGGATCCGAAGTATCTGTTCTCAGATTCCACAGAAATAAGGCTAGCAAAGAGATCCACGAAATACAGATATAACTCTGTGAGATGAAATAACAGAACACTAAGCAGTTTCTCAGAAAGCTTCTTTCCAGATTTCATCTGAGGATATTTCCTTTTTCACCATAGCCCTCTATGGGCTTCCAAATATCACTTTGCCAATTCCACAAGAACTGTCTTAGCGAAAGGCTTCTTGAGGGGAAAGCTGTAACTCTGTGAGATGATTTCACGGAACACAAAGAAGTATCTCAGAAAGCTTCTTTCTCTTTGTTATGGGAGGATATTTCCTTTGGCCCTATAGTCTTCAAAGGGATCCGAAATATCTGTTCTCAGATTCCACAGAAATAAGGCTAGCAAAGAGATGCACGAAATACAGATGTAACTCTGTGAGATGAATTAACAGAACACTAAGCAGTTTCTCAGAAAGCTTCTTTCCAGTTTCATCTGAGGATCTTTCCTTTTTCACCATAGCCCTCTATGGACTTCCGAATATCACTTTGCCAATTCCACAAGAACTGTTTTAGCGAAAGGCTTCTTGAGGGGAAAGCTGTAACTCTGTGAGATGATTTCACAGAACACAAAGAAGTTTCTCAGAAAGCTTCTTTCTCTTTGTTATCAGAGGATATTTCCTTTGGCCCTATAGTCTTCAAAGGGATCCGAAATATCTGTTCTCAGATTCCACAGAAATAAGGCTAGCAAAGAGATCCAAGACATACAGATGTAACTCTGTGAGATGAATTAACAGAACACTAAGCAGTTTCTCAGAAAGCTTCTTTCCAGATTTCATCTGAGGATATTTCCTTTTTCACCATAGCCCTCTATGGGCTTCCAAATATCACTTTGCCAATTCCACAAGAACTGTCTTAGCGAAAGGCTTCTTGAGGGGAAAGCTGTAACTCTGTGAGATGATTTCACAGAACACAAAGAAGTTTCTCAGAAAGCTTCTTTCTCTTTGTTATCGGAGGATATTTCCTTTGGCCCTATAGTCTTCAAAGGGATCCGAAATATCTGTTCTCAGATTCCACAGAAATAAGGCTAGCAAAGAGATCCACGAAATACAGATGTAACTCTGTGAGTGGAAGTCACACATCACATAGCAGTTTCTCAGAAAGCTTCTTTCCAGATTTCATCTGAGGATATTTCCTTTTTCACCATAGCCCTCTATGGGCTTCCAAATATCACTTTGCCAATTCCACAAGAACTGTCTTAGCGGAAGGCTTCTTTAGTGGAAAGGTGTAACTCTGTGAGGTGATTTCACGGAACACAAAGAAGTTTCTCAGAAAGCTTCTTTCTCTTTGTTATCGGAGGATATTTCTTTGGCCCTATAGTCCTCAAAGGGATACGAAGTATCTGTTCTCAGATTCCACAGAAATAAGGCTAGCAAAGAGATCCACGAAATACAGATGTAACTCTGTGAGTGGAAGTCACACATCACAGAGCAGTTTCTCAGAAAGCTTCTTTCCAGATTTCATCTGAGGATATTTTCTTTTTCACCATAGCCCTCTATGGGCTTCCAAATATCACTTTGCCAATACCACAAGAACTTTCTTAGCGAAAGCCTTCTTGAGGGGAAAGCTGTAACTCTGTGAGATGATTTCACAGATCACAAAGAAGTTTCTCAGAAAGCTTCTTTCTCTTTGTTATCGGAGGATATTTCCTTTGGCCCTATACTCTTCAAAGGTATCCGAAATATCTGTTCTCAGATTCCACAGAAATAAGGCTAGCAAAGAGATGCACGAAATACAGATGTAACTCTGTGAGATGAATTAACAGAACACTAAGCAGTTTCTCAGAAAGCTTCTTTCCAGATTTCATCTGAGGATATTTCCTTTTTCACCATAGCCCTCTACGGGCTTCCAAATATCACTTTGCCAATTCCACAAGAACTGTCTTAGCGAAAGGCTTCTTGAGGGGAAAGCTGTAACTCTGTGAGATGATTTCACAGAACACAAAGAAGTTTCTCAGAAAGCTTCTTTCTCTTTGTTATCGGAAGATATTTCCTTTGGCCCTATAGCCTTCAAAGGGATCCGAAATATGTGTTCTCAGATTCCAAAGAAATAAGGCTAGCAAAGAGATCCACGAAATACAGATGTAACTCTGTGAGTGGAAGTCACACATCACATAGCAGTTTCTCAGAAAGCTTCTTTCCAGATTTCATCTGAGGATATTTCCTTTTTCACCATAGCCCTCTATGGGCTTCCAAATATCACTTTGCCAATTCCACAAGAACTGTCTTAGCGGAAGGCTTCTTTAGTGGAAAGGTGTAGCTCTGTGAGGTGATTTCACGGAACACAAAGAAGTTTCTCAGAAAGCTTCTTTCTCTTTGTTATCGGAGGATATTTCTTTGGCCCTATAGTCCTCAAAGGGATACGAAGTATCTGTTCTCAGATTCCACAGAAATAAGGCTAGCAAAGAGATCCACGAAATACAGATGTAACTCTGTGAGTGGAAGTCACACATCACAGAGCAGTTTCTCAGAAAGCTTCTTTCCAGATTTCATCTGAGGATATTTTCTTTTTCACCATAGCCCTCTATGGGCTTCCAAATATCACTTTGCCAATACCACAAGAACTTTCTTAGCGAAAGGCTTCTTGAGGGGAAAGCTGTAACTCTGTGAGATGATTTCACAGATCACAAAGAAGTTTCTCAGAAAGCTTCTTTCTCTTTGTTATCGGAGGATATTTCCTTTGGCCCTATACTCTTCAAAGGTATCCGAAATATCTGTTCTCAGATTCAACAGAAATAAGGCTAGCAAAGAGATGCACGAAATACAGATGTAACTCTGTGAGATGAATTAACAGAACACTAAGCAGTTTCTCAGAAAGCTTCTTTCCAGATTTCATCTGAGGATATTTCCTTTTTCACCATAGCCCTCTATGGGCTTCCAAATATCACTTTGCGAATTCCACAAGAACTGTCTTAGCGAAAGGCTTCTTGAGGGGAAAGCTGTAACTCTGTGAGATGATTTCACAGAACACAAAGAAGTTTCTCAGAAAGCTTCTTTCTCTTTGTTATCGGAAGATATTTCCTTTGGCCCTATAGCCTTCAAAGGGATCCGAAATATCTGTTCTCAGATTCCAAAGAAATAAGGCTAGCAAAGAGATCCACGAAATACAGATGTAACTCTGTGAGATGAATTAACAGAACACTAAGCAGTTTCTCAGAAAGCTTCTTTCCAGATTTCATCTGAGGATATTTCCTTTTTCACCATAGCCCTCTATGGGCTTCCAAATATCACTTTGCCAATTCCACAAGAACTGTCTTAGCGAAAGGCTTCTTGAGGGGAAAGCTGTAACTCTGTGAGATGGTTTCACAGAACACAAAGAAGTTTCTCAGAAACCTTCTTTCTCTTTGTTATCGGAGGATATTTCCTTTGGCCCTATAGTCTTCAAAGGGATCCGAAATATCTGTTCTCAGATTCCACAGAAATAAGGCTAGCAAAGAGATCCACGAAATACAGATGTAACTCTGTGAGTCGAAGTCACACATCACAGAGCAGTTCATCAGAAAGCTTCTTTCCAGATTTCATCTGAGGATATTTCCTTTTTCACCATAGCCCTCTATGGTCTTCCAAATATCACTTTGCCAATTCCACAAGAACTGTCTTAGCGAAAGGCTTCTTGAGGGGAAAGCTGTACCTCTGTGAGATGATTTCACAGAACACAAAGAAGTTTCTCAGAAAGCTTCTTTCTCATTGTTATCGGAGGATATTTCCTTTGGCCCTATAGTCTTCAAAGGGATCCGAAATATCTGTTCTCAGATTCCAAAGAAATAAGGCTAGTAAAGAGATGCACGAAATACAGATGTAACTCTGTGAGATGAATTAACAGAACACTAAGCAGTTTCTCAGAAAGCTTCTTTCCAGATTTCATCTGAGGATATTTCCTTTTTCACTATAGCCCTCTATGGGCTTCCAAATATCACTTTGCCAATTCCACAAGAACTGTCTTAGCCTAAGGCTTCTTGAGGGGAAAGCTGTAACTCTGTGAGATGATTTCACGGATCACAAAGAAGTTTCTCAGAAAGCTTCTTTCTGTTTGTTATCGGAGGATATTTCCTTTGGCCCTATAGTCTTCAAAGGGATCCGAAATATCTGTTCTCAGATTCCACAGAAATAAGGCTAGCAAAGAGATCCACGAAATACAGATGTAACTCCGTGAGATGAATTCACAGTACACTAAGCAGTTTCTCAGAAAGCTTCTTTCCAGATTTCATCTGAGGATATTTCCTTTTTCACCATCGCCCTCTATGGGATTCCAAATATCACTTTGCCAATTCCACAAGAACTGTCTTAGCGAAAGGCTTCTTTAGTGGAATGGTGTAACTCTGTGAGATGATTTCACGGAACACAAAGAAGTTTCTCAGAAAGCTTCTTTCTCTTTGTTATCGGAGGATATTTCTTTGGCCCTATAGTCTTCAAAGGGATCCGAAGTATCTGTTCTCAGATTCCACACAAATAAGGCTAGCAAGGAGATCCACGAAATACAGATATAACTCTGTGAGATGAAATAACAGAACACTTATCAGTTTCTCAGAAAGCTTCTTTCCAGATTTCATCTGAGGATATTTCCTTTTTCACCATAGCCCTCTATGGGCTTCCGAATATCACTTTGCCAATTCCACAAGAACTGTCTTAGCGAAAGGCTTCTTGAGGGGAAAGCTGTAACTCTGTGAGATGATTTCACAGATCACAAAGAAGTTTCTCAGAAAGCTTCTTACTCTTTGTTATCGGAGGATATTTCTTTGGCCCTATAGTCTTCAAAGGGATCCGAAATATCTTTTCTCAGATTCCACAGAAATAAGGCTAGCAAAGAGATGCACGAAATACAGATGTAACTCTGTGAGATGAATTAACAGAACACTAAGCAGTTTCTCAGAAAGCTTCTTTCCAGATTTCATCTGAGGATATTTCCTTTTTCACCATAGCCCTCTATGGGCTTCCAAATATCACTTTGCCAATTCCACAAGAACTGTCTTAGTGAAAGGCTTCTTGAGGGGAAAGCTGTAACTCTGTGAGATGATTTCACAAAACACAAAGAAGTTTCTCAGTAAGCTTCTTTCTCTTTGTTATCGGAGGATATTTCCTTTGGTCCTATAGTCTTCAAAGGGATCCGAAATATCTGTTCTCAGATTCCACAGAAATAAGGCTAGCAAAGAGATGCACGAAATACAGATGAAACTCTGTGAGATGAATTAACAGAACACTAAGCAGTTTCTCAAAAAGCTTCTTTCCAGATTTCATCTGAGGATATTTCCTTTTTCACCATAGACCTCTAGGGGCTTTCAAATATCACTTTGCCAATTCCACAAGAACTGTCTTAGCGAAAGGCTTCTTGAGGCGAAAGCTGTAACTCTGTGAGATGATTTCACAGAACACAAAGAAGTTTCTCAGAAAGCTTCTTTCTCTTTGTTATCGGAGGATATTTCCTTTGGCCCTATAGTCATCAAAGGGATCCGAAATATATGTTCTCAGATTCCACAGAAATATGGCTAGCAAAGAGATCCACGAAATACAGATGTAACTCTCTGAGTGGAAGTCACACATCACAGAGCAGTTTCTCAGAAAGCTTCTTTCCAGATTTCATCTGAGGATATTTTCTTTTTCACCATAGCCCTCTATGGGCTTCCAAATATCACTTTGCCAATACCACAAGAACTGTCTTAGCGAAAGCCTTCTTGAGGGGAAAGCTGTAACTCTGTGAGATGATTTCACAGATCACAAAGATGTTTCTCAGAAAGCTTCTTTCTCTTTGTTATCGGAGGATATTTCCTTTGGCCCTATAGTCTTCAAAGGGATCCGAAATATCTGTTCTCAGATTCCACAGAAATAAGGCTAGCAAAGAGATGCACGAAATACAGATGTAACTCCGTGAGATGAATTAACAGAACACTAAGCAGTTTCTCAGAAAGCTTCTTTCCAGATTTCATCTGAGGATATTTCCTTTTTCATCATAGCCCTCTATGGGCTTGCAAATATCACTTTGCCAATTCCACAAGAACTGTCTTAGCGAAAGGCTTCTTGAGGGGAAAGCTGTAACTCTGTGAGATGATTTCACAGAACACAAAGAAGTTTCTCAGAAAGCTTCTTTCTCTTTGTTATCGGAGGATATTTCCTTTGGCCCTATAGTCTTCAAAGGGATCCGAAATATCTGTTCTCAGATTCCACAGAAATAAGGCTAGCAAAGAGATCCACGAAATACAGATGTAACTCTGTGAGTCGAAGTCACACATCACAGAGCAGTTTCTCAGAAAGCTTCTTTCCAGATTTCATCTGAGGATATTTCCTTTTTCACCATAGCCCCCTATGGGCTTCCAAATATCACTTTGCAAATTCCTAAAGAACTGTCTTAGCGAAAGGCTTCTTGAGTTGAAAGCTGTAACTCTGTGAGATGATATCACGGAACACAAAGAAGTATCTCAGAAAGCTTCTTTCTCTTTGTTATCGGAGGATATTTCCTTGGCCCTATAGTCTTCAAAGGGAACCGAAATATCTTTTCTCAGATTCCACAGAAATAAGGCTAGCAAAGAGACGCACAAAATACAGATGTAACTCTGTGAGATGAATTAACAGAACACTAAGCAGTTTCTCAGAAAGCTTCTTTCCAGATTTCATCTGAGGATATTTCCTTTTCCACCATAGCCCTCTATGGGCTTCCAAATATCACTTTGCCAATTCCACAAGAACTGTCTTAGCGAAAGGCTTCTTGAGGGGAAAGCTGTAACTCTGTGAGATGATTTCACGGAACACAAACAAGTTTCTCGGTAAGCTTCTTTCTCTTTGTAATCGGAGGATATTTCCTTTGGCCCTATAGTCTTCAAAGGGATCCGAAATATCTGTTCTCAGATTCCACAGAAATAAGGCTAGCAAAGAGATGCACGAAATACACATGTAACTCTGTGAGATGAATTAACAGAACACTAAGCAGTTTCTCAGAAAGCTTCTTTCCAGATTTCATCTGAGGAGATTTCCTTTTTCACCATATCCCTCTATGGGCTTCCAAATATCACTTTGCCAATTCCACAAGAACTGTCTTAGCGAAAGGCTTCTTGAGGGGAAAGCTGTAACTCTGTGAAATGATTTCACAGAACACAAAGAAGTTTCTCAGAAAGCTTCTTTCTCTTTGTTATCGGAGGATATTTCCTTTGGCCCTATAGCCTTCAAAGGGATCCGAAATATCTGTTCTCAGATTCCAAAGAAATAAGGCTAGCAAAGAGATCCACGAAATACAGATGTAACTCTGTGAGATGAATTAACAGAACACTAAGCAGTTTCTCAGAAAGCTTCTTTCCAGATTTCATCTGAGGATATTTCCTTTTTCACCATAGCCCTCTATGGGCTTCCAAATATCACTTTGCCAATTCCACAAGAACTGTCTTAGCGAAAGGCTTCTTGAGGGGAAAGCTGTAACTCTGTGAGATGATTTCACAGAACACAAAGTAGTTTCTCAGAAAGCTTCTGTTTGTTATCGGAGGATATTTCCTTTGGCCCTATAGTCTTCAAAGGGATCCGAAATATCTGTTCGCAGATTCCACAGAAATAAGGCTAGCAAAGAGATCCACGAAATACAGATGTAACTCTGTGAGTCGAAGTCACACATCACAGAGCAGTTCATCAGAATGCTTCTTTCCAGATTTCATCTGAGGATATTTCCTTTTTCACCATAGCCCTCTATGGGCTTCCGAATATCACTTTGCCAATTCCACAAGAACTGTCTTAGCGAAAGGCTTCTTGAGGAGAAAGCTGTAACTCTGTGAGATGATTTCACAGATCACAAAGAAGTTTCTCAGAAAGCTTCTTACTCTTTGTTATCGGAGGATATTTCTTTGGCCCTATAGTCTTCAGAGGGATCCGAAATATCTTTTCTCAGATTCCACAGAAATAAGGCTAGCAAAGAGATGCACGAAATACAGATGTAACTCTGTGAGATGAATTAACAGAACACTAAGCAGTTTCTCAGAAAGCTTCTTTCCAGATTTCATCTGAGGATATTTCCTTTTTCACCATAGCCCTCTATGGGCTTCCAAATATCACTTTGCCAATCCCACACGAACTGTCTTAGTGAAAGGCTTCTTGAGGGGAAAGCTGTAACTCTGTGAGATGATTTCACAAAACACAAAGAAGTTTCTCAGTAAGCTTCTTTCTCTTTGTTATCGGAGGATATTTCCTTTGTTCCTATAGTCTTCAAAGGGATCCGAAATATCTGTTCTCAGATTCCACAGAAATAAGGCTAGCAAAGAGATGCACGAAATACAGATGAAACTCTGTGAGATGAATTAACAGAACACTAAGCAGTTTCTCAAAAAGCTTCTTTCCAGATTTCATCTGAGGATATTTCCTTTTTCACCATAGACCTCTAGGGGCTTTCAAATATCACTTTGCCAATTCCACAAGAACTGTCTTAGCGAAAGGCTTCTTGAGGCGAAAGCTGTAACTCTGTGAGATGATTTCACAGAACACAAAGAAGTTTCTCAGAAAGCTTCTTTCTCTTTGTTATCGGAGGATATTTCCTTTGGCCCTATAGTCTTCAAAGGGATCCGAAATATATGTTCTCAGATTCCACTGAAATAAGGCTAGCAAAGAGATCCACGAAATACAGATGAAACTCTGTGAGTGGAAGTCACACATCACAGAGCAGTTTCTCAGAAAGCTTCTTTCCAGATTTCATCTGAGGATATTTTCTTTTTCACCATAGCCCTCTATGGGCTTCAAAATATCACTTTGCCAATACCACAAGAACTGTCTTAGCGAAAGGCTTCTTGAGGGGAAAGCTGTAACTCTGTGAGATGATTTCACAGATCACAAAGAAGTTTCTCAGAAAGCTTCTTTCTCTTTGTTATCGGAGGATATTTTCTTTGGCCCTATAGTCTTCAAAGGGATCCGAAATATCTGTTCTCAGATTCCACAGAAATAAGGCTAGCAAAGAGATGCACGAAATACAGATGTAACTCTGTGAGATGAATTAACGGAACACTAAGCAGTTTCTCAGAAAGCTTCTTTCCAGATTTCATCTGAGGATATTTCCTTTTTCACCATAGCCCTCTATGGGCTTCCAAATATCACTTTGCCAATTCCACAAGAACTGTGTTAGCGAAAGGCTTCTTGAGGGGAAAGCTGTAACTCTGTGAGATGATTTCACAGAACACAAAGAAGTTTCTCAGAAAGCTTCTTTGTCTTTGTTATCGGAAGATATTTCCTTTGGCCCTATAGCCTTCAAAGGGATCGGAAATATCTGTTCTCAGATTCCAAAGAAATAAGGCTAGCAAAGAGATCCACGAAATACAGATGTAACTCTGTGAGATGAATTAACAGAACACTAAGCAGTTTCTCAGAAAGCTTCTTTCCAGATTTCATCTGAGGATATTTCCTTTTTCACCATAGCCCTCTATGGGCTTCCAAATATCACTTTGCCAATTCCACAAGAACTGTCTTAGCGAAAGGCTTCTTGAGGGGAAAGCTGTAACTCTGTGAGATGATTTCACAGAACACAAAGAAGTTTCTCAGAAAGCTTCTTTCTCTTTGTTATCGGAGGATATTTCCTTTGGCCCTATAGTCTTCAAAGGGATCCGAAATATCTGTTCTCAGATTCCACAGAAATAAGGCTAGCAAAGAGATCCACGAAATACAGATGTAACTCTGTGAGTCGAAGTCACACATCACAGAGCAGTTCATCAGAAAGCTTCTTTCCAGATTTCATCTGAGGATATTTCCTTTTTCACCATAGCCCTCTATGGTCTTCGAAATATCACTTTGCCAATTCCACAAGAACTGTCTTAGCGAAAGGCTTCTTGAGGGGAAAGCTGTACCTCTGTGAGATGATTTCACAGAACACAAAGAAGTTTCTCAGAAAGCTTCTTCCTCATTGTTATCGGAGGATATTTCCTTTGGCCCTATAGTCTTCAAAGGGATCCGAAATATCTGTTCTCAGATTCCAAAGAAATAAGGCTAGCAAAGAGATGCACGAAATACAGATGTAACTCTGTGAGATGAATTAACAGAACACTAAGCAGTTTCTCAGAAAGCTTCTTTCCAGATTTCATCTGAGGATATTTCCTTTTTCACCATAGCCCTCTATGGGCTTCCAAATATCACTTTGCCAATTCCACAAGAACTGTCTTAGCGAAAGGCTTCTTGAGGGGAAAGCTGTAACTCTGTGAGATGATTTCACGGATCACAAAGAAGTTTCTCAGAAAGCTTCTTTCTGTTTGTTATCGGAGGATATTTCCTTTGGCCCTATAGTCTTCAAAGGGATCCGAAATATCTGTTCTCAGATTCCACAGAAATAAGGCTAGCAAAGAGATCCACGACATACAGATGTAACTCCGTGAGATGAATTAACAGTACACTAAGCAGTTTCTCAGAAAGCTTCTTTCCAGATTTCATCTGAGGATATTTCCTTTTTCACCATCGCCCTCTATGGGCTTCCAAATATCACCTTGCCAATTCCACAAGAACTGTCTTAGCGAAAGGCTTCTTTAGTGGAATGGTGTAACTCTGTGAGATGATTTCACGGAACACAAAGAAGTTTCTCAGAAAGCTTCTTTCTCTTTGTTATCGGAGGATATTTCCTTTGGCCCTATAGTCTTCAAAGGGATCCGAAGTATCTGTTCTCAGATTCCACACAAATAAGGCTAGCAAAGAGATCCACGAAATACAGATATAACTCTGTGAGATGAAATAACAGAACACTTATCAGTTTCTCAGAAAGCTTCTTTCCAGATTTCATCTGAGGATATTTCCTTTTTCACCATAGCCCTCTATGGGCTTCCAAATATCACTTTGCCAATTCCACAAGAACTGTCTTAGCGAAAGGCTTCTTGAGTGGAAAGCTGTAACTCTGTGAGATGATTTCACGGAACACAAAGAAGTATCTCAGAAAGCTTCTTTCTCTTTGTTATGGGAGGATATTTCCTTTGGCCCTATAGTCTTCAAAGGGATCCGAAATATCTGTTCTCAGATTCCACAGAAATAAGGCTAGCAAAGAGATGCACGAAATACAGATGTAACTCTGTGAGATGAATTAACAGAACACTAAGCAGTTTCTCAGAAAGCTTCTTTCCAGATTTCATCTGAGGATATTTCCTTTTTCACCATAGCCCTCTATGGACTTCCGAATATCACTTTGCCAATTCCACAAGAACTGTCTTAGCGAAAGGCTTCTTGAGGGGAAAGCTGTAACTCTGTGAGATGATTTCACAGATCACAAAGAAGTTTCTCAGAAAGCTTCTTTCTGTTTGTTATCGGAGGATATTTCCTTTGGCCCTATAGTCTTCAAAGGGATCCGAAATATCTGTTCTCAGATTCCACAGAAATAAGGCTAGCAAAGAGATCCACGAAATACAGATGTAACTCTGTGAGATGAATTAACAGAACACTAAGCAGTTTCTCAGAAAGCTTCTTTCCAGATTTCATCTGAGGATATTTCCTTTTTCACCATAGCCCTCTATGGGCTTCCAAATATCACTTTGCCAATTCCACAAGAACTGTCTTAGCGAAAGGCTTCTTGAGGGGAAAGCTGTAACTCTGTGAGATGATTTCACGGAACACAAAGAAGTTTCTCAGAAAGCTTCTTTCTGTTTGTTATCGGAGGATATTTCCTTTGGCCCTATAGTCTTCAAAGGGATCCGAAATATCGGTTCTCAGATTCCACAGAAATAAGGCTAGCAAAGAGATCCACGAAATACAGCTGTAACTCTGTGAGTGGAAGTCACACATCACATAGCAGTTTCTCAGAAAGCTTCTTTCCAGATTTCATCTGAGGATATTTCCTTTTTCACCATAGCCCTCTTTGGGCTTCCAAATATCATTTTGCCAATGCCACAAGAAGTGTCTTAGCGAAAGGCTTCTTGAGGGGAAAGCTGTAACTCTGTGAGATGATTTCACAGATCACAAAGAAGTTTCTCAGAAAGCTTCTTACTCTTTGTTATCGGAGGATATTTCTTTGGCCCTATAGTCTTCAAAGGGATTCGACATATCTTTTCTCAGATTCCACAGAAATAAGGCTAGCAAAGAGATGCACGAAATACAGATGTAACTCTGTGAGATGAATTAACAGAACACTAAGCAGTTTCTCAGAAAGCTTCTTTCCAGATTTCATCTGAGGATATTTCCTTTTTCACCATAGCCCTCTATGGGCTTCCAAATATCACTTTGCCAATTCCACAAGAACTGTCTTAGCGAAAGGCTTCTTGAGGGGAAAGCTGTAACTCTGTGAGATGATTTCACAAAACACAAAGAAGTTTCTCAGTAAGCTTCTTTCTCTTTGTTATCGGAGGATATTTCCTTTGGTCCTATAGTCTTCAAAGGGATCCGAAATATCTGTTCTCAGATTCCACAGAAATAAGGCTAGCAAAGAGATGCACGAAATACAGATGAAACTCTGTGAGATGAATTAACAGAACACTAAGCAGTTTCTCAAAAATCTTCTTTCCAGATTTCATCTGAGGATATTTCCTTTTTCACCATAGACCTCTAGGGGCTTTCAAATATCACTTTGCCAATTCCACAAGAACTGTCTTAGCGAAAGGCTTCTTGAGGCGAAAGCTGTAACTCTGTGAGATGATTTCACAGAACACAAAGAAGTTTCTCAGAAAGCTTCTTTCTCTTTGTTATCCGAGGATATTTCCTTTGGCCCTATAGCCTTCAAAGGGATCCGAAATATCTGTTCTCAGATTCCAAAGAAATAAGGCTAGCAAAGAGATCCACGAAATACAGATGTAACTCTGTGAGATGAATTAACAGAACACTAAGCAGTTTCTCAGAAAGCTTCTTTCCAGATTTCATCTGAGGATATTTCCTTTTTCACCATAGCCCTCTATGGGCTTCCAAATATCACTTTGCCAATTCCACAAGAACTGTCTTAGCGAAAGGCTTCTTGAGGGGAAAGCTGTAACTCTGTGAGATGATTTCACAGAACACAAAGAAGTTTCTCAGAAAGCTTCTTTCTGTTTGTTATCGGAGGATATTTCCTTTGGCCCTATAGTCTTCAAAGGGATCCGAAATATCTGTTCTCAGATTCCACAGAAATAAGGCTAGCAAAGAGATCCACGAAATACAGATGTAACTCTGTGAGTCGAAGTCACACATCACAGAGCAGTTCATCAGAAAGCTTCTTTCCAGATTTCATCTGAGGATATTTCCTTTTTCACCATAGCCCTCTATGGGCTTCCAAATATCACTTTGCAAATTCCACAAGAACTGTCTTAGCGAAAGGCTTCTTGAGGGGAAAGCTGTAACTCTGTGAGATGATTTCACAAAACACAAAGAAGTTTCTCAGTAAGTTTCTTTCTCTTTGTTATCGGAGGATATTTCCTTTGGCCCTATAGTCTTCAAAGGGATCCGAAATATCTGTTCTCAGATTCCACAGAAATAAGGCTAGCGAAGAGATGCAGGAAATACAGATGTAACTCCGTGAGATGAATTAACAGAACACTAAGCAGTTTCTCAGAAAGCTTCTTTCCAGATTTCATCTGAGGATATTTCCTTTTTCACCATAGCCCTCTAGGGGCTTCCAAATATCACTTTGCCAATTCCACAAGAACTGTCTTAACGAAAGGCTTCTTGAGGGGAAATCTGTAACTCTGTGAGATGATTTCACAGAACACAAAGAAGTTTCTCAGAAAGCTTCTTTCTCTTTGTTATCGGAGGATATTTTCTTTGGCCCTATAGTCTTCAAAGGGATCCGAAATATCTGTTCTCAGATTCCACAGAAATAAGGCTAGCAAAGAGATGCACGAAATACAGATGTAACTCTGTGAGATGAATTAACAGAACACTAAGCAGTTTCTCAGAAAGCTTCTTTCCAGATTTCATCTGAGGATATTTCCTTTTTCACCATAGCCCTCTATGGGCTTCCAAATATCACTTTGCCAATTCCACAAGAACTGTGTTAGCGAAAGGCTTCTTGAGGGGAAAGCTGTAACTCTGTGAGATGATTTCACAGAACACAAAGAAGTTTCTCAGAAAGCTTCTTTGTCTTTGTTATCGGAAGATATTTCCTTTGGCCCTATAGCCTTCAAAGGGATCGGAAATATCTGTTCTCAGATTCCAAAGAAATAAGGCTAGCAAAGAGATCCACGAAATACAGATGTAACTCTGTGAGATGAATTAACAGAACACTAAGCAGTTTCTCAGAAAGCTTCTTTCCAGATTTCATCTGAGGATATTTCCTTTTTCACCATAGCCCTCTATGGGCTTCCAAATATCACTTTGCCAATTCCACAAGAACTGTCTTAGCGAAAGGCTTCTTGAGGGGAAAGCTGTAACTCTGTGAGATGATTTCACAGAACACAAAGAAGTTTCTCAGAAAGCTTCTTTCTCTTTGTTATCGGAGGATATTTCCTTTGGCCCTATAGTCTTCAAAGGGATCCGAAATATCTGTTCTCAGATTCCACAGAAATAAGGCTAGCAAAGAGATCCACGAAATACAGATGTAACTCTGTGAGTCGAAGTCACACATCACAGAGCAGTTCATCAGAAAGCTTCTTTCCAGATTTCATCTGAGGATATTTCCTTTTTCACCATAGCCCTCTATGGTCTTCGAAATATCACTTTGCCAATTCCACAAGAACTGTCTTAGCGAAAGGCTTCTTGAGGGGAAAGCTGTACCTCTGTGAGATGATTTCACAGAACACAAAGAAGTTTCTCAGAAAGCTTCTTTCTCATTGTTATCGGAGGATATTTCCCTTGGCCCTATAGTCTTCAAAGGGATCCGAAATATCTGTTCTCAGATTCCAAAGAAATAAGGCTAGCAAAGAGATGCACGAAATACAGATGTAACTCTGTGAGATGAATTAACAGAACACTAAGCAGTTTCTCAGAAAGCTTCTTTCCAAATTTCATCTGAGGATATTTCCTTTTTCACCATAGCCCTCTATGGGCTTCCAAATATCACTTTGCCAATTCCACAAGAACTGTCTTAGCGAAAGGCTTCTTGAGGGGAAAGCTGTAACTCTGTGAGATGATTTCACGGATCACAAAGAAGTTTCTCAGAAAGCTTCTTTCTGTTTGTTATCGGAGGATATTTCCTTTGGCCCTATAGTCTTCAAAGGGATCCGAAATATCTGTTCTCAGATTCCACAGAAATAAGGCTAGCAAAGAGATCCACGACATACAGATGTAACTCCGTGAGATGAATTAACAGTACACTAAGCAGTTTCTCAGAAAGCTTCTTTCCAGATTTCATCTGAGGATATTTCCTTTTTCACCATAGCCCTCTATGGGCTTCCAAATATCACCTTGCCAATTCCACAAGAACTGTCTTAGCGAAAGGCTTCTTTAGTGGAATGGTGTAACTCTGTGAGATGATTTCACGGAACACAAAGAAGTTTCTCAGAAAGCTTCTTTCTCTTTGTTATCGGAGGATATTTCCTTTGGCCCTATAGTCTTCAAAGGGATCCGAAGTATCTGTTCTCAGATTCCACACAAATAAGGCTAGCAAAGAGATCCACCAAATACAGATATAACTCTGTGAGATGAAATAACAGAACACTTATCAGTTTCTCAGAAAGCTTCTTTCCAGATTTCATCTGAGGATATTTCCTTTTTCACCATAGCCCTCTATGGGCTTCCAAATATCACTTTGCCAATTCCACAAGAACTGTCTTAGCGAAAGGCTTCTTGAGTGGAAAGCTGTAACTCTGTGAGATGATTTCACGGAACACAAAGAAGTATCTCAGAAAGCTTCTTTCTCTTTGTTATGGGAGGATATTTCCTTTGGCCCTATAGTCTTCAAAGGGATCCGAAATATCTGTTCTCAGATTCCACAGAAATAAGGCTAGCAAAGAGATGCACGAAATACAGATGTAACTCTGTGAGATGAATTAACAGAACACTAAGCAGTTTCTCAGAAAGCTTCTTTCCAGATTTCATCTGAGGATATTTCCTTTTTCACCATAGCCCTCTATGGACTTCCGAATATCACTTTGCCAATTCCACAAGAACTGTCTTAGCGAAAGGCTTCTTGAGGGGAAAGCTGTAACTCTGTGAGATGATTTCACAGATCACAAAGAAGTTTCTCAGAAAGCTTCTTTCTGTTTGTTATCGGAGGATATTTCCTTTGGCCCTATAGTCTTCAAAGGGATCCGAAATATCTGTTCTCAGATTCCACAGAAATAAGGCTAGCAAAGAGATCCACGAAATACAGATGTAACTCTGTGAGATGAATTAACAGAACACTAAGCAGTTTCTCAGAAAGCTTCTTTCCAGATTTCATCTGAGGATATTTCCTTTTTCACCATAGCCCTCTATGGGCTTCCAAATATCACTTTGCCAATTCCACAAGAACTGTCTTAGCGAAAGGCTTCTTGAGGGGAAAGCTGTAACTCTGTGAGATGATTTCACGGAACACAAAGAAGTTTCTCAGAAAGCTTCTTTCTCTTTGTTATCGGAGGATATTTCCTTTGGCCCTATAGTCTTCAAAGGGATCCGAAATATCGGTTCTCAGATTCCACAGAAATAAGGCTAGCAAAGAGATCCACGAAATACAGCTGTAACTCTGTGAGTGGAAGTCACACATCACATAGCAGTTTCTCAGAAAGCTTCTTTCCAGATTTCATCTGAGGATATTTCCTTTTTCACCATAGCCCTCTTTGGGCTTCCAAATATCATTTTGCCAATGCCACAAGAAGTGTCTTAGCGAAAGGCTTCTTGAGGGGAAAGCTGTAACTCTGTGAGATGATTTCACAGATCACAAAGAAGTTTCTCAGAAAGCTTCTTACTCTTTGTTATCGGAGGATATTTCTTTGGCCCTATAGTCTTCAAAGGGATTAGACATATCTTTTCTCAGATTCCACAGAAATAAGGCTAGCAAAGAGATGCACGAAATACAGATGTAACTCTGTGAGATGAATTAACAGAACACTAAGCAGTTTCTCAGAAAGCTTCTTTCCAGATTTCATCTGAGGATATTTCCTTTTTCACCATAGCCCTCTATGGGCTTCCAAATATCACTTTGCCAATTCCACAAGAACTGTCTTAGCGAAAGGCTTCTTGAGGGGAAAGCTGTAACTCTGTGAGATGATTTCACAAAACACAAAGAAGTTTCTCAGTAAGCTTCTTTCTCTTTGTTATCGGAGGATATTTCCTTTGGTCCTATAGTCTTCAAAGGGATCCGAAATATCTGTTCTCAGATTCCACAGAAATAAGGCTAGCAAAGAGATGCACGAAATACAGATGAAACTCTGTGAGATGAATTAACAGAACACTAAGCAGTTTCTCAAAAATCTTCTTTCCAGATTTCATCTGAGGATATTTCCTTTTTCACCATAGACCTCTAGGGGCTTTCAAATATCACTTTGCCAATTCCACAAGAACTGTCTTAGCGAAAGGCTTCTTGAGGGGAAAGCTGTAACTCTGTGAGATGATTTCACAGAACACAAAGAAGTTTCTCAGAAAGCTTCTTTCTCTTTGTTATCCGAGGATATTTCCTTTGGCCCTATAGCCTTCAAAGGGATCCGAAATATCTGTTCTCAGATTCCAAAGAAATAAGGCTAGCAAAGAGATCCACGAAATACAGATGTAACTCTGTGAGATGAATTAACAGAACACTAAGCAGTTTCTCAGAAAGCTTCTTTCCAGATTTCATCTGAGGATATTTCCTTTTTCACCATAGCCCTCCATGGGCTTCCAAATATCACTTTGCCAATTCCACAAGAACTGTCTTAGCGAAAGGCTTCTTGAGGGGAAAGCTGTAACTCTGTGAGATGATTTCACAGAACACAAAGAAGTTTCTCAGAAAGCTTCTTTCTGTTTGTTATCGGAGGATATTTCCTTTGGCCCTATAGTCTTCAAAGGGATCCGAAATATCTGTTCTCAGATTCCACAGAAATAAGGCTAGCAAAGAGATCCACGAAATACAGATGTAACTCTGTGAGTCGAAGTCACACATCACAGAGCAGTTCATCAGAAAGCTTCTTTCCAGATTTCATCTGAGGATATTTCCTTTTTCACCATAGCCCTCTATGGGCTTCCAAATATCACTTTGCAAATTCCACAAGAACTGTCTTAGCGAAAGGCTTCTTGAGGGGAAAGCTGTAACTCTGTGAGATGATTTCACAAAACACAAAGAAGTTTCTCAGTAAGTTTCTTTCTCTTTGTTATCGGAGGATATTTCCTTTGGCCCTATAGTCTTCAAAGGGATCCGAAATATCTGTTCTCAGATTCCACAGAAATAAGGCTAGCGAAGAGATGCAGGAAATACAGATGTAACTCCGTGAGATGAATTAACAGAAAACTAAGCAGTTTCTCAGAAAGCTTCTTTCCAGATTTCATCTGAGGATATTTCCTTTTTCACCATAGCCCTCTAGGGGCTTCCAAATATCACTTTGCCAATTCCACAAGAACTGTCTTAACGAAAGGCTTCTTGAGGGGAAATCTGTAACTCTGTGAGATGATTTCACAAAACACAAAGAAGTTTCTCAGAAAGCTTCTTTCTCTTTGTTATTGGAGGATATTTCCTTTGAACCTATAGTCTTCAAAGGGATCCGAAATATCTGTTCTCAGATTCCAAAGAAATAAGGCTAGCAAACAGATTCACGAAATACAGATGTAACTCTGTGAGATGAATTATCAGAACACTAAGCAGTTTCTCAGAAAGCTTCTTTCCAGATTTCATCTGAGGATATTTCCTTTTTCACCATAGCCCTCTATGGGCTTCCAAATATCACTTTGCCAATTCCACAAGAACTGTCTTAGCGAAAGGCTTCTTGAGGGGAAAGCTGTAACTCTGTGAGATGACTTCACAGAACACAAAGAAGTTTCTCAGAAAGCTTCTTTCTGTTTGTTATCGGAGGATATTTCCTTTGGCCCTATAGTCTTCAAAGGGATCCGAAATATCTGTTCTCAGATTCCACAGAAATAAGGCTAGCAAAGAGATCCACGAAATACAGATGTAACTCCGTGAGATGAATTAACAGAAAACTAAGCAGTTTCTCAGAAAGCTTCTTTCCAGATTTCATCTGAGGATATTTCCTTTTTCACCATAGCCCTCTATGGGCTTCCAAATATCACTTTGCCAATTCCACAAGAACTGTCTTAGCGAAAGGCTTCTTTAGTGGGAAGGTGTAACTCTGTGAGATGATTTCACGGAACACAAAGAAGTTTCTCAGAAAGCTTCTTTCTCTTTGTTATCGGAGGATATTTCCTTTGGCCCTATAGTCTTCAAAGGGATCCGAAATATCTGTTCTCAGATTCCACAGAAATAAGGCTAGCAAAGAGATCCACGAAATACAGATGTAACTCTGTGAGTGGAAGTCACACATCACACAGCAGTTTCTCAGAAAGCTTCTTTCCAGATTTCATCTGAGGATATTTCCTTTTTCACCATAGCCCTCTATGGGCTTCCAAATATCACTTTGCCAATTCCACAAGAAGTGTCTTAGCGAAAGGCTACTTGAGGGGAAAGCTGTAACTCTGTGAGATGATTTCACAGATCACAAAGAAGTTTCTCAGAAAGCTTCTTTCTCTTTGTTATCGGAGGATATTTCTTTGGCCCTATAGTCTTCAAAGGGATCCGAAATATCTTTTCTCAGATTCCACAGAAATAAGGCTAGCAAAGAGATGCACGAAATACAGATGTAACTCTGTGAGATGAATTAACAGAACACTAAGCAGTTTCTCAGAAAGCTTCTTTCCAGATTTCATCTGAGGATATTTCCTTTTTCATCATAGCCCTCTATGGGTTTCCAAATATCACTTTGCGAATTCCACAAGAACTGTCTTAGCGAAAGGCTTCTTGAGGGGAAAGCTGTAACTCTGTGAGATGATTTCACAGAACACAAAGAAGTTTCTCAGAAAGCTTCTTTCTCTTTGTTATCGGAGGATATATCCTTTGGCCCTGTAGTCTTCAAAGGGATCCGAAATATCTGTTCTCAGATTCCACAAAAATAAGGCTAGCAAAGAGATCCACGAAATACAGATGTAACTCTGTGAGGTGAATTAACAGAACACTAAGCAGTTTCTCAGAAAGCTTCTTTCCAGATTTCATCTGAGGATATTTCCTTTTTCACCATAGCCCTCTATGGGCTTCCAAATATCACTTTGCCAATTCCACAAGAACTGTCTTAGCGAAAGGCTTCTTGAGGGGAAAGCTGTAACTCTGTGAGATGATTTCACAGAACACAAAGAAGTTTCTCAGAAAGCTTCTTTCTCTTTGTTATCGGAGGATATTTCCTTTGGCCCTATAGTCTTCAAAGGGATCCGAAATATCTGTTCTCAGATTCCACAGAAATAAGGCTAGCAAAGAGATCCACGAAATACAGATGTAACTCTGTGAGTCAAAGTCACACATCACAGAGCAGTTTCTCAGAAAGCTTCGTTCCAGATTTCATCTGAGGATATTTCCTTTTTCACCATAGCCCTCTATGGGCTTCCAAATATCACTTTGCCAATTCCACAAGAACTGTCTTAGCGAAAGGCTTCTTGAGGGGAAAGCTGTAACTCTGTGAGATGATTTCACAGAACACAAAGAAGTTTCTCAGAAAGCTTCTTTCTCTTTGTTATCGGAGGATATTTCCTTTGGCCCTATAGTCTTCAAAGGGATCCGAAATATCTGTTCTCAGATTCCACAGAAATAAGGCTAGCAAAGAGATCCACGAAATACAGATGTAACTCTGTGAGATGAATTAACAGAACACTAAGCAGTTTCTCAGAAAGCTTCTTTCCAGATTTCATCAGAGGATATTTCCTTTTTCACCATAGCCCACTATGGGCTTCCAAATATCACTTTGCCAACTCCACAAGAACTGTGTTAGCGAAAGGCTTCTTCAGGGGAAAGCTGTAACTCTGTGAGACGATTTCACAAAACACAAAGAAGTTTCTCAGTAAGCTTCTTTCTCTTTGTTATCGGAGGATATTTCCTTTGGTCCTATAGTCTTCAAAGGGATCCGAAATATCTGTTCTCAGATTCCACAGATATAAGGCTAGCAAAGAGATGCACGAAATACAGATGAAACTCTGTGAGATGAATTAACAGAACACTAAGCAGTTTCTCAGAAAGCTTCTTTCCAGATTTCATCTGAGGATATTTCCTTTTTCACCATAGCCCTCTAGGGGCTTTCAAATATCACTTTGCCAATTCCACAAGAACTGTCTTAGCGAAAGGCTTCTTGAGGGGAAAGCTCTAACTCTGTGAGATGATTTCACAGAACACAAAGAAGTTTCTCAGAAAGCTTCTTTCTCTTTGTTATCGG